>NC_140258.1:12257922-12312922 GCF_949987555.1 Borostomias antarcticus
CCTGCCTCTACTCTCTCTCTCCCTCCACCCTCTCTCTCTCTCTCTCTCTTCACCCTCTCTCTCTCTCCCTCCACCCTCTCTCTCTCTCTCTCCCTCCACCCTCTCTCTCTCTCTCTCTCTCTCTCTCTCCCTCCACCCTCTCTCTCTCTCTCTCCCTCCACCCTCTCTCTCTCTCTCTCCCTCCACCCTCTCTCTCTCTCTCTCCCTCCCCTCTCTCTCTCTCTCTCTCCCTGCCTCTACTCTCTCTCTCCCTCCACCCTCTCTCTCTCTCTCTCTCCCTGCCTCTACTCTCTCTCTCTCTCCACCCTCTCTCTCCCTCCACCCTCTATCTCTATCTCTCTCTCTCCCTCCCCCCTCTCTCTCTCTCTCTCTCTCTCCCTCTCCACCCTCTCTCTCTCTCTCTCTCTCTCTCTCTCCCTCCACCCTCCCTCTCTCTCTCTCTCTCCCCCTCCACCCTCTCTCTCTCTCTCTCTCTCTCTCCCTCTCCACCCTCTCTCTCTCTCTCTCTCTCTCTCTCTCCCTCCCCCCTCTCTCTCTGCCTCTTCCTCTCCCCTCTCTTCCCTGGAGCCCGCAGGCCAGGCTCTGGGCTGTTTCTATGTGTCTTATATTTCTACTGTGCATCAATGCCGGTCCGTTCTAGTACGACCGTGGGTGTATTATGGAACAAAAGTGATGACGTCATCATATGGTATAATGATACACACACACACACACACATGGCAGTTATATAATATTTAATATTGACGTTACCCTTGTAATTTCAGACAATTTTATTAACATTAAAAAAAATCTTGGAGAGGAGGAGCGGAGGAGTGATTGGTGAGAGGCGGAGCTACTGTATGCACTTTGTCAAGAAATGGCGTTCAACTAGACTAGCTACGGCTGTGATTTTAGATTAAACTAAAATTCTGTCTGTTATTTTGTCATCTTTTCAAAAGATTCATCTCGCAATGGTGGTTTGTTCTGCTGACTGGGTCCCTGGGGGTCCTAACTGTGACAGGGGCATGGGGACAGGGGCAGGGGCATGGGGCCAGGGGACAGGGGACAGGGGCATGGGGACAGGGACATGGGGACAGGGGCATGGGGACAGGGGACAGGGGCATGGGGACAGGGGCATGGGGACAGGGGACAGGGGCATGGGGACAGGGGCATGGGGACAGGGGACAGGGGCATGGGGACAGGGGACAGGGGCATGGGGACAGGGGCATGGGGACAGGGGCATGGGGACAGGGGCATGGGGACAGGGGACAGGGGCATGGGGACAGGGGACAGGGGCATGGGGACAGGGGCATGGGGACAGGGGACAGGGGACAGGGGCATGGGGACAGGGGCATGGGGACAGGGGACAGGGGCCACCTCCTGCTGAGAGAACATTACAACCATTCACACTCTGCTCTACTCTGACCTTATCCTGGACAGCCTGCTGAGTCTCTGTTATTAATTCAGGGAAAGGACTGTGTGCGTGTGTGTGTGTGTGTGTGTGTGTGCGCGTGTGTGTGTGTGTGTGTGTGTGTGTGTGTGTGTGTGTGTGCAGCCCATTAGAAAACAGCTGGCAAAATGAAAGCAGTATTTTGTCAAGCTAGGCCTTGTTTACTCTCCAAGAGAGAGCAGGAGAGGGCTTTGTGTGTGCGTGTGCGTGTGTGTGTGTGTGTGTGTGTGTGTGTGTGTGTGTGCGTGCGTGTGTGTGTGTGTACACCTGCACACCTTCACTTCCCAAGTAATAATTACCTGTCTTTGTCCTGGACAGAGGCATAATAATGTAACACTGCTATTGATTTCCTCCCCAGACCACCAGAGATTCATTCACAGAGGACTAATTAGAAATCATTTCCCAGACCACTGCTCTCTGCTGGAATTTACTACTATTACACAATGCCGGCGTCTACAGTATAGGAACCAGCAGGGAGTATTGATTAAGGCCCACTTACCATAGCCTGTTAAGATCACTCTCATCCCAGGGATAGGGGAACAAATACAGGCTCACTCATGGAGCTTTAGAGACGATCCCCAGCGTTCTCCACGTGGTCGCTGGGTGTGTGAGGATCAGGGCGGGTGTGTGAGGATCAGGGCGGGTGTGTGAGGATCAGGGCGGGAGTGTGAGGATCAGGGCGGGAGTGTGAGAATCAGTGGGGGGGTGTGTTCTCCACTGGTCGCTGGGTGTGTGAGGATCAGGGCTAGGGGGTGTGTGTTCTCCACGTGGTCGAATGTGAGCAGAATGTGAAGTGCCATCTGATGCAGGAGAGGACAATCAGCTGCAGTACCCATCCTTGTCCAGCAGGTGGCAGCATCACAGTCAGCCTCTTTCAGTGCAAGGTTTTTCCTGGAGGTCAGTCAACTCACTTTGCAGAGAAGCAGCACTGGGCCATGGGAAGATTTGTTGTGCTTGTGCAGAGAACTCTGTGAGATTTGTGACTGGAAATGGGTTTTCAATGTACAGTAGGACTTGTTTTCCTAATGTGAAGTCATCAAAGCGAGTCTTGAAATTTTCAATCAGCTTCTCCAGGAATTCAACATGATTATGATGAAGTTCTTTTTCTTTGGTTTGTTCCAAAGGTTTTGGGAAGTGGAGCAGTCCCTCCTGTAAAATTAAAAGGAAAGGAATAAGGAACAGTGCTTAACCCTTTCGATACGACCACGTCACCGGCAACATTTTAAAAATATCTAACAAATATTTAATAATATTAAATAAATATCTTACAAATCAAAAAAATTCCTCACTCCAACACTTGCTGAAAGCTGAGAAACTGCGCTTTCTAGTATTAAAGGGAAAATCCAATTAATATCCAAAATGTTGTCACTGTACTTTCAGGGTTAAAAGGGTACAGTATGATGAAGTGTCAAAAGGGTGTTTATTGGAATTCAGGGAATATGAATGGTGGAAAAGATTTCAAAGGCTTACTGGTCGGTCACTTTTGAAAACCTCCGGTTTTCTCTGGAAAGTCCACTCTGCTGACATCAGTTCACACACTGTGTTGTTCTTCCCCTGTAGCTTGATATTTGGGTCACTGAGGTGAGATGTTATGGTGCATTAGTTTGTGGTCGGACGTGAGTGTCAGTCACAAGTGGCAAAATACCTACCTCCGACCTGTGTGCATTCGAGCTATATACCATTATATCACAGTTACCTAGTTATATCTATATACCATTATATCACAGTTACCTAGTTATATCTATATACCATTATATCACAGTTACCTAGTTATATCTATATACCATTATATCACAGTTACCTAGTTATATCTATATACCATTATATCACAGTTACCTAGTTATATCTATATACCATTATATCACAGTTACCTAGTTATATCTATATACCATTATATCACAGTTACCTAGTTATATCTATATACCATTATATCACAGTTCCCTAGTTATATCTAGTGCATTCGAGCAACTGGGGGCTGAGAAACATCCGAATTTGCGACGAGGAAGTGCGAGTTCATGCGCCGTTTTATTTAATCATTCCTAGTAGCAAGTCGCAATTTGCCACCTCCCAGTTATAAACAAACGCACCATTATATCAGCCAAAAATGCAAGAGCTTCCATATTTTCTTCACTTTGCATGAATTTCCATGAACTGTTTTGCTTTTGCACTCTTTTGCTCCGACAGAAACACTCACAGCTCTTTCCTAATAGCCCATAAACGCTCCAGGACCGAGCCTCGCTCAACCACCTGACAGCTATGCTGGAGAAAATCATCAAAAGTTGCATTGATCTGTCAGGAATGTGCACAGCAAGCGATGCTGCAGCGAAGATGATGCTCTCAGAAGATGGATGTCTCATCACAGATGTCACGGCTTCAGAGTTCTCCTCTCCAGGACTTACACCAAGCCCAGACAGGTGGATTATGCAGTGAGATCAGGTCAGGGTGGAGATCTTTCAGGCACTGAACCTGTCCTCTCTCCCCCCCCATGATGGCTGGAGCTCCATCAGTAGCAATTGACGCCACTTTCTTCAAATCTAGCCCTCTTTCATTCAGCATTCCCATTATTATTAAACATTTAATAAGTTATTAATAAGTCATTAACCAAAGGTTTGTGGATCATCTATTCTAAGGGGTAGTTATTCTAAAGTGTTACCTGAATACTCCACCAGGCACGGAGAGAGAGGGAGAGAGAGAGAGAGCTTGGTGGTGTGTGTGTGTGTGTGTGTGTGTGTGTGTGTGTGTGTGTGTGTGCGTACAGTTTGTCTGTGTGTGTGTGTGTGTGTGTGTGTAGGTGTGTTGCATGCATGCAGCTCAGTCTGTGGACCAGTGTGATCTTCCTCGTTCTCTCTCTCCTCGTTCTCTCTCCTCGTTCTCTCTCTCCTCGTTCTCTCCTCGTTCTCTCTCCTTGTTCTCTCTTCGTTCTTTCTCTCCTTGTTCTCTCTCCTCGTTCTCTCCTCATTCTCTCTCTCCTCGTTCTCTCCTCTCTCTCTGCCTCTCCTCCAGTCTTAATCCCCCACCCACCACTTCCCTCGCCCTCTGCTCCCCTCCCTCCACCCCTCCTCCCTCCACCCCTCCTCTCTCCTCCCCTCCCTCCACCCCTCCTCTCTCCTCCCCTCCCTCACCCTCTCCTCCCCTCCCTCCACCCCTCCTCTCTCCTCCCCTCCCTCCACCCCTCACCCTCCCCTCCCCTCCCTCCACCCCTCCTCTCTCCAGTCTCTGGTCGGTAGAGTCAGGTTCCTCCACTGACTCTTCTGAATTTATATCCTCCACTGGGTTTTCTTGGCTTTTCTCCTCTTTTTAAACATCCTGAGCAGGGCTCTCTCACTTCATCCTTCACCTCCTGTCTTCCTCCCGTCCACCTCCCCTGACACTTCCCCCTCGCTGACATAAACAGCCCCTCAGCGCGCCAAGTGTCACGGAAAGGATTTTGAACTGTGACCCTGCAACTATGGTCCAAAAAATGTTCAATTCGACCAAAGTGGACTCTTTGGACCCGAAGAGAATGGAAAATCCAGTACCTTATCCTGGCAATACTACTGCTGCGCCGGGAGCCAAGTGAAGCTAAAATATTGTAAAAGTAGCTAGAGTTCCTTCTTGTTATGTCCCCTGTGTGGGTAGGAGGTGGGGAGAGGAACAGAGGTTGGAGGTGGTTTTCGGACAGTCGAGAACGTCTTGTTCTAGTTAGATGGGGTGAGGATTTGAGCCTAGGAGAGGAGGAGATGGACCTGTCAATTATTCATAGTGGCCTCACTTAGGCATGGGCATTACCACAGCTTTTACATACCCACACGCGTGCACGGACGCACGCGCGCACACACTCACACACACACCAAGGTTATAATAGTTTTGCCTTTTTCATTAGTTTTTATTTTTATATTGTTTTAACTTCGTTTACAGTTTCAGTTTAGTTTTAATTAGTTTTTAAAGTGGATTTGCTAGTATAGTTTAGTTTTTATTTTTTGAAAATGCTTAGTTTTAGTTTTGTTTTTACTAGTTTCAGTAATAGTTTTAGTTTTTTCTTCTGTGCTAGTCTCATGAGACCATCCTGATGTCAAGAGCTCACATTTTTTCACTCCGTGTGAAACAAACCATCAGGTTCACGTCAGGTCACTTCACATCCAGTTCGTCCTCAGGACAGAGATCTAGAGTTTTGGCTTGTGGTCAATTAAATCAATCTATGTTCATTAGGAGGTGAAGCCATGGACTCAAAAGGACCTAATTTCACTGTTGCAGAAATCCATGCACTGCTGGAGGGTGCAACTGTACATGTAAGTGCCATTATGGCTCAATTGTAGTCTACAGTTGGTCTTCCACTGCACCAAAAAAGTTCAACTCGACAAAAAAGTTGAACTGTATGCTGGGTAGGATAGCTGGGTCTTTCTCTAGCTGGCCTTCTGCTTATATTTTGGTGAATGAACCTAGATGGATCATTTATATTCTGTCCAGACTATTGTAAAGTGAACAGTGTTAAGCCAGTCCCCTTCCTCACATGGAGGATTGCGTTGACAAGGTCAGAGCTGCTAGGCTTGTTTAGTTAGTTAATTTTATTTAATTAAGGGATAATAACAGGCAGATGCCATTGACACCTAGAGCAGGGGAAACATCAGCCTTCATCACACAGAACTGATTCCTGTGCATTCTGGGTGTGATCTATTCTGTTACGAGTTCGGGGGCCCAGAAACGCACCTGCCATGTTCCAGTGACTGATGAAGAGGGCGGTCTGTCTCTGGCCTGGCTGGTTGAACTGTCTATCAGCTGACACACCTGGATTGAACATGTCCCCGCAGATGTGCTCGGTCTGTTCCGCCTGTAATAAGTGTGGGTTTGTGTCCAGGAAATTACTGCTAAGAACCTTTGAATAACCACGGGACGAGCGGGATGTACACTACACACCCACACCGCTTAAGGACCTGAATAATTTGTCGGCCAGGCGTGTAGTTACTATCTCTAGACTGTAGAGTCTCTAAAATAGGCCTACTGTACACACGAATACACAGGAATACGCTTAACAAGCAATGCCTTTAAAATGTCTACTTAACTCGTCCGTTCAGCGAGATCATACCCCAGGGGTCTGAGCTTGGGGAGGCCGTCCAACTCCCCAGGTAAACGGCTTCGCTGTATGTCAAAAAAATTCCTATGTATGTCAAGTACAAATAGCAATAAAATAATTCTGATTCTGGACAGCGTGGAAAGAATCCAGTCGGTATCAGTGTCATGGCAGAAACGATCCAGAGCGCTAGCGGCTAGGGCATTCCTCCACAGCCCCGCCCTTTCTACAGGAGGCAGCAGACCTCCCATCCTAGCGCAGGAACACCCGACCGCAGGGCTGCCTGTCAGAGGTGGTGATTAATAGTTGGAGCTGGTTCTCCTCAGACCCCCCAAGGAACCGTTCTGTCACCTTTCTTGTTCACCCTCCGCACCACCGACTTCAGCCACAGCTCTGGAGCGTGCCACCTCCTGAAGTTCTCCAGAAGTTCTTGCACGACTCCTCAGTTGTGGGCTGCATCAGAGCAGATGATGAGGAGGAGTAGCCTACAGGGATGTGGTCAGGAGATTCGTCAGATGGTCTGAGGAGAACCAGCTCCAACTCAACATTAGCAGGACCAAGTTAGCTCTGTGTGTGTGTGTGTGCGCTTGTGCTTTATTGAACACATCAGTGACTAATTTACAGTACACAAAAAATACAAAAAGGATGTAAGCCTACAGAAGCCAGCGTCTTCTGATCCCTCGTGCTGTGTGAGGTGTTGATTGGCATCTACAGCTCGAGAGCACAGCTTCACATAAGTCACAAAAGAAACATCACTGCAGTCCCCCACCCGGCAAGGGAGTCGATCACCGGGACCGCGCTACGGTCGGGGGGGGGGGGGGGGGGCAGCTGGGCAGGTCTGCCTGGGGACGGGGGGGGGGGACGGGGGGGGGGGGACGGAGGGGTGGGAGCTCACGCCGAGCGCGCGGGAGCCCTGAGATGCCAGAGTCACGCGTGACGTGGCCAATTGCTGCAATTGCCAACTGTGTGGAGTGTGACGGGACGGCGCGCTCACGGGATACCGCAGCACCGGGGAGGGAGGGGAGGGAGGGAGGGAGGGAGGGGAGGCGAGGGGAGGCGAGTCAGAGAGGGATCTTCAGTTGGGGACTTGGATGCGCGGGGACGGGCGAACGGGAGAGCGAGTTTACGGTGAAGAGACGTCAAGATTATTCCTCTGCCGCCGCGGCTGGCACCATATCGGCTTCAGGGATGTAGTCGCAGCGGGGAGAGCTCTGCCCTTCCGAGCTCGTGAATATGAAGAAGCACTCCGCCAGGGTCGCCCCCATGTCCGCGTGCGACAGCCCGGTGCTCACCTTAACCAAAGTAGAAGGTAGGGGTCCGTCAATGAAATAGAAGCAGCTTCTTTGCATGCTACACATTTCACACGGGGTTTTGAAGTCAAAGACTGGAATTGGTTGCGCTTTTGTCCGCGGTGATGGGATGGCTGGTGCTCTTCAAAGAGTCCACTACTCGGAAGTTTGCAACAGGATGCGTGACAATGTGTAGGATGGACGGATAGGAGCAGGGAGTCAGTGAAGCGCATATTAGGACACCCTTCACGGGTAGAGAGCGTGAGACAATGTCCCTCAATCAATAATACAGTAGATCAGAGCTCTTGAGATGAAAAGAGGGTTAGGGAAGGGTCACCTTCAGTGATGATAGGGACAGAGATCAGAGATGAGTGTTGAATCAGCTGTAGGGGGCTTGCATGTATGTATATATATATATATATATATATATATATATATATATATAAAACAGGAATAGTTTCAATATTATTTGTGCGTAAATCCCAAATGCTGATTGAACATTGAACTGTGTGGTGCAATTTTGTCTCACTGGAGTGCATGAAGTTGTTATTGCAGTAGAGTAGAGAGGGACTCCACCCCTTCCCCCCCCTCCCCAACACACACACACACACACACACACACACACACACACACACACACACACACACAACACACCCTTCACCCTGCCTGTGTGTGTGTGTGTGTGTCCCAGTGTAGTTGGATGAACCCTACCAGTAAACAAGCTAATAGAGCCTGAGACTCAGACTGTCCCCTCCATTGCTGAAATGCCCTTTATGGCAGCTGGATGTCTAGACTTCAGATAAACCCTCCAGTGAACCACCGTGGCCCTCAGAACACTGGCGCGTCTAAGACTGAGTGTGTGTATTCTGTGTTTGTGTTGCTGTGTCGGTGTGTGTGTGTGTGTGTCGGTATGTCCTCTCTAGCTAGGAGTACAGAATAAGCTCATATACTGTACTGAGAGGCGGTATGTGTGTGTTTGTGTGTGTGTCCCAAAGCTGTGTTTATATCACTGAATCATCCTCACATCCCAACCATATTTGATGTGTCTAAATACTGTCCCTTTGTGTGTGTGTGTGTGTGTGTGTGCGCACCCCAAAGCTGTGTATCGCTGAATCACCCTACCATGTGTCAGCCATCTTTGATGTGTCTAAACACTGTCCCTGTGAGTGTGTGTGTGTGTGTGTGTGTGTGTGTGTGCGTGCATGTGTGTGTGTGTTCCAGCCTGTTCACTCTGGGTGTCTGGGTGTGTGAAGGAGCAGGACAACTTAGCATCCGCCTCATCCAGTTGACCAAAACAACGCTTGGCCCAACCCACTGATTACATAACAGCCGGAAAACAATGGAATGCTTCAAGCTCTTAACAAGATGATTTGGCATCAGCAATGCCTGCAGAAATAGCCAATCACAAGCGAGTCCAACTCCTTTTCAGGGTCTGTGATTGGCCAGTAAAGCCCTGGGTACCGGGAACTATCTGGCTGCTAACCAGCTGTGCAGTAGTAGAGAAGAGTGGTGTCAATTCAAGTAGAGTAGTGAGAATAGTGTGAGTGAGTGAGTGAGTGAGTGAGTGAGTGAGTGAGTGAGTGAGTGAGTGAGTGAGTGAGTGAGTGAGTGAGTGAGTGAGTGAGTGAGTGCATTAGAACTGCGCAGAGTAAAGTCAAGTAGATCCAATCGGGGGTATTCCATCCTCAGGATTGAAGAAGTGATTGATTTGTGAGCTGTGCACGCCTTCTACATATGTGTGACCTAGCCAGTGTTAATTTTGACAGCAAATTATGATTTTGTTTTAGTCATAGTCTTTTGACTAAAATGCCATTTAGTTTTAGTCATATTTTAGTCATCTGACTTCTTTTAGTTTTAGTCTAGTTTTAGTTGACTAAATATCATTAGAAATCAGAGGCAGGATGAGATTGGATTCTAAGGGGATTATTGAGCACTGAGGTTGAGGGGTAGGACTCAGCAGGAAGGCACTTTTCACATCCTTGGGTGACAAGGGGCTCTTGAAAAGGATTGTGCCAGCGTCGTGCTAGCATTGCGCCAACATTGCGCCAGCGTCGGGCCAGCATTAATTAGTCCATTACTAGGCCGAGAAGTGAACAATTTAATTATGTCCACCTGAAAAAAACCATAAGGGGTATGTATGGCTTCTTTTCTTTTCAGACCAAATTTATTTTTTATCTACAATCTTCATGAACATTCACAGGTATGTAGTACAAGCAATTCTGATCATAGATCTGCCACCCAGGTGTGTCTAGTCCATTACTATGCCGAGCAGTGAACAATTTAATTATGTCCACCTGAAAAAAAACGTAAGGGGTATGTATGGCATTTTATTTTTCAGACCAAATTTATTTTTATCTACAATCTTCATGAACATTCACAGGTATGTAGTACAAGCAATTCTGATCATAGATCTGCCACCCAGGTGTGTCTAGTCCATTACTAGGCCGAGCAGTGAACAATTTAATTATGTCCACCTGAAAAAAAACGTAAGGGGTATGTATGGCTTTTTTCTTTTCAGACCAAATTTATTTTTATCTACAATCTTCATGAACATTCACAGGTATGTAGTACAAGCAATTCTGATCATAGATCTGCCACCCAGGGGTCTCTAGTCCATTCCTAGGCCAAGCAGTGAACAATTTAATTATGTCCACCTGAAAAAAAACATAAGGGGTATGTATGGCTTTTTTTTTTTCAGACCAAATTTATTTTTATCTTCAATCTTCATGAACATTCACAGATATGTAGTACAAGCAATTCTGATCATAGATCTGCCACCCAGGTGTGTCTAGTCCATTACTAGGCCGAGCAGTGAACAATTTAATTATGTCCACCTGAAAAAAAACATAAGGGGTATGTATGGCTTTTTTTTTTTCAGACCAAATTTATTTTTATCTACAATCTTCATGAACATTCACAGGTATGTAGTACAAGCAATTCTGATCATAGATCTGCCACCCAGGTGTGTCTAGTCCATTACTAGGCCGAGCAGTGAACAATTTAATTATGTCCACCTGAAAAAAAACGTAAGGGGTATGTATGGCTTTTTTCTTTTCAGACCAAATTTATTTTTATCTACAATCTTCATGAACATTCACAGGTATGTAGTACAAGCAATTCTGATCATAGATCTGCCACCCAGGGGTCTCTAGTCCATTCCTAGGCCAAGCAGTGAACAATTTAATTATGTCCACCTGAAAAAAAACATAAGGGGTATGTATGGCTTTTTTTTTTTCAGACCAAATTTATTTTTATCTTCAATCTTCATGAACATTCACAGATATGTAGTACAAGCAATTCTGATCATAGATCTGCCACCCAGGTGTGTCTAGTCCATTACTAGGCCGAGCAGTGAACAATTTAATTATGTCCACCTGAAAAAAAACATAAGGGGTATGTATGGCTTTTTTTTTTTCAGACCAAATTTATTTTTATCTACAATCTTCATGAACATTCACAGGTATGTAGTACAAGCAATTCTGATCATAGATCTGCCACCCAGGTGTGTCTAGTCCATTACTAGGCCGAGCAGTGAACAATTTAATTATGTCCACCTGAAAAAAAACGTAAGGGGTATGTATAGCTTTTTTTTTTTCAGACCAAATTTATTTTTATCTACAATCTTCATGAACATTCACAGGTATGTAGTACAAGCAATTCTGATCATAGATCTGCCACCCAGGTGTGTCTAGTCCATTACTAGGCCGAGCAGTGAACAATTTAATTATGTCCACCTGAAAAAAAACATAAGGGGTATGTATGGCTTTTTTTTTTTCAGACCAAAATTATTTTTATCTACAATCTTCATGAACATTCACAGGTATGTAGTACAAGCAATTCTGATCATAGATCTGCCACCCAGGGGTCTCTAGTCCATTCCTAGGCCAAGCAGTGAACAATTTAATTATGTCCACCTGAAAAAAAACATAAGGGGTATGTATGGCTTTTTTTTTTTGGACCAAATTTATTTTTATCTACAATCTTCATGAACATTCACAGGTATGTAGTACAAGCAATTCTGATCATAGATCTGCCACCCAGGTGTGTCTAGTCCATTACTAGGCCGAGCAGTGAACAATTTAATTATGTCCACCTGAAAAAAAACGTAAGGGTTGTATGTATGGCTCTTTTTTTTTCAGACCAAATTTATTTTTATCTACAGTCTTCATGAACATTCACAGGTATGTAGTACAAGCAATTCTGATCATAGATCTGCCACCCAGGTGTGTCTAGTCCATTACTATGCCGAGCAGTGAACAATTTAATTATGTCCACCTGAAAAAAAAAATAAGGGGTATGTATGGCATTTTTCTTTTCAGACCAAATTTATTTTTATCTACAATCTTCATGAACATTCACAGGTATGTAGTACAAGCAATTCTGATCATAGATCTGCCACCCAGGTGTGTCTAGTCCATTACTAGGCCGAGCAGTGAACAATTTAATTATGTCCACCTGAAAAAAAACGTAAGGGGTATGTATGGCTTTTTTCTTTTCAGACCAAATTTATTTTTTATCTACAATCTTCATGAACATTCACAGGTATGTAGTACAAGCAATTCTGATCATAGATCTGCCATCCAGGTGTGTCTAGTCCATTACTAGGCTGAGCAGTGACAAATTTAATTATTTCCACCTGAAAAATAACATAAGGGATATGTATGGCATTTTTCTTTTCAGACCAAATTTATTTTTATCTTCAATCTTCATGAACATTCACAGGTATTTAGTACAAGCAATTCTGATCATAGATCTGCCATCCAGGTGTGTCTAGTCCATTACTAGGCTGAGCAGTGACAAATTTAATTATTTCCACCTGAAAAAAAACATAAGGGATATGTATGGCATTTTTCTTTTCAGACCAAATTTATTTTTATCTACAATCTTCATGAACATTCACAGGTATGTAGTACAAGCAATTCTGATCATAGATCTGCCATCCAGGTGTGTCTAGTCCATTACTAGGCTGAGCAGTGACAAATTTAATTATTTCCACCTGAAAAAAAACATAAGGGGTATGTATGGCTTTTTTTTTTCAGACCAAATTTATTTTTTATCTACAATCTTCATGAACATTCACAGGTATGTAGTACAAGCAATTCTGATCATAGATCTGCCACCCAGGTGTGTCTAGTCCATTACTAGGCCGAGCAGTGAACAATTTAATTATGTCCACCTGAAAAAAAACGTAAGGGGCATGTATGGCTTCTTTTTTTTCAGACCAAATTTACTTTTATCTACAATCTTCATGAACATTCACAGGTATGTAGTACAAGCAATTCTGATCATAGATCTGCCATCCAGGTGTGTCTAGTCCATTACTAGGCTGAGCAGTGACAAATTTAATTATTTCCACCTGAAAAATAACATAAGGGATATGTATGGCATTTTTCTTTTCAGACCAAATTTATTTTTATCTTCAATCTTCATGAACATTCACAGGTATTTAGTACAAGCAATTCTGATCATAGATCTGCCATCCAGGTGTGTCTAGTCCATTACTAGGCTGAGCAGTGACAAATTTAATTATTTCCACCTGAAAAAAAACATAAGGGATATGTATGGCATTTTTCTTTTCAGACCAAATTTATTTTTATCTACAATCTTCATGAACATTCACAGGTATGTAGTACAAGCAATTCTGATCATAGATCTGCCACCCAGGTGTGTCTAGTCCATTACTAGGCCGAGCAGTGAACAATTTAATTATGTCCACCTGAAAAAAAACGTAAGGGGCATGTATGGCTTCTTTTTTTTCAGACCAAATTTACTTTTATCTACAATCTTCATGAACATTCACAGGTATGTAGTACAAGCAATTCTGATCATAGATCTGCCATCCAGGTGTGTCTAGTCCATTACTAGGCTGAGCAGTGACAAATTTAATTATTTCCACCTGAAAAATAACATAAGGGATATGTATGGCATTTTTCTTTTCAGACCAAATTTATTTTTATCTTCAATCTTCATGAACATTCACAGGTATTTAGTACAAGCAATTCTGATCATAGATCTGCCATCCAGGTGTGTCTAGTCCATTACTAGGCTGAGCAGTGACAAATTTAATTATTTCCACCTGAAAAAAAACATAAGGGATATGTATGGCATTTTTCTTTTCAGACCAAATTTATTTTTATCTACAATCTTCATGAACATTCACAGGTATGTAGTACAAGCAATTCTGATCATAGATCTGCCATCCAGGTGTGTCTAGTCCATTACTAGGCTGAGCAGTGACAAATTTAATTATTTCCACCTGAAAAAAAACATAAGGGGTATGTATGGCTTTTTTTTTTCAGACCAAATTTATTTTTATCTACAATCTTCATGAACATTCACAGGTATGTAGTACAAGCAATTCTGATCATAGATCTGCCACCCAGGGGTCTCTAGTCCATTCCTAGGCCAAGCAGTGAACAATTTAATTATGTCCACCTGAAAAAAAACATAAGGGGTATGTATGGCTTTTTTTTTTTGGACCAAATTAATTTTTATCTACAATCTTCATGAACATTCACAGGTATGTAGTACAAGCAATTCTGATCATAGATCTGCCACCCAGGTGTGTCTAGTCCATTACTAGGCCGAGCAGTGAACAATTTAATTATGTCCACCTGAAAAAAAACGTAAGGGTTGTATGTATGGCTCTTTTTTTTTCAGACCAAATTTATTTTTATCTACAGTCTTCATGAACATTCACAGGTATGTAGTACAAGCAATTCTGATCATAGATCTGCCACCCAGGTGTGTCTAGTCCATTACTATGCCGAGCAGTGAACAATTTAATTATGTCCACCTGAAAAAAAACGTAAGGGGTATGTATGGCATTTTATTTTTCAGACCAAATTTATTTTTATCTACAATCTTCATGAACATTCACAGGTATGTAGTACAAGCAATTCTGATCATAGATCTGCCACCCAGGTGTGTCTAGTCCATTACTAGGCCGAGCAGTGAACAATTTAATTATGTCCACCTGAAAAAAAACGTAAGGGGCATGTATGGCTTCTTTTTTTTCAGACCAAATTTATTTTTATCTACAATCTTCATGAACATTCACAGGTATGTAGTACAAGCAATTCTGATCATAGATCTGCCATCCAGGTGTGTCTAGTCCATTACTAGGCTGAGCAGTGACAAATTTAATTATTTCCACCTGAAAAATAACATAAGGGATATGTATGGCATTTTTCTTTTCAGACCAAATTTATTTTTATCTTCAATCTTCATGAACATTCACAGGTATTTAGTACAAGCAATTCTGATCATAGATCTGCCACCCAGGTGTGTCTAGTCCATTACTAGGCCGAGCAGTGAACAATTTAATTATGTCCACCTGAAAAAAAACGTAAGGGGTATGTATGGCTTTTTTTTTTTCAGACCAAAATTATTTTTATCTACAATCTTCATGAACATTCACAGGTATGTAGTACAAGCAATTCTGATCATAGATCTGCCACCCAGGGGTCTCTAGTCCATTCCTAGGCCAAGCAGTGAACAATTTAATTATGTCCACCTGAAAAAAAACATAAGGGGTATGTATGTATGGCATTTTTTTTTTCAGACCAAATTTATTTTTATCTTCAATCTTCATGAACATTCACAGGTATGTAGTACAAGCAATTCTGATCATAGATCTGCCACCCAGGTGTGTCTAGTCCATTACTAGGCCGAGCAGTGAACAATTTAATTATGTCCACCTGAAAAAAAACATAAGGGGTATGTATGGCTTTTTTTTTTGGACCAAATTTATTTTTATCTACAATCTTCATGAACATTCACAGGTATGTAGTACAAGCAATTCTGATCATAGATCTGCCACCCAGGTGTGTCTAGTCCATTACTAGGCCGAGCAGTGAACAATTTAATTATGTCCACCTGAAAAAAAACGTAAGGGGTATGTATGGCTTTTTTTTTTTCAGACCAAATTTATTTTTATCTACAGTCTTCATGAACATTCACATGTATGTAGTACAAGCAATTCTGATAATAGATCTGCCACCCAGGTGTGTCTAGTCCATTACTATGCCGAGCAGTGAACAATTTAATTATGTCCACCTGAAAAAAAACGTAAGGGGTATGTATGGCATTTTATTTTTCAGACCAAATTTATTTTTATCTACAATCTTCATGAACATTCACAGGTATGTAGTACAAGCAATTCTGATCATAGATCTGCCATCCAGGTGTGTCTAGTCCATTACTAGGCTGAGCAGTGACAAATTTAATTATTTCCACCTGAAAAATAACATAAGGGATATGTATGGCATTTTTCTTTTCAGACCAAATTTATTTTTATCTACAATCTTCATGAACATTCACAGGTATGTAGTACAAGCAATTCTGATCATAGATCTGCCACCCAGGTGTGTCTAGTCCATTACTAGGCCGAGCAGTGAACAATTTAATTATGTCCACCTGAAAAAAAACGTAAGGGGTATGTATGGCTTTTTTTTTTTCAGACCAAAATTATTTTTATCTACAATCTTCATGAACATTCACAGGTATGTAGTACAAGCAATTCTGATCATAGATCTGCCACCCAGGTGTGTCTAGTCCATTACTAGGCCGAGCAGTGAACAATTTAATTATGTCCACCTGAAAAAAAACATAAGGGGTATGTATGGCTTTTTTTTTTCAGACCAAATTTATTTTTATCTACAATCTTCATGAACATTCACAGGTATGTAGTACAAGCACTTCTGATCATAGATCTGCCACCCAGGTGTGTCTAGTCCATTACTAGGCCGAGCAGTGAACAATTTAATTATGTCCACCTGAAAAAAAACGTAAGGGGTATGTATGGCTTTTTTTTTTTCAGACTAAATTTATTTTTATCTACAGTCTTCATGAACATTCACAGGTATGTAGTACAAGCAATTCTGATCATAGATCTGCCACCCAGGTGTGTCTAGTCCATTACTAGGCCGAGCAGTGAACAATTTAATTATGTCCACCTGAAAAAAAACGTAAGGGGTATGTATGGCTTTTTTTTTTCAGACCAAATTTATTTTTATCTACAGTCTTCATGAACATTCACAGGTATGTAGTACAAGCAATTCTGATCATAGATCTGCCACCCAGGTGTGTCTAGTCCATTACTAGGCCGAGCAGTGAACAATTTAATTATGTCCACCTGAAAAAAACCGTAAGGGGCATGAATGGCTTCTTTTTTTTCAGACCAAATTTATTTTTATCTACAATCTTCATGAACATTCACAGGTATGTAGTACAAGGAATTCTGATCATAGATCTGCCACCCAGGTGTGTCTAGTCTATTACTAGGCCGAGCAGTGAACAATTTAATTATTTCCACCTGAAAAAAAACGTAAGGGGTATGTATGGCTTTTTTTTTTTCAGACCAAATTTATTTAAATCTACAATCTTCATGAACATTTACAGGTATGTAGTACAAGCAATTCTGATCATAGATCTGCCACCCAGGTGTGTCTAGTCCATTACTAGGCCGAGCAGTGAACAATTTAATTATGTCCACCTGAAAAAAAACGTAAGGGGTATGTATGGCTTTTTTTTTTCAGACCAAATTTATTTAAATCTACAATCTTCATGAACATTCACAGGTATGTAGTACAAGCAATTCTGATCATATATCTGCCACCCAGGTGTGTCTAGTCCATTACTAGTCCGAGCAGTGAACAATTTAATTATGTCCACCTGAAAAAAAACGTAAGGGGTATGTATGGCATTTTTCTTTTGTGACCAAATTTATTTTAATCTACAATCTTCATGAACATTCACAGGTATGTAGTACAAGCAATTCTGATCATATATCTGCCACCCAGGTGTGTCTAGTCCATTACTAGTCCGAGCAGTGAACAATTTAATTATGTCCACCTGAAAAAAAACGTAAGGGGTATGTATGGCATTTTTCTTTTGTGACCAAATTTATTTTAATCTACAATCTTCATGAACATTCACAGGTATGTAGTACAAGCAATTCTGATCATAGATCTGCCACCCAGGTGTGTCTAGTCCATTACTAGGCCGAGCAGTGAACAATTTAATTATGTCCACCTGAAAAAAAACGTAAGGGGTATGTATGGCTTTTTTTTTTTCAGACCAAATTTATTTTAATCTACAATCTTCATGAACATTCACAGGTATGTATTACAAGCAATTCTGATCATAGATCTGCCACCCAGGTGTGTCTAGTCCATTACTAGGCCGAGCAGTGACAAATTAATTATGTCCACCTGAAAAAAAACGTAAGGGGTATGTATGGCTTTTTTTTTTTCAGACTAAATTTATTTTTATCTACAGTCTTCATGAACATTCACAGGTATGTAGTACAAGCAATTCTGATCATAGATCTGCCACCCAGGTGTGTCTAGTCCATTACTAGGCCGAGCAGTGAACAATTTAATTATGTCCACCTGAAAAAAAACGTAAGGGGTATGTATGGCTTTTTTTTTTCAGACCAAATTTATTTTTATCTACAGTCTTCATGAACATTCACAGGTATGTAGTACAAGCAATTCTGATCATAGATCTGCCACCCAGGTGTGTCTAGTCCATTACTAGGCCGAGCAGTGAACAATTTAATTATGTCCACCTGAAAAAAACCGTAAGGGGCATGAATGGCTTCTTTTTTTTCAGACCAAATTTATTTTTATCTACAATCTTCATGAACATTCACAGGTATGTAGTACAAGGAATTCTGATCATAGATCTGCCACCCAGGTGTGTCTAGTCTATTACTAGGCCGAGCAGTGAACAATTTAATTATTTCCACCTGAAAAAAAACGTAAGGGGTATGTATGGCTTTTTTTTTTTCAGACCAAATTTATTTAAATCTACAATCTTCATGAACATTTACAGGTATGTAGTACAAGCAATTCTGATCATAGATCTGCCACCCAGGTGTGTCTAGTCCATTACTAGGCCGAGCAGTGAACAATTTAATTATGTCCACCTGAAAAAAAACGTAAGGGGTATGTATGGCTTTTTTTTTTCAGACCAAATTTATTTAAATCTACAATCTTCATGAACATTCACAGGTATGTAGTACAAGCAATTCTGATCATATATCTGCCACCCAGGTGTGTCTAGTCCATTACTAGTCCGAGCAGTGAACAATTTAATTATGTCCACCTGAAAAAAAACGTAAGGGGTATGTATGGCATTTTTCTTTTGTGACCAAATTTATTTTAATCTACAATCTTCATGAACATTCACAGGTATGTAGTACAAGCAATTCTGATCATATATCTGCCACCCAGGTGTGTCTAGTCCATTACTAGTCCGAGCAGTGAACAATTTAATTATGTCCACCTGAAAAAAAACGTAAGGGGTATGTATGGCATTTTTCTTTTGTGACCAAATTTATTTTAATCTACAATCTTCATGAACATTCACAGGTATGTAGTACAAGCAATTCTGATCATAGATCTGCCACCCAGGTGTGTCTAGTCCATTACTAGGCCGAGCAGTGAACAATTTAATTATGTCCACCTGAAAAAAAACGTAAGGGGTATGTATGGCTTTTTTTTTTTCAGACCAAATTTATTTTAATCTACAATCTTCATGAACATTCACAGGTATGTATTACAAGCAATTCTGATCATAGATCTGCCACCCAGGTGTGTCTAGTCCATTACTAGGCCGAGCAGTGACAAATTAATTATGTCCACCTGAAAAAAAACGTAAGGGGTATGTATGGCTTTTTTTTTTTCAGACCAAATTTATTTTTATCTACAATCTTCATGAACATTCACAGGTATGTAGTACAGGCAATTCTGATCATAGATCTGCCACCCAGGTGTGTCTAGTCCATTACTAGGCCGAGCAGTGAACAATTTAATTATGTCCACCTTAAAAAAAACGTAAGGGGTATGTATGGCATTTTTCTTTTGTGACCAAATTTATTTTTATCTACAATCTTCATGAACATTCACAGGTATGTAGTACAAGCAATTCTGATCATAGATCTGCCACCCAGGTGTGTCTAGTCCATTACTAGGCCGAGCAGTGAACAATTTAATTATGTCCACCTGAAAAAAAACGTAAGGGGTATGTATGGCATTTTTCTTTTCAGACCAAATTTATTTTTATCTACAATCTTCATGAACATTCACAGGTATGTAGTACAAGCAATTCTGATCATAGATCTGCCACCCAGGTGTGTCTAGTCCATTACTAGTCCGAGCAGTGAACAGTTTAATTATGTCCACCTGAAAAAAAACGTAAGGGGTATGTATGGCATTTTTCTTTTGTGACCAATTTTATTTTTATCTACAATCTTCATGAACATTCACAGGTATGTAGTACAGGCAATTCTGATCATAGATCTGCCACCCAGGTGTGTCTAGTCCATTACTAGGCCGAGCAGTGAACAATTTAATTATGTCCACCTTAAAAAAAACGTAAGGGGTATGTATGTATGGCATTTTTCTTTTGTGACCAAATTTATTTTTATCTACAATCTTCATGAACATTCACAGGTATGTAGTACAAGCAATTCTGATCATAGATCTGCCACCCAGGTGTGTCTAGTCCATTACTAGGCCGAGCAGTGAACAATTTAATTATGTCCACCTGAAAAAAAACGTAAGGGGTATGTATGGCATTTTTCTTTTCAGACCAAATTTATTTTTATCTACAATCTTCATGAACATTCACAGGTATGTAGTACAAGCAATTCTGATCATAGATCTGCCACCCAGGTGTGTCTAGTCCATTACTAGGCCGAGCAGTGAACAATTTAATTATGTCCACCTGAAAAAAAACGTAAGGGGTATGTATGGCTTTTTTTTTTTCAGACCAAATTTATTTTTATCTACAATCTTCATGAACATTCACAGGTATGTAGTACAAGCAATTCTGATCATAGATCTGCCACCCAGGTGTGTCTAGTCTATTACTAGGCCGAGCAGTGAACAATTTAATTATGTCCACCTTAAAAAAAACGTAAGGGGTATGTATGGCTTTTTTTTTTTCAGACCAAATTTATTTTTATCTACAATCTTCATGAACATTCACAGGTATGTAGTACAAGCAATTCTGATCATAGATCTGCCACCCAGGTGTGTCTAGTCCATTACTAGTCCGAGCAGTGAACAATTTAATTATGTCCACCTGAAAAAAAACGTAAGGGGTATGTATGGCTTTTTTTTTTTCAGACCAAATTTATTTAAATCTACAATCTTCATGAACATTTACAGGTATGTAGTACAAGCAATTCTGATCATAGATCTGCCACCCAGGTGTGTCTAGTCCATTACTAGGCCGAGCAGTGACAATTTTAATTATTTCCACCTGAAAAAAAACATAAGGGGTTTGTATGGCTTTTTTTTTTCAGACCAAATTTATTTTTATCTACAATCTTCATGAACATTCACAGGTATGTAGTACAAGCAATTCTGATCATAGATCTGCCACCCAGGTGTGTCTAGTCCATTACTAGGCCGAGCAGTGACAAATTAATTATGTCCACCTGAAAAAAAACGTAAGGGGTATGTATGGCTTTTTTTTTTTCAGACCAAATTTATTTTTATCTACAATCTTCATGAACATTCACAGGTATGTAGTACAGGCAATTCTGATCATAGATCTGCCACCCAGGTGTGTCTAGTCCATTACTAGGCCGAGCAGTGAACAATTTAATTATGTCCACCTTAAAAAAAACGTAAGGGGTATGTATGGCATTTTTCTTTTGTGACCAAATTTATTTTTATCTACAATCTTCATGAACATTCACAGGTATGTAGTACAAGCAATTCTGATCATAGATCTGCCACCCAGGTGTGTCTAGTCCATTACTAGGCCGAGCAGTGAACAATTTAATTATGTCCACCTGAAAAAAAACGTAAGGGGTATGTATGGCGTTTTTTTTTCAGACCAAATTTATTTTTATCTACAATCTTCATGAACATTCACAGGTATGTAGTACAAGCAATTCTGATCATAGATCTGCCACCCAGGTGTGTCTAGTCCATTACTAGGCCGAGCAGTGACAATTTTAATTATTTCCACCTGAAAAAAAACATAAGGGGTATATGTATGGCATTTTTTTTTCAGACCAAATTTATTTTTATCTACAATCTTCATGAACATTCACAGGTATGTAGTACAAGCAATTCTGATCATAGATCTGCCACCCAGGTGTGTCTAGTCCATTACTAGGCCGAGCAGTGAACAGTTTAATTATGTCCACCTGAAAAAAACCGTAAGGGGCATGTATGGCTTCTTTTTTTTCAGACCAAATTTATTTTTATCTACAATCTTCATGAACATTCACAGGTATGTAGTACAAGCAATTCTGATCATAGATCTGCCACCCAGGTGTGTCTAGTCCATTACTAGGCCGAGCAGTGAACAATTTAATTATGTCCACCTGAAAAAAAACGTAAGGGGTATGTATGGCTTTTTTTTTTTCAGACCAAATTTATTTTTATCTACAATCTTCATGAACATTCACAGGTATGTAGTACAAGCAATTCTGATCATAGATCTGCCACCCAGGTGTGTCTAGTCTATTACTAGGCCGAGCAGTGAACAATTTAATTATGTCCACCTTAAAAAAAACGTAAGGGGTATGTATGGCTTTTTTTTTTTTAGACCAAATTTATTTAAATCTACAATCTTCATGAACATTCACAGGTATGTAGTACAAGCAATTCTGATCATAGATCTGCCACCCAGGTGTGTCTAGTCCATTACTAGGCCGAGCAGTGAACAATTTAATTATGTCCACCTGAAAAAAAACGTAAGGGGTATGTATGGCTTTTTTTTTTTCAGACCAAATTTATTTTAATCTACAATCTTCATGAACATTCACAGGTATGTATTACAAGCAATTCTGATCATAGATCTGCCACCCAGGTGTGTCTAGTCCATTACTAGGCCGAGCAGTGACAAATTAATTATGTCCACCTGAAAAAAAACGTAAGGGGTATGTATGGCTTTTTTTTTTTCAGACCAAATTTATTTTTATCTACAATCTTCATGAACATTCACAGGTATGTAGTACAGGCAATTCTGATCATAGATCTGCCACCCAGGTGTGTCTAGTCCATTACTAGTCCGAGCAGTGAACAATTTAATTATGTCCACGTATGTATGGCATTTTTCTTTTGTGACCAAATTTATTTTTATCTACAATCTTCATGAACATTCACAGGTATGTAGTACAGGCAATTCTGATCATAGATCTGCCACCCAGGGGTCTCTAGTCCATTACTAGGCCGAGCAGTGAACAATTTAATTATGTCCACCTTAAAAAAACATAAGGGGTATGTATGGCTTTTTTTTTTTCAGACCAAATTTATTTTTATCTACAATCTTCATGAACATTCACAGTAGGCCAAGCAATTCTGATCATAGATCTGCCACCCAGGTGTGTCTAGTCCATTACTAGGCCGAGCAGTGAACAATTTAATTATGTCCACCTGAAAAAAAACATAAGGGGCATGTATGGCTTTTTTTTTTCAGACCAAATTTATTGACTATTCGTCAACGACAAAAAATGTCGTTGACGAATAGTTTTCGTCATAGTTCTCGTCAACGAAATTAACACTGGACCTAGCAGGTCCTTGCCTGGGTATTGAGTCATCTGTCTGTCCGCGCCGCTGGGTCCTCCTACCCAACATGTTCATCCTGTCCATTCACTGTCCTCGTTTCCCCCTCCCCTTTTATAGGGCTCCTGTGACCAAACCTCATCACCTCCTCCTTCTCCTCTCCTCCGCTTTCTTACCTCTCTCCTCCTCCCCCCTCCTCTCCTCTCTACCCCTCCTCCCTCCTCTCCTCCCCCCTCCCCCGTCTTCCTCCTAGCCAGTCCATAGATGATGAAAAATAGATTTTTCTTCAAACATTTCTGCTGCTCTGCGGCCCAAGGGAGCTTTTATGTTGTTCGTGTCCTGTCAGGAGGCGTGAGTTAGGGGTTCGTAAACGCTCCTCCGTCTCTCTGATCCAGCCCAATGGAAGGCTGTAGTCTTTTTAACACCCGCATAGCAATTCCCAGGGAGCCATTTTATTGGCCGTCATAATGACGGGAATTCTGCGGTGTGTCCCCAGGGTTCCGATTACCGACCTGACCACAGCGCACATCCATCGCTACGACAACAGATCATGTCTGTTTGCAAACAGACTTATAGCCTTGGCAGAAGGCAGTAAACACGGGCGCACGCACACACACACATACACACACACGCGCGGGCACACACACACACACGCGTGCGGGCACACACGCACACAGACACACGCGCGGGCACACACACACATACACAGACACACACACACACACACAGCTCACACTAGCTGGCCTCTCTAAGCTCAAGTTTATAGGTGTCAGACTTCAGAAATATTATCTATTTTTTATTTAAAGAGCTTGAAGTTTATGTTTTATAATAAAACATTTGAAATGTTTATTATCGCAATGTTCCTGAAGAAACACCACATCTGCTAAGTGCAGCGCTGATCTGGAGCATATTCTGATCTGGAGATGCAGGAAATGATGGATCTGATTCTGATAGTGATGCTGGGTGATTGTGATAGTGATGCTGGGTGATAGTGATGCTGGGTGATTCTGATAGTGATGCTGGGTGATTCTGATAGTGATGCTGGGTGATAGTGATGCTGGGTGATTGTGATAGTGATGCTGGGTGATTGTGATAGTGATGCTGGGTGATAGTGATGCTGGGTGATTGTGATAGTGATGCTGGGTGATTGTGATAGTGATGCTGGGTGATTGTGATAGTGATGCTGGGTGATTGTGATAGTGATGCTGGGTGATTGTGATAGTGATGCTGGGTGATTGTGATAGTGATGCTGGGTGATTGTGATAGTGATGCTGGGTGATTGTGATAGTGATGCTGGGTGATTGTGATAGTGATGCTGGGTGATTGTGATAGTGATGCTGGGTGATTGTGATAGTGATGCTGGGTGATTGTGATAGTGATGCTGGGTGATTGTGATAGTGATGCTGGGTGATTGTGATAGTGATGCTGGGTGATTGTGATAGTGATGCTGGGTGACTTTGAAGGTGACCTAAAGAGCAGGCCTGGCCACTCAGAGTGATGAGATCTACAGACAGACAGGAGGAGAGAGACCTTCTCTATAGCTGAGATCTACAGACAGACCAGGAGGAGAGAGATCGTCTCTATAGCTGAGATCTACATACAGGCCAGGAGGAGAGAGACCTTCTCTATAGCTGAGATCTACAGACAGACAGGAGGAGAGATCTACAGACAGCCCAGAAGGAGAGAGACCTCATCTATAGCTGAGATCTACAGACAGACCAGGAGGAGAGATCTACAGACAACCCAGGAGGAGAGAGACCTTATCTATAGCTGAGATCTGCAGACAGGCCAGGAGGAGAGATCTACAGACAGGCCAGGAGGAGAGATCTACAGACAGGCCAGGAGGAGAGATCTACAGACAGGCCAGGAGGAGAGATCTACAGACAGGCCAGGGGGAGAGAGGGAGGAGAGAGTATCCAGACTGATTTGCGAGAGAAACAGAAGGTGAGCTCGCGAAATCAGGATGGTCTCATGAGGCTGAACCTCTTTGATTGCTGGACCAAAGGATGTGACAACTGAACAACTAGGGAGGGGGAGAGGGTGGGAGAGAGGGGAGAGAGAGGGGAGAGGACAGGAGGAGAGGAGAGAGGGAGAAGAGAGGGAGAGAGGAGAGGGGGGAGGAGAGGGGGAGAGGGATGATAAGCAATCACTTTGAGATGCATGATGCAATCTTATAATGTATTGGAGTCTGAGTGAGTGAGTGAATGAATGTATGAATGACCTTGTGACTCTGTGACTGTGCTGGTTTTATCCAGCCTTCCTGAGCTGTGGGTCTGGAGTTCAGAGCCCAGGGCGGGGCCCAGTCTTAGGGCCGGGCTATGTACTGTAAGCTAGAGGAAATCCCTGTTTGTTTAGCCCAGCGCAGGGTCGGGCGGCGAGGGAGAGTGTTTAGAAGACACAGCCAGCTAACACCTGTGGTGGCTACCCATCCCATTCATCTACATAGGAGAGGGCGCGGCCAAGCCCTTTAATATTGATTTGCGGGGAAAAGCGCTGGGACTCCGCCAGTCGGTTGAACGCAGGCCAGCCAGCTGTACTGGGCCAGGGGACTGCAGGAGAGAGGGAGGGATGGAGAGAGAGAGGGAGAGATGGAGAGAGGGAGGGATGGAGAGAGAGAGGGAGGGATGTAGAGAGGAGGAGGGAGAGAGGGAGGGATGGGAGAGGAGGAGGGAGAGAGGGAGGGATGGAGAGAGAGAGGGAGAGGAAGGGATGGAGAGAGGGAGGGATGGAGAGAGGGAGAGATGGAGAGAGGGAGGGATGGAGAGAGAGAGAGAGAGATTGGAGAGGAGGAGGGAGGGAGGGAGACAGGAATGGGAAGAGATGGAGAGAGAGAGGGAGGGATGAGGAGAGGAGGAGGGAGGGAGGGAGACAGGAATGGGAAGGGATGGAGAGAGAGAGGGAGGGAGGGATGAGGAGAGGAGGGAGCGAGAGAGGGATTGATGAGGGGTGAGTGGTCAAGGTAGGCTGAGTCACTGGCTTGGCTCACGAGCTTCTGTTCTACTCAGCGACAGTGCTTACGCATGCGCTTGGCACGGAGTCCACCTCATCCCTCATCCCTCCATCATAAACACACACACACACACACACACACACACACAGACGTGTGCCACTCGCTCACACGTAAACAGTTACACAAACAAACAGAAGAGCGTAGTCTATCTGCAGGACCTTTCTCTGTCTTTTTCTCCTTCTTTCTCTCTCCTGGCTGCCAACATGCGCAGTCGTGTAACCAACCAATCACCACGCCTGTCTTTGCAGGGCTCTGCCGCATGCGCAGTCGTGTAACCAACCAATCACGGCTGTCTTTGCAGGGCTTTGCCACGGTCTGAGTCCCCAGCATCTGTTCACCCAGCTGGACCGACCAGGGTTTCATGAATCATGACACACACACACACACACACACAAACACACACACACCTTGCGCTGAAAGAGAGAGCAGCCACCCCCAAGCCAGGAGGGGTGAAGGAGAGTGGAGGTGGAGGAGGGAGGAAGGGATGGAGGGATGGAGGAATGGAGGGATGGAGGATGGGGGGATGGAGGGATGGGGGGTAAATATCATCTCCCCTGTCTTGTTGTCCTGCGCGCCTTGGTCGGTCTGACCGGCAGGCTGTTAGGGGTGTGTCCCTCCCTCCCTCCCTGCGTCCCTCCCTCCCTCCCTCCCCCCCTCTCTCCCTCCCTCCCTCCCTCTCTCCCTCTCTCCCTCCCTCACTCCCTTCTTCCCTCCATCCCTCCATCCGACAGCCAGACAGGCAGTGAACGTTGGGAGCTCAGGTCAGATGAGCGTCCTCCACGCCAGGGTGCTCTCTCTGTCTCTCCCTCTCTCTCTCTCTCTCCTTCGTCCTCTCTGTCTCTCCCTCTTTCTCTCTCCCTCTCCTTCGTCCTCTCTATCTCTCCCTCTTTCTCTCTCCCTCTCCTTCGTCTTCTCTATCTCTCCCTCTCGCTCTCTGTCCCTATCTCACCAGTCTCTACTCTCTGTATATCTATCTCTCCCATCCTTCTCCTCTCTCTCTCTCCATCTCTGTCTCTTTGTCTAAAAGGTTTTGGACTTTGAACTGACCGGCTGACCGGGCCATAGCCTTCTGTCACAGCTGAGTCTGTTCGTCTGTTAGCCAGCAAACTATTGGAAAAAATATTGGAGTTTTCATAATAGAGTTAAAGATGCATTTTAAGTGTAAAATCTAATTATTCTTTTGAATGATTGCGATAGACATTGCGATAATATCGTTACTGTGATATTTTTTGCCATGATAATCATATTTGAAAATGTAGATATTTTGACAGCCCTACAGTAGTACTCACTAGTTCTTCCGACCCCCCAGTGCTGTAGCATCACAGAACACTTCACCCACGGAGGTCTGAGGACCGCTGGGTCTCTCTGGCGCTCTGAGCCAAGAGGGAAGGTAGATTAGGAGGCAAGCTGGGAACAGGCAGGCAGGGAAGGATGGCAAAGAAGCAGGGAACCATGGAGGCAAAGAGAGAGAGAGAGTAAGAGGGAGAGAGAGAGAGAGAGAGAGAGAGAGAGAGAAGCAGGACAGGCAGGGAAAGCAGCAGGGGGAGAGAGAGGCAGGGAGAGTGACAGAGAGAGAGGGAAGGAGGGAGAGAGAGACAGGGAGAGAGGGAAGGAGGGAGAGAAGGGCGGGGAGAGTCAGAGAGGGAAGGAGGGAAAGAGTGAGAGAGAGAGGGAAGCAGGGAGAGAGTGAGAGAGAGAAGGAAGCAGAGAGAGAGTGAGAGAGAGAGGGGAGGAGGGAAAGAGTGAGAGAGAGGGAAGGAGGGAAAGAGAGAGAGAGAGGGAAGGAGGGAGAGAGTGAGAGAGAGGGAAGGAGGGAGAGAGTGAGAGAGAGGGAAGCAGGGAGAGAAGAGAGGCTGGGAGAGAGAGATGCAGGGGAGGAAGGAGGAATGAGAGAGAGACAGGGTTGGCAGGGAGAGAGGGAAGAAGGGAGAGAGAGAGAGAGAGAGAGAGAGAGAGAGAGAAAGGCAGGTTTGGGATTTGCAGTTTTCAGCAGGAGAGATGTGCACTAGATGGCCAAGGTAAATATTATAGGGAGGAGGGAAGAGAGGGAGGAGGGAGAGAGGAGTGAGATGGGGGAGGGAGCAGGGAGGAGAGGAGGGAGGACAGAGAGAAGAGGAGGACAGACAGGGCAGAGCGAGGAGAGGTGCGGAGAAGAGAGGAGAAAGGAGGAGAAGAGAAGGAAAGGCAGTTTGAATTGGTGAACCTCAGTCCTCGGGATAGACACCGCCCACCTGCGCCAACCAATCGCTTGCTTTTCTGTGGCGTCGCCGGCTAAAGCACACAGCGTTTGTGGAAGGCGGTCACGTGTGTCTCAGCGGACCCGAGATCGAACTCAGCAAGGGTGGAAGGGGTACTGACGGGCGACGCGGTGGCACCTGTTTGTGACACCTGTTAGACGAGGAGAGGACAGGAGAGGACGGAACAAATATAGGAGAGGTGAGGGGAGGAGGAGGAGGAGGAGGAGGAGGAGCAGGAGGAGGGTGACTCCCGGCAGACAGCCAGGCTCCAGCTGGGGGGCTGGTCAGCTCCCCCCCCCTGAAGCTGCTGACTGGACGCTGCCGGTACACAGTCTCCAGGACACGACCCACCCTCAGCGGCGCTCCGTGTGTCTGATGCGTAGCGAGGTCGGAGGTCATGTCTGCGCCTCCGACGTGCGTGACGTCTCTCGGTTCACGCGGTGAAAAGAGAGAGGAGGTGGAGAGGAAAGGGGACGACAGGTGACAGAGGAGAGAGAGAGAGGGAGAAGGGGGAGAGATTGAAAGGGAGGGGATGAGAGGGGTGACAAGAGAACGAGAGGAGGAGGAGGAGAGGGGCATAACGCTCGTCTCCTCCTCGGCCGGCGCTCAGCTGTTTGGACCGGCCAGTAAAGGCTCTCCAGAATTCACATTCTCCATCCTCCTGAGGCCCACAAAGTTTTTATTTATGACCGGCTGTGGTCGGCCACAATCCCCACTCGCCAGCAGGTGGGAGGGAGGGAAGGAGAGAGAGAGAGGGAGAGAGAGAGAGAGAGAGAGAGAGAGAGAGAGAGAGAGACGGTGGGAGGGAGAGAGGGAGGGCTTACAGGTTCCAATTGGATATAGATCTAAAGGTGCCCTTGGGGAGAGCAGAAATAGGCTAGATCAGACAAGACAATGGTACAAAACTCTGTGTGTGTGTGTGTGTGTGTGTGTGTGTGTGTGTGTGTGTGTGTGTGTGTGTGTGGGCGTGAGAGAGAGAGACAGCGATGGTGTAAGTGATAAAAAGACGTTGGCGAAGGTGTTCAGTGCTACTGTAGTACTCTACCTCAGAGATTCCCCATGCTGCAGCCTTGCTGGTGGAGACTCACGCTGGCGGGGGGGTGGGGGGGGGGGGGGGGGGAATAGCAGCTGATCGATTAGTCACGGTCAGTTAGCCACGCCCCTCCTATACTGTACCACCAGGTGCTCTGAATCTCACTATACCACACTCTGCCTTAGTGGTCTCTCCAATACGCTCTCACTCACTCTCACACACACACACACACACACACACACACGCACACACACACGCACACACGCACACACACACAGTTAGTGGAAACTGCACAGTTACTCATTGTGAGGCTACAGTACCTTAGGCTACTAGACCAGATCGTCTGCTGAACGCCTCGGCAGTTGAAAAATCTCTCTTCGCATGGAGGCTGACTTGAGCAGCAGGTTGCTGCTTTCTGCCATGATGCATCCTATGAATATTTCATTACATGTCCTTTCATATGCAAAAGACAAAACAGGGAGGGGGGTGGGGGGGGAGAAGCATAATATCCAAGCAATCACCCGGGAACTGCTCCTTTGAAAAACTTTGAATCTGAATGCCGGCAGTCCCGCTGGGTTTTCACCCAACAAGGGTGTGTGTGTCCGCTGGGTGTGTGTGCGCCGGGTGTGTGTGCGCCGGGTGTGTATGTGTGTACTTTCTGTTTCCTACAGTTTGACGTTTGACTGCTCTCATGAATCGCTGAACAGAGAGAGGGGAGAGATGAACGTTGCTGAAATACCGATCGGCTGTATGGAGAGACCAAAAAAATGGTCATAAATGTTTCACCTGTTTTCGCAAAAAGAAACACATCTGACACCACAATTTGGTAAATGGAGTGAACTTGGATCATAAACAGAGCACTCTAGATGATTAAATACTGCAGCCTACCCTACCGCTCTGTCTAAATACTTAACCTACCGCAGCCAGTCTGAACCCTAGCTAGGGTACACCAGACTAGGGCTCCACTCTGTCCCGGGCTCCCTGTGTGCTGATATGCCGTCCGGTAACCCTATTACGTGGTGATTGGCTGGCCGCCGACCTGCCTGGGTGCCTATTGGCTGGCGGGCGGCTGAGTGGGGGAGATTAGTTCATGCTGTAGCACGTCAGCCAGGCTCACAGGAAGTGGGACGGAGGTCCAGGAAGGGCAAAGGAGCAGAGATGAGAGATGACCTTCAGAGCTACGACAAAGAAATGGCGAGCTCAGAATAGAGAAACCTGACTCTCGTCTCTGTGTGGAAGTCTGGGATAAAGTGAGATCTGTGTGTGTGTGTGTGTGTGTGTGTGTGTGTGTGTGTGTGTGTGTGTGTGTGTGTGTGTGTGTGTGTGTGTGTGTGTGTGTGTGCGCCCACGTCTGTCTGTGTGTTTTCATTTCCCTTTGCTAATTCATCACCTCACTCCCATAGAAGTAGATCTTGATGATCTGGAATCATCACGTTTCATCTCAGAGCCAATACGGTTTAGGGCTGTTTGTTCTACATTTCATCCCAAAGTCAAATGATGGTTTAGGTCTGTTTGTTTTGCAAAGTCAGGCTTTCTCAGAAAGCGAGACTTTTGTTTGGGCTGTCAGACACACGAGGGATGAATCGATAGGAGGAAACCAGACCATGACAACATCCTTATTGGTGCTATAGAGAACACCTCTCATCCCCCAGATGTACTGTAGAGATGGGGGGAGAGAGAGATGAACGACAAGATGGAGAGATGGGAGGAAGGAGGGATAGATGGGAGGAAGGATGGAGAGATTTATTTAACCAGGTTTAGACCCACTGAGATTACATACACACAGACAAAGCAGCTACAAAATGACTGCTGATACCAACGATACCAACGATAAGAGATCTTGTTCTGCATTGTATTATGAGGGGTTTGTCATCCTGCTGGGTCTTAGCTGTGGGCTGACTGGTTGGCTGGCTGGCTGACTGACTGGCTGGCTGACTGACTGACTGACTGACTGACTGACTGACTGACTGACTGACTGGTTGGTTGGTTGGTTGGTTGGCTGATTGACTGACTGACTGACTGTCTGAGCATGTGGTGCATCTAGGGGCTGATTGATTTTCTAACTGGCTGGTTGGTATGTGTGTGTGTGTGTGTGTGTGTGTTGGGGGAGTGAAATGGATTGGTATTGATCTCCTGAACGGCTGTAGTTATTATATCCACTCACAGTTATCACAGAGACTGTCTAGCAGGAGGACAGGTGAGTAACTGATGATCGAGCTGGTCTGCTGCTAGAGAGAGAGAGAGAGAGAGAGAGAGAGAGAGAGAGAGAGAGAGAGAGAGAGACAGAGAGAGGGACAGAGAGAGAGAGAGAGAGAGACACAGAGAGAGAGAGAGAGAGAGAGACACAGAGAGAGAGAGAGAGAGACAGAGAGAGGGACAGAGAGAGAGAGACGGAGAGAGAGAGAGAGAGAGAGAGAGAGAGAGAGAGAGACAGAGTCAGAGAGAGAGAGAGACAGAGAGAGAGAGACAGAGAGAGACAGAGAGAGAGAGATCTCCGTGCTAGAGCAGGAGCTGAGAGTAGAACATGAATGAACGGGTCTGTGACTGGGGACCTGGAGTGAATGCGTCTGCTCTAGTGTGCGTCTGCTCTAGTGTGCGTCTGCTCTAGTGTGCGTCTGCTCTAGTGTGCGTCTGCGTCTGCTCTAGTGTGCGTGTGCGTCTCCACACGCATGGCTGGGTGTGCGTGAGAGGATGTCATTTGTCACCAGGGAGTGTAGAGGTCATGTCAGATTGGGTGTCAGCCCCGGTGCGGTCCTATGCCCTGCCCCCCCGACACCCTCTGTCTCCAGACAGATCTGGGACTAGGAGCTGTGATTCATTACATCCCAGCTTCTTAAACTCAGAGAGGAGCTATTTATACACCCAGAAACAAACAAGCAGCAAACCTGTCTGTTCTGAACTCGCTGAGAAAGAATATCAAATTCTCTTCAAAGAGCAAAGACATGAATTGAATAGAGGAGCCATGATGAAGAGAAGATTGCACTGAAGCTAGGAATGTGACTGACTATGACTGAAGGTTGTATCCGAAAAACAGAGTGAGCACAGGCTGTGTTTAACCTAGTCATGTGTTTTCTCTACTGGAAATCATGTTTAATTTACTGTCTGTGTGTGTTTTTGTGTGTGTGTGTGTGTGCGTGTGTGCGTGTGTGTGTGTGTGTGTGTGTGCGTGCACCTCCCTCTCTACCCAGGTGAGGAGCGCCCCAGGGAAAATGTGGCGAGCACGGCGGACGGCCAGCCAGCGGCGGGCGCGGCGGGGGCGGAGTCATCGGCCGGGGGGCGGAGACTGCGCTGCTGCATCAAGGTGACGGCGTTGCAGGTGCGCCGGGCCCTCTGGGGCGTGGCCATGGTCATGTGCGTGTGCTCGTCGTGGGCGGGCGCCACCCAGCTGGCCAAGCTGACGTTCCAGCAGTTCGACGCCCCCTTCACCCTCACGTGGTTCGCCACCACCTGGAACTGCCTCTTCTTCCCACTGTACTACCTGGGACACCTGTGCAAGAGTGGCGAGAAGCAGACCCCCCGGCAGAGATTCAGGTGAGAGGACGCATGGTCAGATACTTGGGGTGCGCTTGATTTAGTGCTGGTCTTGACGTGAAACCAAGGGGCTAGTCTGTGAAAAAAAACACACAAAAAAACACCCACCTTACATTCCAAGTAGACTCAAGAAAACACACTGTATTTGACGCAGGTCTGAATCATACACATCCATAGAAGTACAAAATGTTAATCTCGGGAGTGTCCCAAAATGTTTATATCTGCAGCAAACCTATCCACTATCACTGCGTCTACAGATTACACTGTATGAAGTATTACAGTACAATATTACAGTGGAGTGAACACCATCATAGCGAGGTCGGCCATGTCGGTGAAAACACCTTCACACGGTAAAGATGTGTACTGTACATTCTGCTGATCAGCCTCTTCTGGGAGGGAAACGCCTGTTGGATGAGCTGTGTGAGTCATGAGGTTTACTTTGAGATGGTGGGAGCTGTGGGAGAGAGAGGGGTGGAGGGGGGGGGGGTACAGTGGCGGAGGAGGGAGGGGGGAGGAGGGAGAGATCAGGACAAGAGGGATTGTCTCTACTTCTCATGCTCCTCACGTCCCTGGCTGTACTGATCTATACTGAGGACTGCTGCTACTGCAGGGACCAGGGACTCCCTCAGCTCCGTCTCTGCCTCACCCCCTCCCTCCCTCTCTTTCCCTCTCTCTCTCCCTCTCTCCTCCTCCACCTGACTGTCCCTCTCTGCTTAGACTGCTCTTGTTAAGGTCTTCAATGACATCCATTTAAACACAGACAATGGCCGAATTTCAGTCTTAGTATTACTGGATCTCAGCGCTGCATTCGACACGGTTGACCACAACATATTACTAGGCCGACTGGAAAACTGGCTGGGAATTTCTGGCACAGTGCTAGACTGGTTTGAATCCTACTTGAAGGACAGGGACTACTTTGTGTCTATAGGCAATTACAAATCTGAGCGGACGAAAATGACCTGTGGAGTTCCCCAAGGCTCCATTCTGGGGCCTCTTCTGTTCAACATTTACATGCTCCCACTAACTCAAATTATGGAAAACAACAAAATATGTTACCATAGCTATGCAGATGACACACAAATGTATATCACCATATCACCAGGGGACTATAACCCATACAAGCGCTGAGTAAGTGCATTGAACAAATCAACGATTGGATGCGCCAGAACTTTCTTCAACTAAACAAAAATAAAACGGCGTGTTTACAGGTCTCTCTAAAAAATCAATCAGACAGCTGCAGCTGATTCAGAACGCTGCTGCTCGAGTCCTCACTAAGACCAAGAAAGTGGAGCATATCACTCCAGTTCTGAGGTCTTTACACTGGCTTCCTGTCTGTCAAATAATTTACTTTAAAATACTGCTGTTGGTTTATAAAGCACTGAATGGTTTAGGGCCAAAATATATTTCTGATCTGCTGCTACATTATGAACCATCCAGACCTCTCAGGTCGTCTGGCACAGGCCTGCTTTCTGTCCCCAGAGTTAAAACTAAACATGGAGAAGCAGCGTTCAGTTTTTATGCTCCACATATCTGTTACAAACTTCCAGAAATTGTAGGCCTGCTGCAACTCTCATTTCTTTTACATCAAGACTGAAGACTTTTCTTTTTGCCGCTGCTTTTTATTCAATCAAATAATTATTCATTCATACACTGCACTGTAACTTTTATTCCTGTATTTTATTTTTCCTGAATTTTGTTTTAAATGTCCTTTTTTACATTTCGTACAACATGACCTTTATGTGTTTCTTGCACTTTGTCTTGATGCTTTTAATGTCTCAATGTCTCTCCTCTCCTGTCCCTCTCTCCTCTCTTCTCCTCTCCTCCCCTGTCCCTCTCTCCTCTCCTCCTCTAGTCCCCTGTCCCTTTCTTCTCCTCTCCTCCCCTGTCCCTCTCTCCTCTCTTCTCCTCTCCTCCCCTGTCCCTCTCTCCTCCTCTCCTCTCCTGTCCCTCTCTCCTCTCTTCTCTTCTCCTCTCCTCCCCTGTCCCTCTCTCCTCTCTTCTCCTCTCCTCCCCTGTCCCTCTCTCCTCTCTCCTCCTCTCCTCTCCTGTCCCTCTCTCCTCTCTTCTCCTCTCCTCCCCTGTCCCTCTCTCCTCTCTTCTCCTCCTGTCCCTCTCACGCAGCAAGACAAATAGTTGTGTGATGGAGGAGGTCTTCATCACCCATCAATTAGTCCTGCTGCATGCAGATTTGCCTGAGAGATTGGGCCTTTGAAAGAGCAGCATATTACAAATGGCGCTTGCTGAGTTTGTGTGTGTGTGTGTGTGTGTGTGTGTGTGTGTGTGTGTGTGTGTGTGTGTGTGTGTGTAAAAGCCTGCTTATTTGGAATGCATGTTGCGCAGAGCTGATTGAAAGAGGATGTGACATGATGTCTCTGTACTGACGATGTACTGGTCTCCATGGAGATGCCAGCTGCCAGCCTCACCTGGACCCCCCATTCCCTGTCACCCCAAACGCCCCAAAATGGCATTAGTCCAGGTAACGGGGTGTGCACTCAGAAACACACACACAGCCAAGAAAACCTGCACTCAAATCTAAATCTGCACACTCTGTTATTGGTATGGCACCTAGCCAGGCCTGGTAATGAAACGAAGCAGGATTCTGACCTCATATGGACTGACTGACTGACTGACTGACTGACTGACTGACTGACTGACTGACTGACTGACTGACTGACTGACTGATTGACTGATTGACTGACTGGCTGATTAACTGACTGACTGACTGACTGACTGACTGACTGACTGACTGACTGACTGACTGACTGACTGACTGACTGACTGACTGACTGACTGACTGATTAACTGACTGACTGACTGACTGACTGACTGACTGACTGACTGACTGACTGGATTGTTAGGCTCGGTGGTGGTCAGGGTGCTTTACTACCCAGTCAGCTCTCTGGAGCTCGATCCAAATAATGCACGCACACACACACACACACACACACACACACACACACACACACACACACCAACTCCATTCCTAGTCCCAGGCCAGGCCACTCTATTACCTGCCCATGTCCAGGTTGTGATGTGTGTGCATGTTTCAGATGCGTGGACCCTGGTAGGATGGGGTCCGTTGTGTCGGGGGTCTTAAGATGATCCTCCGTCGGGAGGAACCCAGTTAGCCGGGCACGCCGGCAGGCAGGAAGACAGACAGATACACAGAAAGACAGACGTTGATAGATAGACGGACAGATAGACAGACCCTAGATAAACATGGAAATATGCCTGCTTACCATGGCAACCTGTTTTGTTTCCTTAGATTACATGATATGATTACATTATATTATTATTATAGATAACATTATATTATTATTATATAATTTAGCCGATGTGCCAGAACTCATAAGTGCACTTCCTTTCTAAACAAGCGCCTCAGGGCTAAGTTTAGTACGAAAGAAAAGTGCAAGAGCAGCTGAATACAAATACTGTAGATAAATAGAAATACATAAGTACAGAAAAAAGTGCGAGAACAGCTAAATGTTTTCAGCCCGCGGCGAAGGATGGCCAGGACAGAAAAGAACCGCTTCCTCCTGGCTGTGCTACTGTAGTTTGTCTGTGACGTGAGCAGACAGGTGAGGGTGGGTTCTGCTGACCAGGTGAGGGAGGGTTCTGCTGCTGACCAGGTGAGGGAGGGTTCTGCTGCTGACCAGGTGAGGGTTCTGCTACTGACCAGCTGAGGGAGGGTTCTTCTGCTGACCAGGTGAGGGAGGGTTCTTCTGCTGACTAGGTGAGGGAGGGTTCTTCTGCTGACCAGGTGAGGGTTCTGCTACTGACCAGGTGAGGGAGGGTTCTTCTGCTGACCAGGTGAGGGTTCTGCTACTGACCAGGTGAGGGAGGGTTCTTCTGCTGACCAGGTGAGGGTTCTGCTACTGACCAGGTGAGGGAGGGTTCTGCTGCTGACCAGCTAAGGGTTCTGCTGCTGACCAGGTGAGGGAGGGTTCTGCTGACCAGGTGAGGGAGGGTTCTTCTGCTGACCGTAGTAACCTGGCCCTTCGGTCTCCTTCTCTCCGACTGGGGAAACACAAGATCTGCACATTTGCAAATCCAGTCTGTGTTTACATTTGTATTTACAGATGTGTAACGTGTGTTTGTATGTATGCGAGTGGACCGTGTTTTCTGTGTGAATACTGTAGTGATACTGTCATTCTCTGTGTGTGTGTGTGTGTGTGTGTGTGTGTGTGTGTGTGTTCGTCTGCAGGGAGTGTTGTCGGTTCTTTGGTGACGACGGCCTCACAGCAAAGGTTTTCTTCACTAAGGTGGCGCCCTTCGGTCTGCTGTGGATTCTCACCAACTACCTGTACCTACAGGTAGGGATCGTGTGTGTGTGTGTGTGTGTGTGTGTGTGTGAGCCTGACCACCCCCTGTGTGTGCAGGCGCTGAGGAAGATCAACACCACAGATGTGTCTGCTCTCTTCTGCTGCAACAAGGCCTTCGTGTTCCTGCTGTCCTGGATCGTCCTCCGAGACCGCTTCATGGGGGTCAGGGTGAGTCTGTGTGTGTGTGTGTGTGTGTGTGTGTGTGTGTGTGTGTGTGTGTGTGTGTGTGAGAGAGGGAGAGAGAGAAAGAGAGAGATGACGAGAGAGAGTGAAGTGTGGATGTATGTGCGTGTAAATGGAGTAAATGGACTGCTTTTATTTAGCGCTATTAGCAGGAATCGACCTGGGAACTCTCAGACGGCTGCTCTACCTCCTGAGCCACTGACACCCCGTTGTGTGTGTGTGTGTGTGTGTGTGTGTGTGTGTGTGTGTGTGTGTGGGGGAGCAGTTTATCAGTGGATTGATGGTTGTTGTCACTCTGTGGTGATGCTCTCACATCAGCTCCACTGCCCACCCTCCCCTTGGCCTGGTCATCCCTCCATCCATCCATCCATCCCTCCATCTCTCCATCCCTCCATCCATCTCTCCATCCATCCCTCCATCCATCCATCCATCCATCCCTCCATCCCTCCATCCCTCCATCCCCCCATCCCTCCCTCCCTTCATCCCTCCATCCATCCATCCCTCTATCCATCCCTCTATCCATCCATCCCTCCCTCCCTCCCTCCATCCATCCCTCCATCCATCCCTCCCTCCCTCCCTCCCTCCCTCCCTCCCTCCCTCCCTCCCTCCATCCATCCCTCCCTCCATCCCTCCATCCATCCCTCCATCCCTCTATCCCCCCATCCATCCATCCATCCATCCCTCCATCCATCCATCCATCAATCCATCTCTCCATCCCTCCATCCATCCCTCTATCCCTCCATCCATCTCTCCACACTCCTCTCTCCCTCTATTCATTCTCTAGGAACAGACTATGCCCAGTAACCCCCCATCATTCTCTCTCTCTCTCCCTCTCTCTCTCTCTCTCTTCTCATGTGATGAGATTGCAGTGTTGATGCAGTTTTGATGTCTGCAGCAGCAATGCAGGGATCTAAGACCCTTTCCATTATAGGAATATGAAAGAGGGGAGGGGTGGGGGTGAGAGGGGATGAGAGGAGAGGAGGAGGAGAGGAGGAGGAGGAGGAGGAGAGGAGGAGGAGGAGGAGGAGGAGGAGGAGGGGAGGAGGAGGAGGAGGAGGAGGAGGAGGAGGTCTAGAGGCGGCCAGTCATCCTCATCTCTGAAGTGTGAGTGTTGCACAGATGGAGGGATGTGGGTATGAAGGGAGGAGAGGATGGAGGGATGAAGGGAGGAGAGGATGGAGGGATGTGGGTATGAAGGGAGGAGAGGATGGAGGGATGGAGGGATGGAGGGATGAAGGGAGGAGAGGATGGAGGGATGTGGATATGAAGGGAGGAGAGGATGGAGGGATGTGGGTATGAAGGGAGGAGAGGATGGAGGGATGTGGGTATGAAGGGAGGAGAGGATGGAGGGATGAAGGGAGGAGAGGATGGAGGGATGTGGGTATGAAGGGAGGAGAGGATGGAGGGATGTGGGTATGAAGGGAGGAGAGGATGGAGGGATGTGGGTATGAAGGGAGGAGAGGATGGAGGGATGTGGGTATGAAGGGAGGAGAGGATGGAGGGATGTGGGTATGAAGGGAGGAGAGGATGGAGGGATGTGGGTATGAAGGGAGGAGAGGATGGAGGGATGTGGGTATGAAGGGAGGAGAGGATGGAGGGATGTGGGTATGAAGGGAGGAGAGGATGGAGGGATGTGGGTATGAAGGGAGGAGAGGATGGAGGGATGTGGGTATGAAGGGAGGAGAGGATGGAGGGATGTGGGTATGAAGGGAGGAGAGGATGGAGGGATGGAGGGATGAAGGGAGGAGAGGATGGAGGGATGTGGGTATGAAGGGAGGAGAGGATGGAGGGGTGTGGGTATGAAGGGAGGAGAGGATGGAGAGATGTGGGTATGAAGGGAGGAGAGGATGGAGGGATGTGGGTATGAAGGGAGGAGAGGATGGAGGGATGAAGGGAGGAGAGGATGGAGGGATGTGGGTATGAAGGGAGGAGAGGATGGAGGGGTGTGGGTATGAAGGGAGGAGAGGATGGAGGGATGGAGGGATGAAGGGAGGAGAGGATGGAGGGATGAAGAGGGGGTCCTGTACATGAGTCTGTCTTCAGCACAGCGCCGCCTGACGCCGGGTTCGTACCGCAGGCTTTTCGGGCCGACTTCTCCGCCGTTTCCCCCCCCCCCACCGAGGGCGCTGGTAGGAGACTGGGCCCGGCAAAGTCCCGGTCCCGCTCTTAACCAGGGTCCCCTCGGACCCCTCGGCCCCGGGGCCGCTGACTCAGCCAGGCAGAGAAGGAGAGCTGGAATGGGGGTCTGCGACCCAGAGAGTCAGCCGGGGTCCAGGGGAGATGGAGGGTACGGGCCTGACTGACAGCCTGGCTCAGCTTGCACTGCTGACACACACACACATGCACGCGCACACACACACACGCAAACACACACACACACAAAGACACACGCACACATTTTACCTCAGGAACGCTTGAGCTCCGGTCAGGCGAGAGATCACAGCTCGTTTGTCTTTCTGACACGTCGCTAATGCAACTCTAATCCAGCTGGTCCGCGCCGCGGTGCTACGAATTCATCACACAGACGCTCAAAAACAACCACCGCCCCCCGCCCCGCCCTCCACACACAAAACATTCACACAGGAACACACCTGCGAAGACAAGCAAACAAACACACCTACACACACCATGAATGAATGGTCTGCTCTAACGCATCTACACTCCTTAAAGGTCACTGATAATGGTGTAATGTTATGTAATGAATAGGTCAGGGTAGTGTCGAAAACGTACACTCAGCTCCTGCCGTGTGTGTGTGTGTGTGTGTGTGTGTGTAAACATGGAAGACGGATTCAATTCCCAGGCCCATTAATCCTGCTCCATATTGGAGAAACTGTCTTCTCTGATTGGCTGGCTGCAGGGCTGTGTACCACATGACATAATTGATTGTACCCAGTCCAAGGGGGGAGGATATTAATTTGATATATATAGAGAGATTATCAGAAATCAATCTCTCCCTCCAAGTCTAATGTCCCATCCTCTCCCTGTTACAGATCGTGGCGGCCATCTTGGCGATCGCTGGCATTGTGATGATGACGTACGCAGACGGCTTCCACAGCCACTCCGTCATCGGCATCACTCTGGTGGTGACCTCTGCCTCGATGTCAGCCCTGTACAAGGTACGCTAACATCTGATGCAATATTATATTGTAATTTAATTGTGAAATGTACCCTTAAGTCGCTTGTGTTTGGGTTTGCACGTCGGAAGCCCAAGCCCCCAGGATTCGAAATCTAAAGTGAAGGCCTATTGAACCGCGCCATCTTGGCTAGATTTGTAGTCACTTGGCTATTTCCGGTGACTTTTGACTTGCGCAGTTGAGCTTCTCTGGCCGACGCGCGTCCACGAAAAAGTTCACATTTATCTGAAATGTAGACGCGCGTTCCCGGCTCTCTCGGCTCTCCCCGCTTTGATTTAGCAATGAAAACCGGCTTGCATATTAACCTGTTTTTGTCAAATATATCAATTGGAGAAATTATTTTTTGATCCTGGCATCTTAGTTTTAACAGGTTAAATATAATTGAACATGTTTTGTTTGCTAGTAGATGGTATTCATTCCGTTCGCGATAACGTTATTGCAGCCAGGCTAAATTCCTCCAGGGAGCCAGTGACCGGCGAGTTGAAGAGCTTCACTCCCCGCCAGCAGGAGCTCTGGCCGCGGCTACCGCATCTCGGAAAACCCGCTGAGTTCGTGGCTACTATTTCACACTCGCCCTTGATCAATCCCAATACCGATCCATGGTAATAATGAATCAATCGTTCAGATCAGATGGGCAGTGCTGCATGCATGTTACAACATCATTGTTAGCTTTATTAACATAACCATAGCCTACATTTATCTCTCTAACGTTAGGCTATCCATCTTACACCAGTCGGCCATTCGATAGCTGGAAGCGGTCAACGCCAACGTTGACTGAAAACACCCAAACTCAGTGTATCGTTTCATCTTCATGCTACACATCAACTCCTTTACATTGTATGTGAATAAATTCCTGTTATTCTAAAAATATCCCATTTCTGTCCATTCCTGGAAAAGGCTAATAATTGCTGTCAAATGATCACTCCAGTTTATCACCGTATCCCACTACCATTTCAACTATGCACAGGAGGTTGTCTTGTGGTCATTTTCATTAAAAAATGATTAGCCTGATCAGTTTGTTGTATGTATTAAGCCCTTTTTGAGCGGTATGCTTGTATTAATAGCTTATAGCTTGCCATACTCACCAACCTTGGGACCTCAGAAATAGGGAGCATTTCCAAACCAAATTGCGGGGGGGGGGGCATTAAAAGCATTACAAATTAGACATTAAAAGCATTAAAACGAAATGTGAAACATTATATATATATATATATGTGTGTATGGAGCAATTGTTTTTAATGTCCGACTTTTGTCTGTGCTGTTCAGTAAATGTGCATCTGTCCTAATTTATTGTAGCCTATCTACTACACAACCTAGTTCAAATTTATGAATCTCCTGCGGAAGTCAGGAGGGTTGGCAAGTAGGCTATGGTCACTGCTCCCCAGTAAAATTGAATAATTGAGGGGTTACTTACAGTACAAAAAAGTACAGCATTTGTAGAACTCGGATGATACTACATAAATTGCCATGCAAAGCCAGAGACTGTTGCTTGTAGACGACAAGACTGCTGTAACTAGAGATGCTCCGATCTGATCGGCGCCGATCCATATCGGCCGATATGCCCTTTATCGGTTTTGATCGGAGTTCTCAAAACGGCCGATCAAACAAGGCCGATCAGTTTACATAAAATCCGCGAGAAGGAACTACTATCAGAGACGTTTCAGATAGTGCACTACCAATAGTAAGAAATTATTTTTCTTCCGGTCTTGTGATTGCCTGTCTCGCGGGAAGTAGCTAACTAAGTAGCCTAGGCTAGTGGCTGCAATAGAGAAATGGCGTCGCCAGTTTGGCAATATTACACAGTGTTGGAAAGAGACAACAAATATGAAGTTTGTAATGTCTGCTCAAAAGAAGTACCTCGTGGAGGAACGCACGCAAGGACTTTCAATACCACGAATCTCATACGGCATTTGAAGGCTTGTCACACCAAGGAATTTGACGAGTTTGATAAGTTGGCGAGCGCTAAGGCCAGAGAGAAAGAGTCACTCACTCAGCTAACCGTTACAGAGACACTGAAACGACAGCAACCATACGGCAACGACAACAAGAAACGAAAGGAAATAAATGCTAAAGTAATGGAATTCATATGCCTTGATCAGCAGCCCCTGTCTGTTGTGGAAGACGCCGGGTTCAAACGCCTTGTTTCCTGCCTGGATCCACGCTATACGCTGCCGGGGCGAAAATATTTCACTGATGTTTGCCTGCCGGAATTATACCAAACTGTCTACACGCACATCGGGAGCCTAGTGAAGGACAACATCGCGTCAATCAGCTTCACGACTGACATTTGGAGTTCGAGTGTCAGTCCTGTGTCTATGCTCTGTGCACCTTGCACAAGTGTAGATAGCGAGCAACTTTTCAGCATAGCAGGACATATTTTAGATGATAAGAGGAACAGGCTGAGTGCCAAAAACGCTGAGATGCTTGTATTTCTCAAGGCAAATCTGCCAGTGATGCTGCTTAATCAGAAGTAAGGTTTGAGTCTGAAATCTCCTTACCTTTCTCAAAATCCACAAGAAATGCCTGGGATGAGATAATTACAGATATAGGCCTACAAATAGAGGTGCAATGTTTTTTTTTTTTGTTTTATTGATTATTGCTGACCTGCTGTCTTATCTCCCCTAAATACGACTTGAAACTGACTGACTTGAAACAGTATTTTATATTTGGCTATAGCCTGTTTATGTTGCAGTTTAGTTTGGGTATTATTATTGTTCCTCAGGAAAGCTACAGTATAAGCTCCAAGTTCTCTAAGAGCCTCTAGATAGTGGAATGTTGCACATTTGATGTGACAGTGTACATTTTATTTATTATGATTTTTATTTTCACATTTTATTTGTTTTTCCTGAAGTAAGCTACAGGTGGTTGTCAATTCAATAAAACAGATGGTTGTCAATTCATGATACTTTCTCATCTCCTAATTTCATTTGAATACTTAATATACAATGTCAATGGTGTTAAGAATAATTAAAAACATAAATAATGCTACACAATAAATAGAATGCTTCAATTGCAATTTTCGACGCTGTGATCGGTGATCGGTGATATCGGATCGGCAGATCACCGATTCCAGTGATCGGTGATCAGTGATCGGCACCAAAAACCCTGATCGGAGCATCTCTAGCTGTAACCATTCAAATGTGGAGGCTACACTGCATTGAAGGTGGGTTGGCTTACTTGACACAGAACACAGAAAACGGACACCACAAAAAAGGGCTTAAAGCAGGTCCTAAACAGCAGCAGGTCTGGTTGAGGTGTGAACTGGTCTCCTAAAAATGGCTTGAGCTGTGAGGATAAGAGGAGGCACCCTGTTTCTGTTATTACATTTCAATAATAGAATATGACACACAAACCACATACATACACACATACACATACAGCCCGTCTTGGTTTAAAGCCCACTCACCAACGTCAAGGTGCAAGCCTATCGAGTGGGAACACGAGACCAATCACGAACAGGACAAACTCAGACGGGACAATACAGCATACAAATAATCAAGGAATATGTATGTTGTCATGCTGTTTCACGTTTTAATGCTTTTAATGTCTAATTTGTAATGCTTTTAATGCCCCCCCCCCCGCAATTTGGTTTGGAAATGATCACGCCGCGGAAGATTCATAAATTTGAACTAGGTTGTGTAGTAGATAGGCTACAATAAATTAGGACAGATGCACATTTACTGAACAGCACAGACAAAAGTCGGACATTAAAAACAATTGCTCCATACACACACATATATATATAAGACAATCTCCTGTGCATAGTTGAAATGGTAGTGGGATACGTTGATAAACTGGAGTGATCATTTGACAGCAATTATTAGCCTTTTCCAGGAATGGACAGAAATGGGATATTTTTAGAATAACAGGAATTTATTCACATACAATGTTAAGGAGTTGATGTGTAGCATGAAGATGAAACGATACACTGAGTTTGGGTGTTTTCAGTCAACGTTGGCGTTGACCGCTTCCAGCTATCGAATGGCCGACTGGTGTAAGATGGATAGCCTAACGTTAGAGAGATAAATGTAGGCTATGGTTATGTTAATAAAGCTAACAATGATGTTGTAACATGCATGCAGCACTGCCGATCTGATCTGAACGATTGATTCATTATTACCATGGATCGGTATTGGGATTGATCAAGGGCGAGTGTGAAATAGCAGCCAGGAACTCAGCGGGTTATCCGAGATGCGGTAGCCGCGGCCAGAGCTCCTGCTGGCGGGGAGTGAAGCTCTTCAACTCGCCGGTCACTGGCTCCCTGGAGGAATTTAGCCTGGCTGCAATAACGTTATCGCGAACGGAATGAATACCATCTACTAGCAAACAAAACATGTTCAATTATATTTAACCTGTTAAAACTAAGATGCCTGGATGAAAAAATAATTTCTCCAATTGATATATTTGACAAAAACAGGTTAATATGCAAGCCGGTTTTCATTGCTAAATCAAAGCGGGGAGAGCCGAGAGAGCCGGGAACGTGCGTCTACATTTCAGATAAATGTGAACTTTTTCGTGGACGCGCGTCGGCCAGAGAAGCTCAACTGCGCAAGTCAAAAGTCACCGGAAGGCCAGAAAAGCACAACTGCGCAAGTCAAAAGTCACCGGAAATAGTCAAATGACTACAAATTTGCCAAGATGGCGCGGTTCAATAGGGCTTCATTGTTGATAGCGGCCAGTGAATGGAGTGGCTGTATCCAGTTTAATTAATACATCCATGGTCGGAAGCAACGTCACTGCCCTGTGCTAGGCGGCCATTTTAAGTTAGTTGAGCAGTACACTTGCTATTAGAGTATATAAGCTGATGACAGACATACTGTAGCTATAGTATAAACGGCAGGAGAGGAGAGATAGTATAAAGCCATAATAACAGTGCGTTGGTACAGTACCTATAGTTGAAGCTGTAATATAGATCTATAAAGAGTAGACAGACATGCAGAAAGACAGACCAACAGAGAGACAGACAGATAGTAGGATTATATAGCTCACTTATCTGGCCCCCGGGTGATTACTGTTTTTTTGCTTCCCTCTGGAATATGTAGGGGTGGGTCGTATGCCCACCTCCCTTGTTCTCTGTAAAGCGCATTGTGTTGCCTCTGGGTATGAAATGCGTTATACAAATAAAGCTATGATTGATTGATTGATTGATTGATTGATTGATATATGCATTCTCTGGTGTTGCTGATGTCTGGTGCGCTGCTGTGTTACTGATCCAGGGATGCGTTAAACAGCTGGCACTTTTTGGCTAAAAGGCTTGTTGGTATTCTCCCAGACCTCATCTCAGTAGATCAGACCGGTTTTATACTGGGTCGTAATTCATGTAATAATGTTAGGAGGCTTCTAAACCTCATACAATTAAGCAATAAGGTACTCGAGGCAGTACTGTGTTGTGAATAATGTACAGTTCAAGGGTGTTGTTATGCCCGATGTGCAGCGGCAAACCCTTGAACTGTACATTATTCACAACAAAGTACTGCCTTGAGTACCTTATTGCTTTTTTATAATACGGGTAGATTAAATCAAGCATTCTGATTGAGTCACGGGGTGTACTGTATTGAATATAAAGTCCTGTAGAATCTCGCTAGAGCCTCATCTCAGTTAGAAATTAATGCGCCTGTTACACTGTCAGCATTCCAAATATAACAGACTTTTAATTCAGTCTCTCGGACTGTGTGTTAGTTTATCAACTTTGTAATAATTTCCTTCCTACACAAAGTTACCATGTAAATTCCGAATATGTGATCTGTTTATCAAAATAAAGCCTGTTTGAAAATGTGTCAAGACGTTTTCGGACTGCCCCGGCAGGTTCTGTAGCTAAAATCTATGTAAACTCCTCAGATTTTTCCTGCGGCGCGGCGAGTTTACATAGATGAGTTTTTGTTTAATTGAATGTTGGACCCTGTGAAATATATTTAATAAAAAATAATAATAAAAAACAGCTGGTACTTCACTTCTTTGGTGCCTTCCATCCCATCAGGGACTACAGCATGGAGGAGAGACAAGTACTATGGAAAGACTAGGCTATGAATAATGCTAAGAGTACCCTGCCTGCCTGCCTCTCTCCCTCCCTCTCTCCCTCCCTCCCTCCCTCTCTCATCTGCTCTGGTACATCATGGACTTATGAGCTTTCTGACTCATCGATTCCTCTCTCTTCCTCCCTCCCTCACCATCTCTCCCTCTCCCTCCCTCCCTCTCCATCCCTTCCTCTCCATCTCTCCCTCCCTCCTCCAGGTGCTGTTCAAGATGGTCCTGGGCAGTGCAAAGTTCGGGGAGGCGGCTCTTTTCCTGTCCATCGTGGGAGGAGCTAACTTCATCTTCCTCGGGTTCATGCCGGTCATCTTGTACTTCAGCCACGTGGAGTACCTCGCCTCCCTGGACGACGTCCCCTGGGCCTACCTGTGTGGCGTGGCGGGCCTGCTGTTCGGTAGGTGATGATGATGATGATGATGAAGATGTTTAGTTGTCGTGGGCAACTGAGACTGACTTCGCCTCTCCTCAGCGTTCAACGTCCTGGTCAACTTTGGCATCGCCATCACATACCCCACTCTGATCTCTCTGGGCATCGTCCTGAGTGTACCTGTAAACGCCAGTAAGTCTTCTCCACACACACACACACACACACACACACACATATACACACACACACACACACACACACACACACACATACACACACACACACACACACACACACCCACACACATACACATACACACATACACACACACATATACATACACACACATACACACACACACACACACATACACACACACACACACACTGTATCGTTGTGTAGCAGCGGAGGAGCTGTACGTTGTGTGTGTTGTGTGTCATGTTGTGTGTGTTGTGTGTCATGTCTCCATGCAGTGGTGGACCTGTACACATGTGAGATCCACTTCAACACGGTGCGGCTGATCGCCGTGTTCATCATCTGCCTGGGCTTCCTGATGCTGCTGCTGCCGGAGGACTGGGACCAGTGCATCATCCAGCTGCACACGCGCCTGCGCAAGCGAGACGAGCCAGCAGAGGGCGCTGGGGAGCCTGGTCCCACCACTGGGCTGAACTGGAACCGCAGGGGCCGGACGTCTGTGTCCACGTTTACACACTGACACACACACACACACACGTGACAAAGACAAACACACACTCACTCATGCACGCAGACACACAAGACAAACACATACACACACGACAAAGACATACAGTTCAGTACTCGCTTGGACACATGACTGCCATGACCTGCATGGTCATTCTCTGCCTGGAGCCCCGCCCCCTCTCACTCGCTTCCTTTCCTTTAACCAATCATATTCATCTCTGTTGTCAAGGCTGTTGATGGACAAATATAGTCCCCAATCAATGCAAAAAACAGAGCTGCACTCCACACACACACACACACACACACACACTTGTCTCCTGATTGCTACTCTCCACGGATTCTTACGCCTGGGAAAACTTGCAACCTCGCTTCGAGGAGCTAGCCGATGCATCTCGTTTTGGATTTCGAGGCAATGATGACCTGATGGGCTAGCTGTCTTTTTTACTTTTTATTTTTTATTTTAAATAAATCTATTTTCAGATTTTATCCCATTTTCAACCAATTTGGTAGCCAACTGACCCTGACCTAGTGTCCAGTTACCCCCTACTAGCTGTTACCCCTGACCTAGTGTCCAGTTACCCCTTACTAGCTGTCCAGTTACCCCCTACTAGCTGTTACCCCCTACTAGCTGTCCAGTTACCCCCTACTAGCTGTCCAGTTACCCCCTACTAGCTGTCCAGTTACCCTCTACTAGCTGTTGACGATTTGTTGTGCCACCCAGCCGATCGGCGATGCGAAGGAGAGACAACTCCTAGACTCCCTCAGCTTGCGACCGTCATTATGGCGTCTCTCTCAGGAGATTATCCATCCCAGAGTGTCTCTCTCAGGAGATTATCCATCCCAGAGTGTCTCTCTCAGGAGATTATCCATCCCAGAGTGTCTCTCAGGAGATTATCCGTCCCAGAGTGTCTCTCTCAGGAGATATCAGTCCCAGAGTGTCTCTCTCAGGAGATTATCCATCCCAGAGTGTCTCTCAGGAGATATCAGTCCCAGAGTGTCTCTCTCAGGAGATATCAGTCCCAGAGTGTCTCTCTCAGGAGATTATCCGTCCTAGAGTCTCTCTCAGGAGATTATCCATCCCAGAGTGTCTCTCTCAGGAGATATCAGTCCCAGAGTGTCTCTCTCAGGTGCGGGCTGGTCAGGGAGTGTTGAGGGGAGGTGAGGATGAGCTGACTGAACACAGATTTGGTTCAAACCTCTGGTGCCCCACAGGCCTGGGGACTGGGCAGGGGAGGAAGGGAGGAAGGAAGGAAGGAAGGAAGGAAGGAAGGAAGGAAGGAAGGAAGGAAGGAAGGAAGGAAGGAAGGAAGGAAGGAAGGAAGGAAGGAAGGAAGGAAGGAAGGAAGGAAGGAAGGAAGGGGTGAACGGAGGGGGAAGGAGAGAGAGGGGAGAATGGGTGAGGAGGAGGTGAGAGGAAGGTGTGAGGGGACCTGCCTGAACATCTGAGGATCAGTCTGAGCACCGCCTCTCTCTGATTGGCTAGGGAGAGGAAGTCTGGACGTCCAGAACCACATTGATTGGCCCCCTGCCGTGTCACTCTGCCCCTGGGCGGGGCCCCCTGTTGGGCTGCTGCAGAGGGCTCAGTGAACATGACTGATCTGATATGACAGGACTGGGAACAGCTGTGAAAGAACGTGTTCACTTATCCAACCATGTTATGTCAGCTGCAGTTTTAGGGAATTCAAACGATGCTCTGCTCTACCACTCCCAGGCCCCAAACAGGTACACCAGCATCAGTATGTCCTCTCTCTCTCTCTCACACACACACACACACACACACACACACACACACACACACACACACACTTCCCTGGGCTGAGTGTCCCTGTAAAAACCACTTCTCTTTCCTCCCCCTGTAAAACATCTTGGCTAGCTGCTCATGGGTCTCTGTTCACATTAGCTACCACCACATTGTGCACCTGTTTATGTCAGAGAGGCCAGTTAACAACTGGCACTGTGATCCCAACAGCAGCATTCAGTCAGGTGCCTGAGCTCACTGGGGATTCAGTAGGAAACGGGCAGAAATTGTGTACATGCATACATACTAGGGCTGCACGATTATGACCAAAGATAATAATTGCGATTATTTGCTTCAAAATGGTAATTGCGATTAATAATTGTGATTAATATTTAATATATAATATTAATATATAATAACCAAAATGCTCCCAAATCACGGACGTTGATCCCTTTCTTGCTACTAACTCACTGACCTCGTTTTCGCTCATTTTGTCACTACTCACGGCTGCAGGTTCTCTTGTGACACTTGTCTTGCCCTACTGCTATCTGTCTTCTCAGTGAAATTGCTGCGCACAGCGCACTCAGCGGAAACGATTGGTCAGACAGCATAAGCGCCTGTGATTCGTCCGTGTCCTAGCCCACGCAATTCAAAGCAAAATTATTAATCACATTAATTGCGGCCTTTTGCGATTAGTTAATCGCGGAGGTCATAATCGCGATTTCGATTAATTCACGATTAATTGTGCAGCCCTAATACATACAGTATTACAGTTATACAGCCCACTGTACAATATATTTATGTATGTGGTGCAGACCTGGTTGAAATAGTATTTGAAATCCTTTCAAATACTTTAAGAGTCTGCCTTGAGTGTCATTTCAGTGCGGTCTCAATCTGTGGGGCCAGCCCATTGGCTGATAGTGCCAGACCAGTCAATATCAATCTAGAAGTGTATTTTGAAATGATTTTCAAATAGTATTTGGACTGGTTTGGGGTGCGGTAGCAGCTCTGCGGTTTTGGTTTGAGTTGACAGCTATAATTGTCTCTGCTGTAGAGGGTGGAGATAATCTGCTAACATCAAATACGGTTCATGTTTTCATTGATCCCATCTCTGAGGTATGCTAACCAATAGGAGGATGAGGTTTCAGAAATGGACGCAGCGCCTGGAGGAGAGACGTCGACGGAACCAGAGAGAGAGAGAGAGAGAGAGACAGAGAGAGACAGAGAGAGAGAGAGAGAGAGGGAGGGAGAGAGACAGAGAGAGAGACAGAGGAGACAGAGAGAGACAGAGAGACAGAGAGAGAGACAGAGAGAGAGACAGAGAGAGACAGAGAGAGAGAGACAGAGAGAGGGATAGAGAGAGAGAGACGGAGAGAGAGAGAGAGAGAGAGAGAGAGAGCCTGCCTTGTTGTGAATGTATACCCATAGCCCACCCACGCACATTCACCATGTGCTATCTTTTCTACCGGCTCCACACAGACTTGTTCCACAGCTTCCTGATCAGAACACTAATGTGTGTCCTGCACTCATCTGACCGACATTTTTTGAACTCCTCCTTGATGCATCTTAATAATGGACAAGTTTTATATTTTTTGCTTCCGATGTTTGGCTGCCTGGAGGGTGCTGAGAAGGACTACAGACTCCTGCAGAGACCACAAGAGTGAGAAGCAAGCAGTCAGTCAGACAGACAGTGTCAGTCAGTCAGTCAGTCAGTGTCAGTCAGTCAGTCAGTCAGCCAGTCAGTCAGTCAGTCAGTCAGACAGTCAGTCAATCAGTCAGTCAGCCAGTCAGTCAGTCAGTCAGCCAGTCAGTCAGTCAGTCAGACAGTCAGTCAGTCAGTCAGTCAGAAAGTCAGAAAGTCAGTCCACCTCACTGCCTTGTCTTTGGTTTGCAACAGAAACAATACATCAGCACTGTTTCCCATTGTCATTCTATATAATGACAATAAATAATGATACTGTATTCCTCTGGAATTATCGCTAGACATAAATGTAAACCTTTGTAAGGAATGACAATTTTTACACTGAAACAATGCAATATAGGATTATCACATCTGAGGAGAAACTCATGTTAGAGTGTGGGTAAATGTCGAGGAGGTTTATGAGAGTTGTCTACTGGTTTAATCACATGTACTAATATATAAAAGATTCCTTTTGCATAAATCTCACTCTGGGTTCTTTGTCTCCTTCACTGGTCAATGTGAATGACTGAATAGTCACTGTGAAACCAAGTATGGGCCAAACGGTTACCACATTCACCTGACCAGGACTAGTTAGTCCTCTAAATAGTATTCCAGGCCGTCCGAAAATATTGTCCAAAATGGAGGAGATATAAATGGGAGAGAATAATATTTGTACCTCCATCCAAGCTGTTATTTGAAACTATCATCACAGACAGTTGAATGTTGGAAGTTGAAAAATGTCATTTGATTTGAACTGTGATTTACTGGTGTACGTCCCGTTTGAATTGCTAGAGTATTGAAACACAGCCGTGGCTACGTTCCTCCTAGCAGACGTCATGCTCCACTCTGACTGTGATCTGACCATAGAAGAAGGTGGCCTGCCTCTCCGTAGTGGCGGCAGAGAACGGGAGTCTGCTGCCCTCTGGTGTCCGAGAAGGGACCTGCAGGCACTCCAGCCTCCTGTCGCTGCCCTCCCCCCTGGCCTCCTGCCAGACAGCACAGGAGGAAGAGGAGGAGGAGACGCTACCAGGGAGGAAGACCCCACACAGACGCTCCCTGGGTCCGGAGTAGCAGGAGTTGAGGGTGAAGATGGAGGAGCAGTAACCGGACTGGCCAGGGTTCCCGCCGGGGTCTGGACATGGGCTAGGAGTGGCGGTGTGCGTCAGGGTGCAGCAGGTAGTGGTACTCCTCCTGCCCTCCTCCTCCTCGTCTCCCCTCCCTACCGCCCTCCCCAGACGAGCCATGACCTTCTGCCTCAGGCTCAACAGCGCCCCCTGGAAGCGCTTACTCAGCAGCGCATACAGCAAGGGGTTAATGTCCGAGTTCAGCAGGGCCAGCCAATAGGAGAAGGTGATGAACGAGGGCGAGACCAGGCTCGTCTGAATCGACAGGGCGGCCTCCGTGGCCTGGACCAGGGCCACGCCTACATACGGCGCCCAGCAGAGGAGGAAGGCGAAGATGACCAGGAAGAGACGCACCACGCCCTGATGACTGTTGTGATGAGGATGATGATGGGGGCGGCGGTTCTGGGGCGGGTGAGGGGCGGTCTGGGCCGCGGCAGGGTTGGAGGGGGGTGGGCTGAAGGCCTGGGGGGTGAGAGGGTCCTGGGAGGCCGTAGGGTGGGAGGGGGCTGCCCCAAACGCAGTGGGGCGGGTGTCGACCCCCTGAGGGGCAGTAGGGGTGGAGGGGGATGTCTGGTGACCAGCCAGGCTGGCGGGGTCAGCCTCTGAGGCAGCGGGGTCAGGCAGACCAGGGTCTGAGGGAGCCCGGTCCCCGTGGACCTCCGACACGACGCTTCCAGATAAGTGGTAGACCGGCCGCCCGGTCGACGGGACATGGTCCACCCAGCGCAGAGGGTGCTGCTGGGAACTGGAGTCCTTGGAGAGGGGATCGGAGGAGGAGGAGGAGGATGAAGATGTCGGGTAAGAGTTCCCTCTTCTATTGCGTTGCAGATGGTCCTCCAGGGTGTGTATCCGCCTGGCGTGACTCCGAGCCACGCGCACGATCTTCACGTAGCAGAAGAGGATCACCGCCGCCGGGATCACGAAGGAGATGAAGGCCATGAACACCGTGTAGCTGGGGCTGCTGGACCAGCTCACCGCACAGCTGAACATGGGCATCACGTAGTCCACGTTGCTCCAGCCCAGCAGGGGGGGGCAGCTGGTCAGCAGCGCCTGCAGCCAGATCCAGAGCACCACGGAGCAGGTCCGCCACAGCGTGCAGCGGGCGCTGTAGCGCAGGGAGTCTATGATGGAGCGGTAGCGGTCCAGGGCGATGGCCGCCAGGGTCAGCACTGAGGCTGAGCAGTAGACGGAGGTGGTGTAGCCCACGTACAGACACAGGTCCTGGAGGAGGAGGAGATGAGGGGTTACTGGAGGATGTCCTGTAGAGTTTGATGGCCTTTTCCAAATAAATGGTAAATGGACTGCACTTATATAGCGCTTTTCCACCTTAGCGGCACTCAAAGCGCTTTACATTGGCCTCTCATTCACACATTCACACACACATTCACACAACAATGGCGGTAGCTGCCATGCAAGGTGCTAACCTGCTCATTGGGTGCAATTTGGGGTTAGGTGTCTTGCTCAAGGACACTTCAACATGTGGACAATCGGGGCCGGGATTCGAACCATTGACCCTTCGATCACTGAACAACCTGCTCAACCAACTGAGCTACAGCCGCCCCAAAGATCACCTTCACTCTACCAAGATCTATATACCCCAGAAGATCTACTATTGTATCCTGAAAGAGCTTCCACTCCTTCCTTGTTTCTAGACACAATTGTTTTTCCCTGACCAATTGCTAGAGACCAACGGCGCTAGAGACCAATGACAGCCTTGACAACATCGTTAGTCCCGCCCCGTGGGGCTGATTGGCTAATCGTCCCCCGATGCTCATTGGACCGATCCTTTTTCAATCATAGAAACCGCTGTTTCATGTCACGATTCAGTTCCAAATAGAACCCTGTTTAGCTCAGAGATGCTGTTTTGGAACCTTAACGAGCTCATTCTGACCTGAAAAGGGTTCTAGGCTATAGAACCTTACCTACCTGAAAACGGATATGTGTAACCTTTTTTCATCGGGTTCTATTATTAAACGGTTCTACGCCCCACTTTTTATTGAGCACACTCTTTTTTTTTAGAGTGTATCATGTCTCCTATAGGACTCACTGTGAAGTCCACCCAGCTTTTGTTCATGATGGAGATGGCGACGAACGGCATGACCCCGACCCCCACCAGCAGGTCACTGATGGCGAGGTTGATGATAAGCACCGAAGTCACAGAGTGGAAGGTCTTCGTAGCCGCCACGATCACGATGACCAGAATATTACCTACACACACACACACGGACAGGGATCAGAAGCCACATTCATAATGCACAACTGAATTTCAGAATTTAACTGAACTGATTAGGCTATTTAGTATGCTAAATTGTATCTAGCAATAAATTGCCAATAAACAACATTTATTTTATCCTGATCCATTTTCTGGCACCAGTATTTTGTAGGCTATTTTATTTTGATACATTTATTTGAGGGGTATTTTGTATTTTGATACAGGCTATTTTTGCCCATCCCTGAGTAGCCTACAGAGATTATAGCCTATTAGGTTGTTGCATTTCAATTAAATTATACTGTTCGACGTTAATTTTTTATATTTCCCCATTAAAATAACATATGGGACAACCAATCCCACAGTGTGTGACACTAACCTCAGGATGGAGATGGTTG
>NC_140258.1:12325422-12339622 GCF_949987555.1 Borostomias antarcticus
TCACCTCCTTCAGTGCTCCACTCAGCTGCCGGAGGATGAACTCCTGGATGGACTCCGCCACGCCCACAACCATCGTATCCATGGCAACCCCCACCCCGTCCGCTGTGTGTGTGTGTTAGATCAGAGATGGTTACAAGGACAGGCGGAGGAGGAAGGATGTTTGGAGTATTGAGACATGTCCGGCGACAAATTAACACCCACCCTGTCTCTCCTCTGCTCCCGGGCGTCCGAGTGCGTGTCCAGGTGCGTGTCCAGGTGCGTGTCCAGGTGTGTGTGCAGGTGCGTGTCCAGGTGCGTGTCCAGGTGCGTGTCCAGGTGCGTGTGCAGGTGCGTGTGCAGGTGCGTGTCCAGGTGCGTGTCCAGGTGTGTGTCCAGGTGCGTGTGCAGGTGCGTGTCCAGGTGCGTGTCCAGGTGCGTGTCCAGGTGCGTGTCCAGGTGCGTGTGCGTGTCCAGGTGCGTGTCCAGGTGCGTGTCCAGGTGCGTGTCCAGGTGCGTGTCCAGGTGTGTGTCCAGGTGCGTGTCCAGGTGCGTGTCCAGGTGTGTGTGTGTGTCCAGGTGCGTGTCCAGGTGCGTGTCCAGGTGTGTGTCGGAGCTGGAGCAGGCGGAGCAGCAGTTGCAGACTCTTGTCCGTCTTCCGCAGAGGCAGGTAAACGTTGGTGCTGAGTCTGCCCAGCGTGTCCACCAGGGGGCGCAGTAGAGCCTCCATCCTTCCTCCCGTCCTCCTCCTCTCCTCCTCCGGCGCTCCTCTCGTCCTCCCTCCATCCCTCCTCTCCTCCATGTCTGCCCACAGCAGGACGGCTCTGGCCAGCCGGTCAGCCTCGCCGGGGTCGGGGAGACCGTGCGTCTCGTCTGGGGGGTGGAAATAAAAAATCTTACTTGGTTTAGTTTAGATTTCAAAGAACACGCTGAGTGGTCGGTCAAGCTGGTTTCAAACAAAGACAATAAGTTTGTTCTATGTTACGATTTGCAAGTCGGACTCAAGCACAGGAAGTGAATCCGGGCAAGAGTGAGTCACTGGGGAACGAAAGCGATAGTTTATAACGTGAAAAAGGAAGTGACAGTTTCAGGATGAAGAGGAAAGGGAAGTGATGTCACACAGGAACAATTTGTAGTTTTAACAGACTGATTCTAGAGGAACGAACTACAAAGTTAGAACAACAGTCAAGTAGGAAAACAAAAAAAGGAAGTGTGACCAAAAACAAAACTATAAAAGACCCCAATATCTTCATTAATAGAGAGAAGAGTATCCAGACATGGAAAATATGATGACTGTTAGTGTATAGATGTTGATGTTTCAAAAATGTACTTAATTGTTCCAGACTTCAGATTCCATTCATGCAGGCTGTGGGCTGACCTGAGCAGGCGGGGACCCGGAGGTAGGCCTCTATCTGCTGCTGGACGTAGCCCAGGACGGTGCCTCTCTCTGGGGCAGCGGGACCAGCATTCACACCCCCCTCCTCCAGGCACGCTCTGAAGCTGTCCTCATTGGCCTCCAGCCAGACACACAACTGGTGAGGACACGTACACACACACACGCACACACACACACACACACACACAGGACAATGCAGTTACAAACACTCAAGAACAGCACACACGCTGTGTGTGTAATTCAAAGGAACAGCACACATGCACGCACATAAACATACACAGGCACACACACACACACACACACACACACACACACACACACACACACACACACTACCTGATCCCACAGTCTCGTGCCTCTGCACAGTGACTCGTCAGCACGGAAGTGCACCAGCAACCCGAACACATCGTCCAGGGTGACGGAGCTCTGCAACACAAACACACGTATTAAATCACTCAGAATCCGTTTCCTAAGCTGTGTTCGGAATCGCTCCCTATTCACTATATAGTGCACTATATAGGGCGTCAGCCATTTTGTTTGTAGTGTCCGAATTCTCCATGGAATTTTCGTTCCCTATATAGTCCACTATTTATTACCCACAATTCACCTTGATTTGCAGGGAACAGTGCATGTACCCTACATTTTCTCTGTTCCCTAGGTAGTTCACTACATGGTGAACCCTATATAGGGAATAGGGAGTGAGGGAACGAGGGAGCGATTCCCAACACAGCTCTAGTTTGTTAAGTGTAGTCTACCCAACTACATCCTGCTGTATTTCTCCTGTCTTACCACATCTGTCAGACAGAGGGCGCTGTGCAGCAGGAAACACTGGGCCGCCCCCCTCAGCAGGACCTGGTGGGTGGTCATGGTGCAGCGCAGAACCTCTCTGGAACCACGGAACATGACTAGTCAGAACTCTACCAGCGGTGGGGGGACTGAGGAACCCCTGATCCCCGTTAGCGCGCAACCCTACTGTAGCGCGGATAATCAAAATCGTGATTATGACCTCCGCTATTAACTAATCGCAAAAGGCTGCAATAAATGTGATTAATAATTTTGCTTTGAATTGAGTGGGCTAGGACACGGACGAATCACAGGCGCTTATGCTGTCTGACCAATCACATGTGTTCCTGCTGAGTGTAGCAATTTCACTACCCGCAGCCGTGAGTAGTGAAAAAATTTGCGAAAACGAGGTCAGTGAGTTAGTAGCAAGAAAGGGATCAACGTCCGTGATTTGGCAGCATTTTGGTAATATTAGATATTAAATATTCATCGCAATTATTAATCGCAATTAGCATTTTGAAGCAAATAATCGCAATTATTATCTTTTGTCATAATCGTGCAGCCCTAGCGGATAACGAACGCAAGTTATTTGTAATCATGATACCGCTTCAAAAAAAGAGTTTAGCTTCACCACACAGAAGACACTTCAACAAGTGAGTTTCACTTAGTTTAACGTAGAAGGCTACGCTCCAACTGCCATGTGTTTGTTTGTTTAAATCTAGAAAAGAATGATCCGGATTCAGACTGGCTAGTTCCCAGACTGAGGAAGTTTGAGTCAAGTGAAACAGGGCCTGAGTCTAGCGTATCTATGGATACGGCTCCGAGGTGAGACCCCCCTCCGCCGGTCCGTCGTACCTGAGGGCGTGCAGGCCGTCGGGCCCCAGCAGGGGGCAGGGGGGCAGCTGGGCCAGCGCCTGAGACAGGAAGAGGATTGGGACAGAGCACCAGTGCTGAGAGCCCAGCCTCTGGATCAGCTGGAGCAGCACGCCGCCTGGGAGACGAGAGCAGGGGTCATTCAGGGGTCATCACGTGAAAAGGTCACAGACCTGCAAACTCTGGAGTAGTGAAAAAGGTGACGACATACAAAACTTAAACCCTCTAGATTCTCTGAAACTACCATGGTTAACATAAAAAAGGTGACTGTAACCAAGTTTGCAGGTCTGGGTCAGGGTTAGACAGCGTGCAAATAAAGTTTATTATTATTTTTATTATTATTATTATTATTAATTATTTTTATTATTATTATTATATAACATTGGATGCTGTTCACTGACATGGGTCAAATACACAGTTCAAATACTGTCTGTCTGTGTCTGTCTGACAGCCATTCTACCTGTCTGTCTGTATGACCTGACTTTCTGTCTGTATGACCTGTCTGTTTGTCTGTATGGCCTGTCTGTCTGTCTGTGTGTCTGTCTGTATGACCTGTGTGTCTGTCTGTCTGTCTGTCTGTCTGTCTGTATGACCTGTCTGTCTGTCTGTCTGTATGACCTGTCTGTTTGTCTGTCTGCCTGACTGTCTGTCTGTTTGTCTGTCTGCCTGACTGTCTGTCTGTCTGTCTGTCTGTGTGTCTGTGTGTCTGTGTGCCTGTGTGTCTGTGTGTCTGTCTGTCTGTCTGTCTGTCTGTCTGTGTCTCTACCTCTTTTCTCTGGAGGCAGGCTTCTGAAGAAGGACACCAGGAAGGTCTGGAGCTTGACCCCCAACTCAGGGCATTCTCCCACACACTGGCCCATAGCCCTGGACACACACACACAACACACACACACACACACACACACACACACACTTGTCTGAGCGAGGTGTGATCAAAGCAGGTCTCACACTAGCAGAGAACAGGCTGCTGTGTATTTGATAGTCTTGTGGAATGAGATATCTTGTTTTCCACTCACCTGTGGAAGAGGGAGCTTTCAGAGAGAACATCCATGAAGGGACCCACGATAAACTGGAGGGGATAAAGGTACAGGATAGAGAGAGCAGTTGAGGAAGTTCGTTCACTCACTCACTCACTCACTCACCCACCCACCCTCTCACCCACCCACCCACTCACTCACTCACTCACTCACTCACTCACTCACCCACTCACCCACCCACTCACCCACCCACTCACTCACTCACTCACCCACTCACCCACTCACTCACCCACCCACCCACCCACTCACCCACCCACCCACCCACTCACCCACCCACCCACTCACCTGTGAGAAAGCCAGGGAGAAGTGTGGTTGTGTGAGAGCCTGCAGCTCCAGCAGGTGATGGACCCCCTCCTTCATCACAGACTTGTTCTCACTGTGGAACATGCGCTGGTACACACACAGCAGCCAGGAGGGGTGGGGCGGGGCGTGGCCGGAACCTGGGGGGGTGAGAGAGAGAGCGAGGGAGGGGGGCAGTGAGGACCTGAGACACACACACACGCATGCGCGCACCCGTACACGCCTACTATCTGTGTGCATGTCACAGTACCTTGATCGTCATTGGCTGCCGTTTGAATCAGCACATCTATTCTGTTCAGCACGGGTCGAACGACGTGAATCTGGGAGAGAGAGTTACATGGAGAAAAGGGGGAGGGATTTACGATCAACAGGAAGAGCAGTCTGGGCCACACAGCTCAATATGACCACCGCCAACGATGGGGCCGTGGTGTCATAGCTAAAGAATGTTCCATAGGTTCTGTATGTAGCATACAATGTCTTTTTGTCTGGGATGGGATAGAATGTACAAAGAGAGACTGAACCACTGTATCTTTGTGGGCTAAATAGTCTTATTAATAATATAATAACTTGATCCCCCTACCTGATTTTCCTCCAGGGTCTCCATGACCAGGGCGTAGTCCTCCCAGAACTCCCTCAACAACTCCCTCATCTCAGGGATCCACCTGAATATCACCTCCTCTCCTGAAACAGAGAGCTGCTGTCGACCTCTGGGGTCAATTCAAACTGAACCGTGTAAACATGAACATACCTGTACTACTACTCACCTTCCCCTGACGCAGCGCCGCCGGGACACTCCAGCCCCTCGTCCTCCGACACGGCGACGCACCGTTTCAGCAGGTACAACGCTCGCTTCCGCGACACGCTGTCCCGGTGCGTCAGTCCGTCCTGGAGGATCTTCCAAAACTGCGGAGCCCGGCGGGGGTCGGGTCGAGCGGAGGACAGGCCGGGAGGAGGCGGTGTGTGTGAGGGGACGGCCGGAGGGAGCAGGTAGTCGGAGAGAGCGGTCAGGCTGGGAGGAGGCGGTGTGTGAGAGGGTACGGCCGGGGGGAGCAGGTAGTCGGAGAGAGCGGTCAGGCACAGCAGGGTGCGCTCCGTCACCACGGATGAACGGTCACCGGCGTGCCAACGGCACAGATCCTCCAACACGGTGGACAGGAGAGTTTCCGCCGACCCCTTCTCGCGATAGCAGTTGAGGAGAGTGAACAGAATCCGTACGATAACTTTCGAGGCCAGAGCATCCGATAAGGTCCTGATGCAAGACAAGGCAGATGTGAGCGCTGCTGTGGTCAAGTGCTCGTCTGACGTGAGAGAGGGAAGGAGGACAGCCATGACATCAATGGCCTGGTCAACGTGTAGTCTTCCCGGACTGGTCACCTCCTCCTCGGTCTCCCCGTCTGGATGCAACGTGGGTAGGACGAAGAGGGCCAGTCGTTTGGGGACCTTGGTGTCGCACAGGGGGACGCACACACCCAGCAGGCGACACACAGCACTGGCCGTCTCCTTACCCAGGGAGCTCTGGACACTAACATCTCCACATGACGCACACTCACTGGAGATTTTGAAGAGGAGAGACAAACATTGGTCCCAGATCACTGATTCAACTCTTCTTCTGATCTTCAGTCTCTGGGTGGTTGAGAGGACATGGTTGTCAGACTGGGGTTGTTTACTGATCCCGTCTATTAAAGTTGTGAGCGCGTCTATCCTCTCTCTCTCCGGCCAGGAGTCACTTGGCCAACACAAAGCATTGAACAAAGCGTCGTGATCAGGGGAACTGGACAAAACAGCATCGATTAGTAGAGAAGACATTGCATGAAAGTTGACAGCACTCTAACCCATGGAGGTATAAGCTCTAACCACGCGTTTCCATGCGGAATGTAAACTTCCTGAAACGTCACCGAATTGGAATCTCGCGAGATATTGTGGGGCTGGGGGTTGTAGTTTTATGAAAGAACCATGAATACCTAATTTCCTCAAAACTCAAAACACAAATCACTACACACACACACAAAATGCAAAACACAACACTTTTCCTGCAAAATGACATTTTACCATTTTGCAACACTGATGTGCTGAATGGAAAACACGAGTATGAACGCCTTATGAGAAACTGCCTTTGCATATGTTTATTATACTAAAATATAAAACAACACAAATATACAATAACAACAAAAATATGTTGTTATTTTTTCCCCAAATACTGTAGCCTAATACACAAATTATTTGTACAGAACAACACAAAACAGTCCTGTAGAGTAAAAATATAAAAATTAAATAACTAGGCTGTGTCCTGTATTCAGTTCCTCCTTCAGTCTCTACACCAGGTAGTACAGTAGTACAGTAATCTCTCAGCCCTGAAGATACAGTAAAATACTCAAATACTTTGCACTTATAAGATTACTGTATTGACAAAGTAGGAATACAGTTCCCAAGGCGAGTAGATTTCTTACCTATTCTCATGTCTGAAAGTTCAAATGATGGATGCAACTGAAAAGCAGCTCAAGTTGGGTTGAACCCTTCTTACTCTTCCTCGTCCTCCTCCTCCTCTTCCTCCTCTTCCTCTCTCCAGTGTTTCCATCCATGACTCTCCAGACCAGGAGCTCATCTGTGGTCCTTTTACGCGGCGGCTGTAGCTCAGTTGGTAGAGCGGGTCGTTCAATGATCGAAGGGTCAGCGGTTTGAATCCCAGCTCCGACTGTCCACATGTCGGAGTGTCCTTGAGCAAGACACCTAACCCCAAATTGCTCCCAATGAGCAGGTTAGCACCTTGCATGGCAGCTGCCGCCATTGGTGTGTGAATGTGTGTGTGAATGGGTGAATGAGAGGCCATTGTAAAGCGCTTTGAGTGCCGCTAAGGTGGAAAAGCGCTATATAAGTGCAGTCCATTTACAGTATTACTGAAGCTCTGATTGACAATTGCACAACAGGCGTGGAAATGTACAGTAAGTTCACTGTCGCTGGGGGGGATGTATCAAAGAACAGTCCGAACTCTTCAAATGTTCATTTATTTTTTCAAAAAAAACTTTACAAACATACTTTGGCTTCTACAGAGCATTTTGCCTAAGAATTCAAATTAAATGCTTTGACAATGTGTCAAACCAGACATGTCAATGTATTATAGCCTACATGCTATTTAACATATACAGTGATGCACGATGTATCAAGCCGGCTATAACTTCTTTATCCAATAATACATGATAAATATACATTATGTGCCGATAATGTACAGTATCTGTACTGATATATATCGTGCATCCCAAATTATAATTAATCTTTTTTTTATTGTTGGGACCTTTTGATTAGATGTGTCTAAGAAATAAACGAACAATGTTGAACAATACAAAGTTGTAACATTTGTGTTAGAAACAGTTCTATAAAAAAGCTGTAAGTAGTAAAATGTAGAAAAGAGTAATATAATGCGAGTTTGAGACAGTAATGTACAAAGTATATATTACAAGCACAAAGTCAATAAATATACTGAAAGTGTCTGCATTGAGATGAGGGTACTGACTGATCATATTATCACACAATATGGAAAGATAGGGAGGGTAACAGTTCCTGAAGATGACCAGCCCCCTTACTCAATAATATGTGTGTGTGTGTGTGTGTGTGTGTGTACATGTGTGTGCACACATTTACAGACATCCTCACAACAAGGGGTCAGGGAAGAATTTTTACAGCTCACTTATCTGGCCCCCGGGTGATTACTGTTTTTTTGCTTCCCTCTGGAATATGTAGAGAGTGGGTCGTATGCCCTCCTCCCTTGTTCTCTGTAAAGCGCATTGTGTTGCCTCTGGGTATGAAATGCGCTATACAAATAAAGCTTTGATTGATTGATTGATTGATTGAACAAAAACCCTATCAACCATACAGTATACTATATACACAATATGCATAAACAAATCTCCCTTAGAAACATGCAGGTGATGGAGCTTCCCCAGAGTCCCTGGACGTCTCCTCCCACCCCTCCATCTCCCACCCCTCCATCTCTCACCCCTCCATCTCCCACCCCTCCATCTCCCACCCCCGTTGAGGGCTCAGTCAGCCAGACCACAGGCCTGCGTGAGCAGCATCAGCCCTGCCTGGTGTTCAGTGTTGGTAGGGTACAGCTAGAGGGGGGGTTGCAACACCCAGCATACAGAAATACAACTAGCCTCATGTTTGTTGAACGTTTGAATAACCATGCTTTGCTTCATTGTCCCTCGTCTCTGTCCGGAAGCTAAACATCTTTAAAGAGTTGTTTAGCTGCAGTAAACTCCAGGCAGGGTATCTATCTGTAGTATGAACTCCAGGGTGTTAAGTACAGTATTTATTTACAGTATGAAACAGACCCAGTCCAGTCTGGTGTTGAGTGTTCATTATGTAACAGAACCAGTCCAGTCTGGTGTTGAGTGTTCATCTACAGTATGAAACAGACCCAGTCCAGTCCGGTGTTGAGTGTTCATCTACAGGATGAACTCCAGCAGCTGCTCGTCTCCCAGCAGGTCGAGGGACAGGCAGTTGGTGGACCTGCGTCCGTAGAAGGAGGGTTTGGGGGGGCAGTGCAGTTGGAGGGGCAGGTAGTAGCTGTCGTTCCGAGAGCCTTTGGCGTTGGTCTGAGGGTCGGGCAGGCCGAAGGTGTAGCTGTGGGAGGAGTCAAGGAGCAGGGTGGTGCCCAAGGGGACCGGGGGCGGGAAGAGACGGACGTCGTCAAGACTCTGACTGTGGCGGTCGACACAGCTGGGCGGGCGAGGCTTCACCTGGAAGAGAGAGAGAGAGAGAGAGAGAGAGAGAGAGAGAGAGGGAGAGAGAGAGAGAGGGAGAGAGAGAGAGAGAGAGAGAGAGAGAGAGAGGGAGAGAGAGAGGGAGGGAGAGAGAGATGAGATAGAATAATTAAATACAATAGATGTAAAAGAGAGAGGAGGGGAGGGGGAATGAGAAAGAGAGAGAGAGAGAAAGAGAGAGAGAGAGAGACTGAGAGAGAGAGGAAGACGGGGAGGAACAGATAACGAGAGAGACGGAGAGAAGAAGAGAGAGAGAAAGAGGCTTAGAGAGAGAGACAGTGAGAGATGAAGAGAGAGAGAGAGGCTTAGAGAGAGAGACAGTGAGAGATGAAGAGAGAGAGAGAGGCTTAGAGAGAGAGACAGTGAGAGGTGAAGAGGAGGTTGCTCACCTGCCCCAGGGTATCTTTGCTGCGCAGTGTCACCAGATCATCACTGTTGTCAACGGCAACCTCTTTGTTTCCTGTTGGAGAGGAAGTCATAGAAATCTGTCAGTCAATAATGAGAGTGTGAAAACAGACCACTAGGGGGCGTGTGTGCTCATCGTTCTGCTCACCCGGCCAGAGAGTTTCTGATGTCATCACAGGGCAGTCGACTGACACGCCCTCCAGAATCTCAGCCAATCGGAGCATCTCCTCAGGGTCGTCCACGGAAACCTCCCCTGGACCGCCCACTCTGACCGGGGTCTCTGAGGGGGGCAGGACGCGATCAATCAATCAATCAATCAAAATCAATGCTCTACATATTCCAGAGGGAAGCAAAAAAACAGTAATCACCCAGGGGCCAGATAAGTGAGCTGTAAAAATATCGATTTTGGGATTCATGAATCGATTCTGAATCATTTGATTCAGAATCGATTCAGAATCGATTAATCGATTTTTTAAACCCAGCCCTAGTGCGGTACAGTGTGTCACGGTTGTGGCTGTTGACCATTCAGGCCTCAACCCCGAGCCTCCCTCCCCCAGCCTCCCTTCCCCAGCCTCCCCCTCTCACCTTCCTCCTGCCACTCCTCCTCAGGGCGGTCCTTGCTCCCCGTGTCGACGCCGGAGGTGTGAGAGCTGCCGTGACTGGCGGCCGAGCTGAGACATTTCTCCGCTCTCCTCGGCCCCGCCTCCTCCTCCTCCATAGATGCCGTCTCCATGGACGTGCTGTGTTGCCGGGTGTCGGCCTCAATGCCCGAGCTGCTGGTGGACTGCCGCGATAGGCCGGGGCTGCTGGTGGAGTGTCGTGATAGGCCGGGGCTGCTGGTGGAGTGTCGTGATAGGCCGGGGCTGCCCTCGCTCACAGGGGGGTCCAGGTCCAGGTCATCGCTGATGTACGACTCACGGTACCTCTTCTTCTCTGGTAACGACAACATTAAAAACATGAGAACCGCTACGGGAAACTAGTGCCTCCTGCTCCTCCCCCTTCCTCCCCGCCCTCCCTCTCCTCCCTCTCTCCCCTTTCCTCCCTCTCCTCCCCCCCTCCATCCTCACCCTCCGTCTCCTCCCTCCCCCCCCTCTTCTTCTCTGGTAACAAGACAACATTAAAAACATGAGAACCGCTATGGGAAACTAGTGCCTCCTGCTCCTTCCCCTTCCTCCCTGCCAACCGCCCCCTCCCCTCTCCTCCCTCTCCTCCCTCTCCCCCCTCTCCACCATCCTCACCCTCCCTCTCCTCCCTCTCCCCCCTCTCTCCCCTCTCCTCCGTCCTCACCCTCCGTCTCCTCCCTCTCCCCCCTCCCCCCCCTCCCTCTCCCCCCCCCCCCCTCCTCACCCTCAGTCTCCTGCAGCTGGCGGAGGTGTGTGAGTGCGGGCTGCAGGCTGAGGTACAGGCGATGGCTGGAGCTCAGGTGTAGCAGCAGGTGGCGCGAGCGGAACGGCGAGCCCGTGTAGTAAACCAGCTTCCTGGCTGACGGCAGCCCATCTGGCTGGATCTCAAATTTCTTACCCTGGAGAGGGGAGGGGGCGGACATGGAATAATACACAGCTAGCTCCCGCTAATTAATGCTCATTAATTAATCATTGGAAAGACCACGGGAGAGACAGTAGAGAGAGGAAAGGTAAAGTAATGCAGCAGAAGAGGGAAGGTAGTTATGTGAAGGTTGATGTAGTTTTCCAGGCGGAGGGATGTTGGAAAGTTCAAAGTAGTCTTGTAGGGTGAGGCAGTGTTGTAAAGTTAATTATACAACGGTTAGTTCTGGTTCTTGATTCTGATTGGCTGGAAGCCGTGTTAAAATACTTTGTAACACACTTGGGACCGCATATCATTCCATTTTCAGTATTAATGCGCCTCCCATTTGATCCAATGCATTGTAGTTGTTGTTGTTGTTGCTTGGCAACCCTTTTGTTAGGGGAACTATTTTGCTCCGCGGAATTGAGGGAATGATGCTTCGTTTTGAATACATCTTAATATTTTACATTGCTGTGTGTTTATTTTACACTCATAACTGTAGTAACCGTTGTATAAAAGCAATAAACCACTCGAGGCCGTGTGTTATAGTGATTTTATAACCGCTTCGCGTCGTGCCTAACAACGCCCCCTAGCTGTTATAAAATCACTATAACACACGGCCTCTCGTGGTTTATTGCTTAAATGTAGTCTTGTAGAGGTGGAGACAATGTTGTAAACTCAAAGTTAGTCTTGTACAGGTGGAGGTAGTGTTGAAAATCTAAAGGTAGTCTTGTACAGGTGGAGGTCGTGTTGAAAATGTAAAGGTAGTCTTGTACAGGTGGAGGTAGTATTGAAAATGTAACGGTAGTCTTGTACGGACGGAGGCGAGGCAGTATTGTAAAGTTAAAGGTAGTGTTGTAAAGTGAAAAGTAGTGTTGTTAAAGTAGTGGTGTGAAGATGGAGGCAGTGTTGTAAATATGGAGGTAGAGGGGTAGTAGTCTTGTGTACCAGAAAGGTGAGTCGTCCTACGTTGGACCAGGGGAAGTCGAACAACAGCTGCCGAATGTTGTTCACCTCCTGTGAACAGAACACAGCATGTTTAAATACAAACCTCACTGCGCTACACAGCTAAGAGGGGATCAAATCCAGCATAAATGGCAATGTTTTTAAGGTGATATACAGTATAGTAAAAGCTGTCTATGTAACGTAACATTCTTGATGTGGGTCTCAAAGTTCCAGTGAGAGTCAATTTATCGAACTATAAGACTAGGCCGTTTTACTAATAGCAGTTAGTCATTTTCTGTCCTCAGGACATGACTAAGCAGCCAGAGGGACCAGGATGTAGCCGATCCCACGGTCTTGCTGGATCAGTAGTCTCCACAGCCTCGACCCTGACCCTAACCAGACCTTCCAGAGCCCCCACCCCCCGACCCCTGATCCCACCAGAAAGCCCCCGATGGCCACATCAAACGGCCGGCGTCTCAACCCACACATTCCTGCCAGGGCTACAGGTGGGGGGGGCATCTTAACATATCCCCCTCCGTGAGTCACGCAGACTTTGACAGAATGCAGGTTCACTCTGACGCACACAATCCATGACACACAGATAGGTATGTAAGAGACACGCACACACACACACACACACACACACATAGACACACACAGCTGCGCACACACCTGATAAACCTGCATTCCTCGGAGGGTCAGCCCCAGCAGCGCCGTGCCCCTCTCCTCCTTCCTGTCCTGGGGAGCGAAAAGAGGAATGAGGCGTCAGTCAGGCATCTGAACCCCCCCGATAACCTACTCCTCTCACTCGTCCTCCAACACTCCCTCTCTCCTCTTCCCTCTGTCCTTCCTACACCTCCTCCACCACAGGAAGGTCATGAGCCCTCAAGACCACAGAGGAGCAAATCCGGCGGTCCGACCTTCACAACATCACCCGCCGCTAGCCCCAAGTGGTCGTGACAGGTGGAGGATCATCAGGCGAGGTTAGATCTGATAGCAGCTTATCCATGAGAATAATATTTACTGTACCCTGTGCCTGGATGATTTAGTTGGATGTGTGTGCGCACATTCTTTGTAGATATACTGTACCTCTAGACAGACGCCCACAGATCTAACGATCTCAAAGCCTGGGGAGATAATCTGTTGAGGAGGGGATAGATCCTAGAAGAAGCGATTCCTGGGAGGATGCCAGGAGAGCAGACTGAGACCACGTGCTGTTTACGAGAGGCCTTCTGTTCGGCTACGCCACGTGAGCTCAGCACAGACCAGTATGAAAGTAGTTTTATACTTGGTTTAAAAATAAGAGCACGCGAGTGGTCGATTCAAGCTGGTTTCAAACAAAAGACAATAGTTTTATTCTGTTACGATTTGCAAATTCGGACTCGAGAACAGGAAGTGAATCCAGGCAAGAGTGTGTGACTGGGGAACGAAAGCGATAGTTTATAACGTGAAAAAGGAAGTGACATAGTTTCAGGATGAAGAGGACAGGGAAGTGATGTCACACAGGAACAATTTGTAGTTTTAACAGACTGATTCTAGAGGAACGAACTACAAAGTTAGAACAACAGTCAAGTAGGAAAACAAAACACAGTGGTGAGACTTGAATTTCATTCACACCAGACATGTCCGCGAGTGTCCTGGAGGTCTATTTACAGTTTCATATACAACAGCTACGACAAGACATCTCAGCACATCTCGTCTCAACATTACTCTTCCCATGAGATTTAACGGGTTGAGTCTTGAAAGCCTGTTTCAGAACCTCCCTCGTTCCAAATAGGCAGCTATGAAACTTTGGAATTTCATTCTACAAACTGCTTAAAACCATCTGGGCTGGTTTACGTAGCAAAAGGGTCTCCTTATAGATGGTCTTCGGATGATAAACAAACCATCAACATTTAGCTTACTACCCAGCAACCATGGTTTGAGTGCCAGTATGATCTATAGGGGCCTCTCAACATAGCAATGTTGCCCTTTCAAACAAAGACGACATATAAAGTACTGTATATCTGACCCCTGACCCTTGACCCCTGACCTTCTGCAGGCGGTAGAAGGTGACTGGCACGTCCTCAAGCCGGCAGGACTCTCTGATGAAGTGCAGGATGGCGTCACGGGACGCCATGCCACACAACTCCCGGTGCACCTTGGGCCCGTGGCGGAGGAGGTAGTCCACCCCGCGCTTCGCCAAAATCTGAGGTCCAGAG
>NC_140258.1:12339822-12347322 GCF_949987555.1 Borostomias antarcticus
GGAATCCCCCGGCTGAGGCAGCAGCGGCCCCCGCACACCACAAAAACAAAAGGACCCTTGTTGGGGAGGTGAGCCACACAAGATTACTACGCCATCTCACCCTCTCACAACAAAGAGAGACAGAGATAGAGCGAGAGAGAGGGAGAGAGAGAGAGAGAGAAAAGAGAGAGAAAGGGAATCAAAGAGATAAATTAGAAGGAGCTTGCTCAAAGGTTGAGGGTAGATTAGACCTCTCGGTGGTACCGACTGGAAACACAACAACAACAAGAGCATTTCTCTCTCTCTCTCTCTCTCTCTCTCTCTCTCTCTTGCTCTGTCTCTCTCTCGTTGTGGTGCTGCTGTCCAGAGGCCCATGGCTGGTCGGCTGACCTCATCTCTGGGTGGTACTGGATTATGTAAAGGGGTCCAGACTACAACTGGGAGCACTGAGGTCCGGAACATGATGTTTGTTTGTGACTGTGTGCGTATATGTTGTATGTACAGTGAGTAAAGGACCAGCTAGCCGACTGTATATGCTGTAGGTTAAGGCTACTGTCACGTGCTGTCAGTATTTCTAGGGCTAGCTGACTGTGCCTTTAGACTGGGGTGTGTGGAACCATTCATATATTTCCCCGGTAGGATAGTTGCCACAATCTTCAATGACATGAGCTTTTCTACTGTTGTTGTCTCTGTGTGGGACAGCTCCAGTTAGTTGGGTCTGGGAGAATTGTAGCATATTATTACCTTGTGATCCTCTGACTGGGCTCTCTGATCCAGCGTGAGCGTTTCTGTCTGCTTCAGGGGCTCGGGGGTTAATGGTTGGGATGGATGGATGGATGGATGGATGGATGGATGGATGAATGGATGGATGGATGGATGGATATATGGATGGATGGATGGATGGATGAATGGATGAATGGACAGATGAAACTCACCCTTCACCACTGTGAGGCCAAAGAAGTAAAGCTCTTTGATCCCAAGAATCTCTGATACACGGTTGAAGACATCCTGCCCTGTAGATTTAACCTGGAGAGGGGGGGGAGCGATAAGGAGAGAAAAAGAGAGATGTATAAGAGAGAGAGGAGAGAAAGAGAGAGGTGTATAAGAGAGAGAGGAGAGAAAGAGAGAGGTGTATAAGAGAGAGAGGAGAGACAGAGAGAGGTGTATAAGAGAGAGCAGGAGAGAGAGAAGGAAAAAAGGAGTGAATGCAAGAGAAGTGAATACTGTAGCTACTGATACCGTGAGACAGAATAATAATAACCACAATATCCTCAGACCATCTAGACAACATACAGTACAGAACACTTTATAATAGGATATACTACACAGACTGGGGGCAGGAAATCCTCCCAATAAACCACTTATTAAAACCCAGATTCATCATCCGCTGGGACCCCACCCTGGCTGGCCGACCCCCAGGGAGAAGCAGACAGACAGGATGTGAAGCACCACCAGCTAATAATGGACCACCTACCCCCACAGAGACATCCAGCTGTTCTTTGTTGGGCAGCAGCACACAGACGGTCTTCTCTTGCTTCGCTGTGGCAGACATGCTGTCTGTCTGTCTGTCTGTCTGTCTGTCTGTCTGTCTGTCTAATTAACCAAGCTCTCTCTCTCTCTGCCTGTCTGTTCTTTTGAAGTCTGTCTTTCTATCTGCGAACGGTGTCCTCTCAGTCCGTAGAACGCCTTCAGTCTGCCTCCAGATGTCTCTCCTTCTCTCTCTCTCTCTCTTTCTCTCTCTCTCTCTCTCTCCTTCTCTCTCTCTCTCCTTCACTCGTTCCCTCTGCTCGGTGGCTCCAGTTCTTTCATTCTTTCATCTGAGGAATAAATACATAAATCAACGTGAGCGACGGTGGCCATGTTAGACAGTGTGACATCAGTAGGCCTAGGATATCACTAGGAGATCACAAGAGGTGAAATGGTTCCTGTAGCCAGTCTGAGCCTGAGGTGCCAGCAGCAGTCTGCAGTCTGCTGACAGGAACCTGAGGTCTGTAGCCATGTTTCCATCCACTTGTGGATGCGAATAAAGCCAGTGAACGTGCATTTCCATCTAGAGCTTTAAATCGGATAAAGCATTTATCACAAAAGACTTTTATCGAACGAGAGAAAATCCGATGAGATCGACAGTACAAACTTTTTGTTGATTTTCATGATTTTTAATCGAATTTTACTGTTTCCATAAGGCATTTTTAATTCGATATAACTTAATTCGCATAAAACGCGTGGATGGAAACATGGCTAGTGAGGCCGAGCGGGAGCCTGGAGGCGGTGTTTAGAGAGCGGTCAGCTCCGGGGTCGACCTGCGTCCGGGCCTGACCTTCCCTGACCCCTGAGAGACTATAGAGAGACCAACAGGAATCCTGGATGACTACGTCGCCATTGTCCTGCTGTCAACACCAGGAGCAGCTTAACACCCTATAAACCTGCGACACAACAACTCCACCAGCACCCCAAGCCCAAACCTGACACTCTCTCTCTCTCTCCCTGAGACAAACGAGTTCAAACAGCCGACAGGATGGGACATGTTCAGCTCCACCAACCAGCAGAGTTAAAACCTCTTTTCACCTGTCGGCACATTTGACTGCAACTCACTTACTGAGACGAACCAGATTGAAAGCCAATAACACAGAATCTGTCTCTCCCAAATCTTCTGTTCCATCTCTACAGTGTCCAGAGTAAAACGCAATAATCATAATTGTGAACTTCAGTGACTCTAACTCACCATCTTTGTGAAAACATAACTGTCCAATCTTAAGAGGGTGTGAGGCTTCTGTGAGAAGAGCCTGTCAGCGTGTTCAAACACAGCCTTTCTCCTCAGGACGGGTAAACAGACTGGCGGGAAAACCTGAAAATCCAGCAACTAGTAGCAGACATGCAAATTCAGTCACACCAGCCTATAGCCTACAGGCTAGTAGTCAGAATTAGGGCTGGGTATCGAGTCGAATTTCAAGAATCGTTTCGATTTCGATTCAAAAGGTTCGGAATCGATTATCACGAATCAATTCGATTCGATTAAATTCAATATCAATTCGGTAAGTGTTACTAAAACCTGTTTTTTTTTAGCTGTAACCTTAATTACATGACTGCCAAGTTATGCAACACATCAATACTAGGGCTGGGAATCGGTACTGGTTTCCAAAAATGAATGAATGAATGATTGAATGAATGAATGAACTATTCATTCCTTCATTCATTCATTAAATAAAATGAATCGATTCTGAATCATTTGATTCAGAATCGATTAATCGATTTTTTAAACCCAGCCCTAGTCAGAATGTGACTGAAGCACACAGTCTTTCCCTGCTATCATACAAGTCGAAACTATATTGACAGCAGGTTCAAACAAGTTTACTTAATTGCACGTAGGTGTTAATCATTATCTTCCCCCTTGAATCATCTGAACGCCAGATAAATCATTAACAGCTATCACACATACCGATCAGCGCTATCAAGAACGCAGGTGGAGTACACCTGTTCACAGGTGAACCACGCTGTGTTAATCTCTGAGGTCTGGGTATTGAGCTCTGCTGGCTAGACCCTCCTCTGATAGGTCAAGAACCCACACAGCATGCTGGGATCACGGATCTGGGTCTGAGCCAATAAGAGAGATCACAGGCTGTATTATTGTGTTCTTATTGTTGAACTGGATTCCCATCCGTTGCCTTTGACATGGGGTGCATCATAAAACCCTCTAGCAGACCACTCTATACAGACAGAGACCTCCAGCCTATAACCTGCCTGCCAGACAGACTCATCCCATAAACAAGCCTCATCAACCAGACCGGTTTAAGCCCAGACTGACCTCGCAGGCTAGTCAACCCCAGAGGGTCCTCCTGTCCTGGCATCACATGAGAGGAGCCATCTGCACACCTTTAATCCCGTCAAGACTCTGCTCTAATCCCGGTCCTGACGGGCCGTGTCTGCTGCTGGAACAACAACAATGGCTGCAGCCTAGGTCCCTGTGAGGGACAGGGGTTGACCGGACAAGTGTCTGACTGACTGCCCGTTGGACACTTTGAACACCTCAGCGAATATAGACGTGAGGAGACACCCACACACGCACGCGCGCGCACGCACACAAACAAACACACACACACACACACACACACACACACACACACACACACACACACACACACACACACACACTAACGGACCAAAACTAATCAGAGAGGCGGCATTCCTGACTCAGACGGGCAGAACATCTCACTCAATACAGTGGAAACCTTGGTGCGAAAAACCCGAGAAATAATCTCTACTGTAGTCGACCCTGTGCCCCTTTAAATATGATTATAACTACAAGTGAAAAACATGCTGGATTATTTTACTACTGAATAAATGCGAGGGATAGATCCAGTGTGAGTGTGGATAGCAGACTAATTAACAAAATAAATGACGAAACATTATTTGTCCAGCACGAGTCCATTCAAGTTCACTTCACAATAATACGCAACAAACAACATAAACAACATAAAAAATTAAACCCCACGGTAGAATTAAGTTATAGCATCCTTTAAAAACATCCTGGAAGATGCATAACGACAAATAGACTCAAACAAGTGCAGCCTGTTTCGAACCATAAAGTGAATATAAAGTAACCTACCACTTACCCAATTGATCAGCAAACATATAGAAAGTTAAGGCAGTTGTTAATCAATGCAAATGCAAGAAAGAGGAGGCCCTATTTATCCAGGGATAACGGGATATCTTGTGTAGGAGCCACGCAGAGCGGTCCATTCGTCTATTTCACATTCACAAGTTTCAGATGCGCTGGGACCTGGTGGGACTGGCCGGACTGTACCACCTGCGCTTCAACCAGGGGTAACCTGCAGTAGAGTTTACTTTTTGTGTTAAACATTTTCCTAGGTGTATATGATGCAGACTTGTCATTCAGATTTTATATAGGCTATAATAATTACAACATCTCCATCACGATTTTGACAGAATATATTTTGATTGCTAACTATCACGAACGATCACCCCTCTAGTGGTTCCTGTGATTGGATTTACGCTGCAGGCGGACTGGAGAGTTGGTTGAACATCCATAGCGGCCAGACGTGATGCAGGTTGAATACAACTCTTAGATTGAACATGGCTTTTTAACATACATTTTCAGATAAGATTATAAAAGCATTGTTTCCAATTCAGTGTTTAGTCAAATGTTTAGCCCACAAGTATGCTATTATTTATCTATCCAACCATATTGTTAATTGCTTATCTAAAACATAATCCAAGACGACCATGCTCAGATATAACCCCAAAGGTCGAACCAGTTTCTTTTTAACATCAGGGAAATAATCCATGAACCCAAGGGCAAGCAGCACGTCTGTCTGGCGGGGCTGGTCTCGAGTCAGATTAGCCAGATTCAGATTAATCATCTGAGATTACAGTTAATTCGGTTTCAGAGCATATCTGTGTCTCCTCAACCTGGTCATGGTTCTACTGAGTGATCACAGCAGTAACTGGCTGTCCCTATTACAGACTCTGCATACATCAGTAAATCCTACCCTAAAGTAATTTAATGTAATGTATTGCTTTATAAATGGTTTTAGCCGGTAGACAAACATACTCCAGGAGCTTGCTCGATCGCCTTGTTGAGAGGGGTCAGGGAAGAATTTTTACAGCTCACTTATCTGGCCCCCGGGTGATTACTGTTTTTTTGCTTCCCTCTGGAATATGTAGAGAGTGGGTCGTATGCCCTCCTCCCTTGTTCTCTGTAAAGTGCATTGTGTTGCCTCTGGGTATGAAATGCGCTATACAAATAAAGCTTTGATTGATTGATTGATTGATAGATTGATAAAGTGAACAGGGGCCAGTAGACGGGCCCTGTTTCAATACTCCACACATACTATCCTTCATCCCTCCTTTCCTGATGGAGAACCAACCTGACTGGATTAGTAGAGACAGTCGTGTGTTAATCTACTCAGATTCTGCTTTTTATTTCGGCAAGTAGACTTAATAATCTAGTGTACAAACTAAAGTAGTCAATCAGTGATCTCTAGTAAACTAGCCATGTCAATCAGTGATCTCTCGTTGGAAGGATGTATTTGGAGTATTCATACTGGCGCGTTGGGAGAACCAGGTGTGCCTCAGCAAGGCTTAAAAGAATGACTACAAAAGAGACCTGTCTCGCTAGGAGCAATATAACACCCACCCCTTCACAGAAGCCCTGGTCCCTGTCCCTCACAGAGACCCCTGACCGTCATCCCATCCCCCAGCAGAGCGTTAAGTGGCCCTGCACCTCTCCCTCATGGCCCCGGCACAATAGCGGTCTCCCCCCCCCCCATCACAGCCAGGTGTCAGAAGCACAGCTCGTTAGCAGAACCTCAGAGGTCAAATCATGTCGTCAGTTCCTGGTCTGATGAAATCAAATGTTCGTGTTAACAGCCTGCATGGCAGAGCGTTGCCCTCTCCTCTGTCTCCCAGGAGGGTGAGGAGTCTCACCCCCCCCTCAACCGACCTCTGACCCGAACCCCCGACACCCCTCTGTCCAGCACAGTCAGCTCAGGGTCATCTGGTGTGTTTGAACACATTACCTCATCCCACAATGCACCTCTCCTCTCTGAAAGGGGTGTTGGGAGACAGGATGGGACGCTGGGAAAGGGTGGGGGGTGGGGTTAGGGGGTAAGGAGACACTTTGGGCGGCTTTCAAATGGGAATCAGCGTTTCCATGGGATACAACATTCCCAAGATCAGCTGGTTGGAAGAGGCTTTTCAAACACACTCAACCAACAAGGGTGAGAGGTCAACTGCACCAATGGAGTAAAACAAAAAAACAAGGTATAGACAAAAACAAGCCCTTGTGCTTGGACACACACACAGGATACAGTAATTGCACTGATGTTTACCATTCAGCCTAACCATTGGAGCCTTACTGGAGGAAGTCTTGCATCGCCTGACCCATCTCCACACTTGGTTTACGTTACGCTGTGTCAGTGCTGGAGAAAGGTCTGTCTGGACTCTACCATTCAGGGATGGGGGGGGGGGGGGTTGTCAGACTATACTGGAAGAAAAGCATGATGTACTTTGACATGTCAAGATGAAAAGATGGACAACTGCACACAGGTATAATCCATATATTTAATGGTCAAGAGTGCAATGATATAAACCATTTCATGACAAAGAAATTAAAAGTTGGCTTTTATTTTTTTAAACAATACTCTATTTAAATAAATACTTTCTGTAAACTCCCCAGATAGAGTAACCACCATGTGCTATTACAGGACTGACCCCCACAAATCCCCCCCCACCCCTTTGATCAGGCTCTGGTGGTTTAGCCCCAGTAATAAAGCAGGTGGATGCTGTGAGCCGCGCCCTGGTCCCAACGCCAGGCTGGGTTAGTGTTGTGCGGGATGCTGCCTCGGCAGGAACAGGCTAGTCTCAAACCACCAGGACATAGAGATTCAAGGTACGGTCTAACGACATAAGAGACGCAAGCTAGTTTCCTCTCCGTGTCCCACGACCAGTCCAGGTCTCTCTCTTGCGGTCTCTCTCGATGGTCACACTTCCGTTCCGTTTCAC
>NC_140258.1:12352322-12379822 GCF_949987555.1 Borostomias antarcticus
GGCTGGGGGTCGGTCCCAGGACACGCCACCCCTTCCGGGGCCGCTGCCGGCCCCTCGGGGGCCCCCGTCGGCCTGGAGCCCGGGTCGGGCTCGGAGACAGCACCCCTGGGGGGTTGACGGTCACCTGCTGGAGGGGTGTCGGTGGGGAGCCCCCCAGGGTGGGGAGACTGCTCGGGCAGGGTGCGGCGTGGCGGGGCCGGCTCCCCTGAGAAGACCAGGCTCTGCTCCTGGACCAGCACACTGGACTTCCTGCTCGACCCCTCGACCTCGGCGCCGCTGCAGCACCTGGAGGAGCCCTCCCCCTCATCATCCGAGGGGAGGGAGTTGATGGAGGTCAGAGAGGACTGGACCCCACTGGTGCATTCTGGGTCGGGCCCCTCTCCTGCCGCTGGCCCGGCGCCCCCGGCCCTCTGCCCAGGGACAGAGCTGGGAGGCGGTGGCCCCGGGGACGGGGTCAGTGGGGGCCTCTCAGCCTGCTGGCAGGGTGCGTCCGCTGGGTCGGCCGCCGCCAGCCCCGCCCCTCCACCCTGGGGCCCCGGGGCCGAGGAGCTGGGCTCGCTCTCGAAGCCGGAGTCTGAGAGGCGCGAGGAGGCCGAGGGGATCCCCCCGACCCCGGCCGACCCCCCGTCCGGCAGACGGATACACTCCCCCTTTACCTGCAGGGGGGCTGGTCCTGGTCTCAGGACCCCGTGGCTACCGGGCCGCTCGGCCACAGGGTCCGGTCCGGAGTGGTCCGTCTGGCTGATCTCCGGAGGGTCTCGTCTGGGGGTCCGACAGGGGAGCAGGACCGTCACCTTGTCCCCCTGGTAGGGGTCTCTGGGACTGGGTTTCACCTCGATGTGTCTGAGCCCAGCAGAACCAGCAGAACCAGCCGGACCCTGTGGAAGCTTCCGGCTACAGTGGTCCAGTGGAGGCTGGGTTCTGTCGGCGGCGTGGCCGTCCGCCCCAGTGCCGGCCTGGGGCTTGTTCTGTGGGTCCAAGCTCATGAGATTAGTGAAGTAGCCTTTGTTGCTAGCAGCGCTGGCTAGGTTGTCATCTGGAGCAGCTAGCGAGTCAGCTAAGGCGTGGTGACCAGTATCTGAGGCTGAGCCAGAGGCCTCACCGCCAGGCCTGGGGGCCTCAGTAGTCCTGGGGGGCAGCTGGTCTGAGCTAGCCTCCCCCAGCAGGGCCTCTCGCTCCTCCCGGGGGCTGAGGGGAGCACCCCCGCCCTCCTTGTACTTGGCGCCGGCGTCGCCCCCATGCGGGGCGATCTTGAGGTTCTTGTACCCCACCAGGACCACCGAGTCTTTGGACCCCTGTCGGATCAGCTTCTTGGAGTTGTCCGCCTTGCCGGCGTTCTTCTTCAGCTTCGCCGACTTGCCTTTGGACTTGGGCGGCGGCTCGCAGCTGTCGGGCCAGCTGGTGTCCATGGCGACGTGGCGGGGGTCGAGGGTGGGGCTGGGGAAGGCGGCGGCGGCAGCGGCGGCGCTGTCTCTGGAGCCGGCCCTGTCCGGCCTGCTGGAGGACGCCGAGCCTCTCCTGCCGCTGTGCTGCGAGCCCAGCCACGGGCCGTCACGGTCTGGGGGGACGAGAGGGGGAGACGGGGGGGACAGGGACGGGGACATGGGGGGAGGGGGGGAGGGAGGCGGCGGAGAGAATCGAGGTGAAACATGGGGGATAACATCATTTACTACTTGTGTGAACAATGTCTGGCGTTTGACGTTCGCTTCACTTTCCCCGGGGAATTTAAAAGTATTTGTGTATCTCTCCTCTGCTGCCACGCCCCTCCCCCCTCTCCCATCCCCCCCCATAGTGTGGGTAGTCTGTGAAGGAGCAGCAGAGCTGAGAGGCCTGTGGCAGTAGCCATGTTTCCATCCACTTGTCAATCGAATTGTGTGAGGATCGCTAAAAATATGAATGCTAATAAAGCCGATGAACGTGCGTTTCCATCTAGAGCTTTAAATCGGATAAAGTATTTATCACAAAAGACTTTTATCGAACAAGAGAAAATCCGATGAGATCGACAGTACAAACCTTTTGTCGATTTTCATGATTTTTAATCGAATATTACTGTTTCCATAAGGCATTTTTAATTCGATATAACTTAATTGGCATAAAACGTGTGGATGGACACATGGCTACCGACTGACCCTCAGTGATGGATTCCAGGTATCTGTCCTCGAAGATGATTGGCAGGGAGCTGACGTCACCGTCCAGGTCGGCACATTCCACAGGAAGCGGGGGGAGGGACAGGAAGTAGGCGGAGCTCTTGATCGCGGTGGTCATCTGGTGGTGGCTGTGAGCGCTGGGAAGAGGAGCACACCTGGGGTCAAATACCTGGGGTCAAATACCTGGCAAATAAGGTCAAATACTTAGGGTGCACGTGATTCAGTTGACCCGTTTCTGTGAATCAATGGAGCAGCCCCCGACTAGGTGAAAATCAAATGCACCTAAAATAAATACTTGATTTACAAATAGTTGATCTGTGTTCTTGAACCAGGTCCAGATAGGAGGGTCAGAGATAGATAGATAGAGAGAGAGAGAGAGAGAGAGAGAGAGAAAGAGAGAGGGAGAGAGAGAGGGAGAGAGAGAGAGAGGGAGAGAGAGAGAGAGGGAGAGAGAGAGAGAGAGAGAGAGAAAGAGAGAAAGAGAGAAAGAGAGAGAGAGAGAGAGAGAGGGATGGAGAGAGAGAGAGATAGAGAGAGAGAGAGGGAGAGAGGGAGAGAGAGTGAGATAGAGATAGAGAGAGAGAGGGAGAGAGAGAGAGAGAGAGAGAGAGAGGGAGAGAGAGAGAGACTAATATCTGACTGAGGAATTCTCCAGAAACACACTAAAGTGCTGCCAGGTCTCCCAACCCATGCTGGCGTGCAGCGCTGTAACTCACTGTAGCTCCTGGTAGGCCAGGGCCGTTTGTCTGGGGTGCTCCAGGCAGAAGAACGCCTCCGCAAACCTCCTCACCTGCAACGGTCACACATGAGGATGATGATGATGATGAGTAAGGAGACAAACTTCTAATACTTCAGCTGATTAACTCTTTGAGGGCGTCTGCTTTCTAAAAATCCAGACAAATTATGTTCTCAATACAAAAAGCTTCTGCCATTCAAATACGTAGTTGCTTCAGAGATACAGATGGAATTTGTTAACATTTGTTGTCATTGTTGTAGCGGTTGTTATTATTGTATTTTGTTATTGTTGTTTTTTGTTGTCATTGTGTATTGTAACCTTTATGTTTAGTTGTGTATCGTAACCTTTATGTTTAGTTGTGTATCGTAACCTTTATGTTTAGTTGTGTATCGTAACCTTTATCTTTTTTTCAGGAAACCTTTGCTGCCACTCTTGGCCAGGATTCTCTTATAAAAGAGATTTTAATCTCAATGAGTTTTTAACCTGGTTAAATAAAGGTATATATATATATATATATGGAATTTGCAGGACGGTGAAGGTTTTTTCGAGATCAACACACTTCAATCAATGGGAATAAATGGTGAATAAACGTCCACGCAGGTTTGCTCACTCTGAGCGCGTGGTGCTCCACGGCCAGCAGGGCGGCGACGCTGTCCTGGAGGGAGACCACCTCCAGGAACTGCCCCCACAGGGCCATGAGCAGAGAGCACAGCTGGGCCAGGTTCATGTTCACCACCTCCGCCAGCTCGTCCGGGCTCTCCGCCTTCTGCTGCAGGGAAGCAAGTACCCCCGTGAGACACCGGGGGGCGCCACAAACACACTCATGCACAGCACAGCAGACCTGGGTCAATTGTCAATTAGCAGATCAATTACCTGAGTAATTGAGGTGCATTTCAATTGCTTCACGGTTGACATTTACAAGACATACCCACTGGCTTCATTGCACTGAGTAAGATCAATTAAAAGTAGCCCTAGTCTGACAGCGTTGGGTGAGGGTTGGTAAATAAATAACCCTAATAGTCAGATAGTAATTGACCCAGGTCTGATGCGCAGGCACAGACCAAGGACACAAGCAGCATTGTGGCGTGAGTGATTCTGTGGTGGCTGTGAGGGTGGCAGAGAGAGGCAGTGGGACCCTGTGAGGGTGGCACAGAGAGGCAGTAGAACCCTGAGAGGGTGGCACAGAGAGGCAGTAGAACCCTGTGAGGGTGGCACAGAGAGGCAGTAGAACCCTGTGAGGGTGGCAGAGAGAGGCAGTGGGACCCTGTGAGGGTGGCACAGAGAGGCAGTAGAACCCTGTGAGGGTGGCACAGAGAGGCAGTAGAACCCTGTGAGGGTGGCACAGAGAGGCAGTAGAACCCTGAGTAAAGCCAGAGTGTTGCTTTGTGAGCGCACCTTATAGAAACACTGCTTTGATGAGATGTTGTGTTCATGCGCACCTTATAGAGCCATTGGGTGTTGTGTTCATGTGTATACCAACAGCAGGCGCCGTTTCTCATATCTTACACCGTGTCCTAACTGCTTGCGACGCGAGCAACAGAACGCGACATCTCGTTGTTTAACGGTTTCCTAACTGAAACCGTTAAATTTCCTGTTCTGTTACGTCATTTGTCTATATTCCCAACTGAAGACAGTTAAAGAACGAACGCCTGTCAACGCGAGCGACAGGAGGAAAATAGGAACAGGTCGAGCGTCAAAAGGGCAGTTAAAACGTCGCGCCGCTTCACGCTGCGTCGCTCGCCTCCAGTTAGGACATAACAATAGAAAACAAAGCAATGGAACGCATTTTGTCGCTGACGCTCGCTCGCGTCGCGTGTAGTTAGGACACGGTGTTATGAAAGCGTGTTTTCAACCCACCTTGACTTGATCACAGAGCTCGGAGAGACGGGCCTCCACGTCCAGTTTCTCTGGGGAAGGAGAACAGGGTGGTCAGGGAGAACGTCTGGACGGCCCATCTATACTATGGTCAGTATAGACCATCGGGGGTCAGTTGAAAAGCTGGAAAGACTGGAAGTCATTAGATACGGGTAGATCAGACTGGAGAGAGCAGACAGACAGGACAGGAGAGGACAGACGCACGAGACAGGACAGCACAAGAGAGCAGGCAGACAGACAGACAGACAGACAGACAGACGGGACATGATAGATAGATAGATAGATAGATAGATAGATAGATAGATAGATAGATAGATAGATAGATAGATAGATAGATAGATAGATAGATAGATAGATAGATAGATAGATAGATAGATAGATAGGACCAAGGCCTAGCTCTGGAGATGGAAAGGAAAGGTGTGTGTGTGTGTGTGTGTGTGTGTGTGTGTGTGTGTGTGTGTGCACATGTGGACAACAGAAGCCTATGACAGTAGAGGCCCCTACTCATTGAGAGTGACTGAAGAGTGGGCCACAGAAAGGTGAGCAGAGGAAAAGCAAACTAGAAAATGAAAACATGAAAGAAAGCGTAAGGAGGGATGGAAGGAGACGAGGGAGGAGAGGCGGGTAGAGAAGGATGAAGGAGGGATGAAAGGAGACGAGGGAGGAGAGGTGGGTACAGAAGGATGAAGGAGGGATGAAAGGAGACGAGGGAGGAGAGGCAGGTACAGAGGGATGAAGGAGGTATGAAAGGAGATGAGGGAGGAGAGGCAGGTACAGAAGGATGAAGGAGGGATGAAAGGAGACGAGGGAGGAGAGGCAGGTACAGAAGGATGAAGGAGGGATGAAAGGAGACGAGGGAGGAGAGGCAGGTACAGAAGGATGAAGGAGGGATGGAAGGAGACGAGGGAGGAGAGGCAGGTACAGAGGGATGAAGGAGGGATGAAAGGAGACGAGGGAGGAGAGGCAGGTACAGAGGGATGAAGGAGGGATGAAGGGGAGGAGGGGAGGAGAGGCGGGTACAGAAGGATGAAGGAGGGAGGAAGGGGAGGAGGGAGGAGAGGCAGGTACAGAGGGATGAAGGAGGGATGAAAGGAGACGAGGGAGGAGAGGCAGGTACAGAGGGATGAAGGAGGGATGAAGGGGAGGAGGGGAGGAGAGGCAGGTACAGAAGGATGAAGGAGGGATGAAGGGGAGGAGGGGAGGAGAGGCAGGTACAGAGGGATGAAGGAGGGATGAAGGAGGGATGAAGGGGAGGAGGGGAAGGGACATACCTATGCAGACTGTCCTCTGGCCTCTGGGATAGGGTCTTCTGAGTACGCGCTCATATAGGACTTGCATGCTGGACTTGGCTAGTAGGATTGATTGATTCAAATAAAGCTTTGATTGATTGATTGATTTGATTGATTGCACATATAGTACGTTTAACCTGGCTCTGCCTATGACTCAGGGCTGAAAATTAACTTTTTGGCTCACGGTGAGTCACCTGCCAAGGGGACTGTAGATTAAAAAATTTACCGGCCAAGTATATCTATTTTTCAGATAGCCTTCCCAAATCTAGTCGCCAATTGGAAATGTAACCTGCATTTGGCCGGTGGCAGGTGTTAATTTTCAGCCCTGCTATGACTGTTATCACTATGTGTTCTCTCATGCAGATTAGGTGCTGGTGGGTGAGTCACCGGGGACGAGGTCCCATGAGGGGGAGGTGTGAGACGAGCCCTGAGGACGTGTTATGTGTGTGGGACCTGAGACTTGTTGATGTCGGGCTTCATTTCAAGACTTTAGTGCTTTCTTCTGGATTAGCTTCCACACCGTTTTATAGCCGTCAGTATCACATTAGCTGATGTTAGTGGTGAGTATCATTGGACTGGGATATTAGTACACTAGCGAGGTTACTAGTACAGTGGGTTAGGATATTAAGTATGTTACTACTACAGGTTAGTTAGTCAGCTAGGTTACTTAGGGCCCAGTGAGTTAGTTCATTAGTTTCTGTAAGAAAGGGGGATTTGGGGCGGGGTGGGTGGGGTTGATATTCAAAATGGCGGGGACCAAATGACATGCAAAACACAATGATAAAATCGCCAGCGGTTTACTTATACAAAGACATGATCACACGACAACCTGACCAAAGTTACATCAGTGCACCTGAATGAAATACACATTTAAATCACAGAAACAGAAACAAAACTGAAGCAAATATGAGGTGCACAAACGGTTAAGTCCACTGAGGTAATAGTTAAGTATCGTTAGGCTATAACACTACTAGTCTTCCAGCCAAGTGTCCGATCTCTCTGAATAATAATCAAGTCACACCAAGCAGCACATTTAAATGACAAAAACCAGAGTGGTGAATGCAGTGTGTATGAAGAGGAATATGAGGTGTAGTAGGGATCCTATAGGCTACGCTTAGGCCTGTGTGTTAGGGAGCTAAGCTCAGCTAGGCTCTGGTGTTTTAGGGACCTTGGCAACACTATGCTATGCTATGCTAGACTAGGCTAGGCCAGTGTGTTAGGGACCCTGGCTAGGTGAGTTGAGGCTAGGCTATGCTAAACTATGCTATGCAAGACCAGTGTGTCAGGGATCTTTATGCTATGCTACGTTATGCTAAGCTAGTACAGTAAGCTAGGGACCCTGACTATGCTATGCTACGTTATGCTAAGCTAGTACAGTAAGCTAGGGACCCTGACTATGCTATGCTAGGCTAGGCTAGGCATGTTGGTGTGGCGCAGCAGCCTACCCAGCTCCATGCGGTGGGAGGAGGGCAGCTCCAGGGTGACGGAGGAGAAGTAGGTGAAGAGGCCCTGGTACGCCAGCAGCAGGCTGGCACACAGGCTGTGGTGGAGGCTGAAGGCATGCTGCAGACACGGGTCCGACACCAGGAACGTACGACCCTGGGGGGGGAGAGAGAGGGGGACCGAGGGAAGGAAACGAGAGACGAAGAGGGGGAGAAGGAAAGTGTAAGATTTGAAATCCTTTCATGTCTCCCCCGGAATCCCAGTTACAGTAGATGCAGTTTTAACTCATGGGACTATTCCATTGGTTAAGTTGTTCCAGACAAGATCAATCAAGCGCCGATGTGTATTTAAAAAGGATTTCAAGTAGTATTTGGGTGCTGATGTCATTCTGCGTGATGTAGCGTTGGTGCTCTCACATCAGGGGAGACCTGTTTGACGTAGCTGGAGCCGAACACCACGTTCTCCAGGGGGGGGATGAGGGAGTCTTTACTCTGGGCGGGGGCGTTGCGGTTCAGCCATGTGCTCTTCACTGGCCGTGGGAAACTATATGTGCGCCGCACACACACACACACGCGCACGCACACACACACACACACACACACACACACACACACACACAGGCAAACACACACACACACACAAGCAAACACACACACACACACACACACACACACACACAGGCAAACACACACACACACACACACACACACACACACACACACACACACACACAGGCAAACACACACACACACAAGCAAACACACACACACACAAGCAAACGCAAACACACACACGCAAACACAGGCAGACAGGAAGACAGACAGGAAGACAGCAAAAAAACACACAGGAAGACATAATTATGTGAACAGATTTCATCATACTTCTGAATTACAATACAGCCAGTCTGTCCTGCCTCCTTTGTTCTGTGCAATTTCCCCCCCATGGATCAATAAAGCCCCTACCTACCCATCTACCTACCTACCTACCCAAGCGCTTTACAATGGCCTCTCATTCACCCATTCACACACACATTCACACACCAATGGCGGTAGCTGCCATGCAAGGTGCTAACCTGCTCATTGGGAGCAATTTGGGGTTAGGCGTCTTGCTCAAGGACACTTCAACATGTGGACAGTCAGAGCTGGGATTCGAACCACTGACCCTTCGATCACTGAACGACCCGCTCTACCAACTGAGCTACAGCCGCCCCGAAATGTCACGTCACGTCATCATGTGCTCCATGTCCAACTATGTCATGTCTGACCTGATGAGCGGCTGGTGCAGGGCCACCAGCGAGGCGTGTATCGCCACGGAGATGACGGACAGATGGAAGTAGTCGAACATGACGTTGATGTGCTGGTGGATGCCCCTCTGGAGGCTAAAGTGCAGACGCAGCGTCCGGCTGCTGATGTTCTGGAGGGAGCTGGGGTCCTCGGGCCTGGAGGGGGGTGGTGGGTGGTGGTAGGGGATGGGGGGGGGGCAGGGGATGGGGGGACCAGGAGGCGGGGGGGGGGGGAGGGCAAAGGAAGTGTGGGGGTGGGGGGGGAGACAGGGGTACAATCACAAGTTGGCAGGCTCTATTCTCTACAGCCAGTTCAAAGCCATATAAAGTATCTCTAAAAATAGCCTGGTAGCAACGGGCTGAGAGCGCTGCTTTGACACCTACGAGTAATCTCCGTCCGTGAAGAAGAGCTCCAGGGAGAGCTGGAAGTCCATGTCGTTCAGGGATTCCTCCACCTGGGGAGACGGCGGGAATACGGAGGGAACGCCGTGGTTCAGGGGTGAGACAGACGCGTGATCAAACACAGAGAAAACACCTGAGGCGATAATTATTTGTGTGAGGTGAAGCAAAGAGAAACTGAGTGTGGGAGAGATCTCCGTCCTGCCCTCTGAGACGGATCCGACTCCAGCTCCCGCCTTACCCTCTTCTCGTCCAGCAGCATCATGAGTTTGAACACCAGGACGTCGTTGACCGCCACTTCCTCGTTCTTGTAGAGGATCTGGAAGGTCTTGCTGCTGATGACATCATCTTGGACCGAGGCAGGGAAGGCTAGGTCAGAGCCTGGGGAAGGGGGGGGGGGACGAAAGTAGGACAGGAGAGAGGAGCAAAGAGGGGAACAGAGAACACAGCCTGTTTCTTGATGTCTCATCAACAGACAGAGTTGAAAACATCTACAGTCTAATCCACAGATAAGCCAGTTGGACCCGCTTCACTGCCTCATATCAGAGACAGACGGGTCAGTCCCCCCTGTTGGACCCGCTTCACTGCCTCATATCAGAGACAGACGGGACGGTCCCCCCTGGAGGACATATCAGAGACAGACGGGGCGGTCCCCCCCTGGAGGACATATCAGAGACAGACGGGGCGGTCCCCCCTGGAGGACATATCAGAGACAGACGGGGCGGTCCCCCTGGAGGACCCGCTTCCACAGGCGCCCCTCTTCATCCTCGCTGGGACTGGGCTTGGTTGTGCGCAGAGAATGTAGGGCATTGTGAGGCTGGCACTGCCACCGGAATTAGCCCTGGCACTGGGGGAGCGGGCATGTTCCTCTGTACAAGGACAAGCCCAGAATGCTAGGGCCTCGGGGACGCTAGGGGGGAACAAGGCCGGCGTTGCGCGCTGAGATCAACCGGGCCAGCTCCATGCCCAACACACCAAATCGGCTTTGATGGGGATTTATTTGCCCTTTCTTTGTGCATCAAGTATGTGTGTGGGTTTAGAGAGGGTGTCACGCGCTGCTCTGAGTCCACTGGACACCAGGGGACAGCGCCTGGGTATCAAACCAGAACAACATACTGCATGTGCACCATTGTGGAATGTAATGGATCAGCTGATACCATTTAGGAAGCTTTGTGTATCACATTATCTTTCTGCCTTCTGCCATTTCGGACATGCAAAACCTGCTAGTCAGTACTGACTGACTGACTGACTACAGGTCATCCATGCTTGTTATCCTGGACTACAGGTCATTCATGCTTGTTATCCTGGACTACAGGTCATCCATGCTTGTTATCCTGGACTACAGGTCATCCATGCTTGTTATCCTGGACTACAGGTCATCCATGCTTGTTATCCTGGACTACAAGTCATCCATGCTTGTTCCTAGACATCGTCCATGGTGGTTACCCAAGATTCTAAAAGTTATCCATGAATGTTAACCCTACATTCTAGAGGGCTGTGACCCCTGACCCTGAGGTCAGCGTGACTGACCTGCGGGATGCAGCAGACTGGCCTCTACCTTGTGCGGCACGCGGGGCGGCAGCTTCATACTGGCACGCAGCTGGTAGAACCTGGGGAAACACAACAAAACACAACAATTACATTTTTTTTTTTTAAAACACATAGTTTAAAACAGACAGTTTATTAAAGGGGACTAATGCTGTGTTCACACCGGGCGCAAATTTATTTTTCCTGCGGCGCGGCGAGTTTTCATAGAAAGTCAATACAATTTTTTTACGGGCGGCGCGAATCGCAGAACTCGGCGGCGCGGCGACATTTGCAAAAGTTCAATTTTTTGAACTTTCTGCCGCGGATTTGCGCGGCGACCCATTGATCCCGCGGCGAGATTGGGCGAACTGGGCGGCGCGAATTTTCTCGCCGCGCCCGGTGTGAACACAGCATAACAGTAGTGTGAACACTGAGAGGAGTAAAGAAACAGAACTACCAGGGCTCTCACAACAAGCAACATGACACATGGCTTATTTCATACACTATATGACATCTATGTAGTATGGATATATTTGTAAAAGTTCATAACAGTGACCCTGTGCACAGCTGTTCACTCCCAGGTGCTGGTAGAAATATGGGTTGCACTGCCCACCAAGAAAGGAGATTTAATTCTTTCTTATAGTGTAGACTCTGCATATAGAAGTTTGTAATCAAATATACAAGGGAGGAGTACAAATAGTTGACAAAGAGTGGAACAAGAGACAGACTGTAAGTGAGCTGTTTGACCTTGTTTACATTGCAGCAGGGCTAGCAGGTGGGTGAAAGACCAGTCTCCACCTCATGAATGAGTCATAGGCACTTTCTTTCACTCTCACTCAGTGTGACCTAACCTGAGCTCGTAAAGCATTGATGAGTCTGAGAGAACCCGCAGAACAGGGTTCCACACTTAACACAGCACATTAGAGAACAGTATAACTAGCTGGCTGGCTGCTTTAGGTCAAAGTGTATTCCAGTACTGGATGTTCAGTTAGCAGAAAGGGAACGTTCCAATTACGAGTTACATTGATCTATTGAGAAGCTATTGAATCTATTGAACTGCATTCAACTGAATTAAATGTCAGTGGAAATGATTTATTTTTTGATTTGATTGATTGGGTGATTAGTGCTCTACAGCTGTTGGAATGACTATTCGAGCCTGAACAGTGAGCCGGGGGCGAGGGACTACAGCCCCTTCTCTAGCTGCTGGAGTGAGGCTGTCCAGATGTTCCAGATGTTCACGATCTGCCGAGCTGCTGTTTAAACACTCCCGAGACCGTGTCACTTCCTCCTCCTTCCTTCCTGCTCCGGGTTCTGTCTGCTGGTTCGCTCAGCGCCAGAGAGGAGCAGAGGAGTCAGACATGTTTGTCTTCCTGACTCCCCCATGTGTGTTTCCAATAGACGGAAAACCCAAAGACCAAAATAGACTGGCGCGGGATTGCTCCATTATAGTGTGATTGGGGGGGGGGGGGGGGGGGGGCTATTGTTTGATCTGATCCGAGTAGCGGAGTAGAATGAGAGGTGCTGCAAACTGAGATACAACACTCCGCCTGGGAAACCCAGAATGCAATAGTCACCACCACGGAGCAGGAACACAAGTCCTGGGAGCTGGGATGAGGGGAACCTGTTTCCTGTTGCACTGCCTAGAAGCGCCACACATATAAAAAAGTGTTAAAATGGGCTATGCAGCCGATACAATAGCCTATTGAGACTCCGCGTTCCACTCAACCTACCTGCTATTTCCATGTCAAGGCAATGTTAGCTCTTGGCGTGACTGACATTTGTTTTGACAACACTGATTGCTTCTACTGTATGAACGCCTCGGTCAGTCAGCGACGCGGTGGCTGGCTCCACGCCCATCTCTAACAGGGTTGTTCCTGCAGAGGAATTTTTGGCGCCCCCCAAAGAGATTTTAGCCAGAACCAAAGGAAAATCACCAGAGCCAAAAAGCTACAAAAATTGAGAATGTAAAGAAAAATAGCAATTCATATCCTCTCCAAATGTGTTTGATAGCTCGTTTCAAGTGCAGCCCATCCCTCTTTCATGCGTTGGTCCATGGTTTGGACCACTAGTAATTGAGATAATTAATAGACAGGTTATCAGTATCTTAAACTTTTTTGGCTTCATATCCATTTTGTCATGTCAGGAGATTTCCCGCGATTGTGGAAAGTGAGCTCAGTCAGAACGACAGCGAAGCCTGTATATGCTGGTACGATACTCGGCATAAAACTGAGGTTTCCCCCCAAAATTGTGTGCTCATCTTCCCCCAAAGACCCATTCTGAGCCAGGAAAAACCCTGTCTAAATGTCAGCTTCCTGGACAGTCTAACAGCTCTGTGCTTTCCAGAGCTTTCATTATCATACCTCGTCTTCACACAGCTCAGTTCTGCTCCACCATGACTGCCTACAGGCGTTTCTCTCATTGGAGCGCTGCTCGCTAGGCTGGAATGTGAGCAGGGGGGGCGAGAAAATCCCATGTTACACTGAAAGATCTTCCTGATAAGCATTAGCCTGAGACGAGGCGCGGTCTGTGGTCTGGGCTAGTCTAGTCTGTGGTCTGGGCTAGTCTGTGGTCTGGGCTAGTCTCTGGTCTGGGCTAGTCTGGGCTAGTCTGTGGTCTGGGCTAGTCTGGGCTAGTCTGGTCTGGGCTAGTCTGTGGTCTGGGCTAGTCTCTGGTCTGGGCTAGTCTGGGCTAGTCTGGGCTAGTCTGGTCTGGGCTAGTCTCTGGTCTGGGCTAGTCTGTGGTCTGGGCTAGTCTGGGCTAGTCTCTGGTCTGGGCTAGTCTGTGGTCTGGGCTAGTCTGTGGTCTGGGCTAGTCTGGGCTAGTCTGGGCTAGTCTGTAGTCTGGGCTAGTCTCTGGTCTGGGCTAGTCTCTGGTCTGGGCTAGTCTGGGCTAGTCTGGGCTAGTCTGTGGTCTGGGCTAGTCTGGGCTAGTCTGTGGTCTGGGCTAGTCTGTGGTCTGGGCTAGTCTGTGGTCTTGGCTAGTCTGGGCTAGTCTGTGGTCTGGGCTAGTCTGTGGTCTGGGCTAGTCTGTGGTCTGGGCTAGTCTCTGGTCTGGGCTAGTCTGGGCTAGTCTGTGGTCTGGGCTAGCCTCTCTAGTCTCTCCCCACAGCCTCAAGACCTCTAAAGGTCTGTGTTCATACCAACGCAACGGCCTCGAAATCAATAGAGCCTCAACTGCTAGTCGATGCTAGGAGCTGAAAGAGTGCTTTGGTATTATGACTCATTCAGCACCATCAGCACCCACAGACCACCAGCTAAGTGCAAAGCTTGCAAAGTAGGAGGCTACATGTGGCCTAACTAGCCACGCCAAGCCTATATTCAACAGAGTGACAATGGCCATCATATTTCCCAGTCTCTAAGACGACGGTTGTCAGGTCGGCTGGTATAGGAACCCTAGTCGCCTGGAAAAGCCTGTTTGTCTGCCTAGTGAGCAGATGTTCAACCCTCTGAATGCACTATGTCTTTTTTTTTCATTTCAACTTTATTTATGCAGGGATCAATCCCATTGAGAAAAAATGGCTTTTGTATGGGATCAGTGTCTCCAAAATACAGGTATAGTATAAAATAGTATAGTTGAATACAAAGTACAAAACAGAATGTGCAAAGTTGTTGCTGCTAAATGAAAGCAATTACAAACACTGGAGAACGAAAAACCTCTCTGAGTTGTCCTAATGACAGTAGCCATGTTTCCATCCACTTGTCAATCGAATTGTGTGAGGATCACTAAAAATATGAATGCTAATAAAGCCGGTGAACGTGCGTTTCCATCTAGAGCTTTAAATCGGATAAAGCATTTATCACAAAAGACTTTTATCGAACAAGAGAAAATCCGATGAGATCGACAGTACAAACCTTTTGTCGATTTTCATGATTTTTAATCGAATTTTACCGTTTCCATAAGGCATTTTTAATTCGATATAACTTAATTCGCATAAAACGTGTGGATGGAAACATGGCTACTATGTCCTAACGCTCTGTAGCTAGGGCTGGACTGAGGTCTTGGTGCACCCCCAGCAACACAAAAAGAAGAAGTGTGACATACGTCACACTCGTGGCTTGCGACAGTACATGGGAGCCAGTTCTATGGTATTTTATGAATGTGAATGTCTGAAGTCTGATGGTTCCTTCTTTTATGTTCCTTGGTGCACCCAGCCTACACCGACCGCCACCTCACTCTGTCTTTCAGAAGCCATCAGAGATAGACCAGGCCTGCGATTATTTCCAGGTTAGAGAATGATCCATTATGCTTACTTGAAGTCCCAAGTTCCAAGAACGCCAGATATGACGTCTTGTGTCTGTACACTGTAGCCTCATCGAAGGAAGCTACAACCAGGTCGCCAAACAGCAACAGAGGACACTAAAACAACAAAGTCAAATCTGCTAGCGTTCCTAGTCTCAGACCCATGTCTCTGAGATTCACGCCTTCGTAGTCTAACACTGGAGCCTCTGATTAGGCTTTCTGAGTCCAGCCTTAAGCCCCAGACGCACTGGAAGAGTCTGACGCTAGCGTTTTGAAGAGTCTGACGCTAGCGTTTTGAAGAGTCTGACGCTAGCGTTTTGAAGTACACCAATTGTTTTAAATGGCCGATCACGCACCAAAAGCGTTTTGAGGCGAGTCAAACTGCCTTGACGCTTCTACTCTGAACTTGTTTATATTTTGGAGGGTCAAATGGGGACAAATCAATCTAAATTAAATCAGCTCCCTATCAAAGCTGACGCCTGCAGTGCGCCATGGGAGCGTCAAATGAGGCGAGTCAAATGAAGCGCGTTTATTGACTCTTCCAGGGCGTTTGGGGGGTTAGCCTTGTGTGCTCGGCGCAGGGAGGAGGACGGGAGAGGTCTTCCCACGCACAATCAATCAATCAATCAATCAATCAATCAATCAAAGCTTTATTTGTATAGCGCATTTCATACCCAGAGGCAACACAATGCGCTTTACAGAGAACAAAGGAGGTCGGTATACGATCCACCCCTACATATTCCAGAGGGAAGCAAAAAATCAGTAATCACCCGGGGGCCAGATAAGTGAGCTGTAAAAATTCTTCCCTGACCCCTCTCAACAAGGCGATGGAGCAAGCTCCTGGAGTATGTTTGTCTACCGGCTAAGAACATTTATAAAGCAATACATTACAATAAATTACATTTCAGAGTACGAGAGGCTAAAAAAGCATCAGAGAGACATGGCAAATACTGGTGTGTGTTTGCTATGGCCCAGGCCTAAAGCTGGAAGTGGTGTATGTCTGTGTGTACGTGTGTGTGTGTGTGTTAACTAAATGCTACTAAATGCTACACAAATCCATCACCGCATTGGAACAGATCATTAGTAGGTCCAGGAAGGAGAACGCTGTTTTAATAAAGCCCTAACCCAGAGACCGTCCTGTTCCGTGCGGTCAGAGATCCCACAGCAGAGACAGGAGACATCTCTAACCTCCCTCCACTCTCCAGGAAAGACTACTGCAGCTTAAAGGCCGACCCCAACACTACCCACCCCAACACTACCCACCCCACCCCAACACTACCCACCCCAACACTACCCACCCCAACACTACCCACTCCAACACTACCGTCGAGGATTTTGCGGGTCTGCCACAAGGTATGCATGGCAGTCTGAACGTCTCATGCGAGGGCTGGTTACTAGGACTAAGACCGGCAAAACCGACTTGGTTAAGCAGGCTACGACTTTATGATAATCATGAAATGGACACCAGTTATTCACTGATTCAGAAAGCCGAGGGATGTCAGATCTAATGGTGTGTATGGTGTGACGGGCCACTGCCAATCTCCAGCCAGGTTGGGTGTTCAGCCAATAAAGACACAGACAGGAGGATGTTTGAACCGTGTCCCAGTGAGATCCTTTCAACTGATGTCGGCAGGGGGTCTTCGACCCAACATCTGAGCACACGGAACAGACTGAGATCACAGAAACACTCTCAAGCCGATAGACAGGCTGGAAAGACAGGTAGGCAGGCAAGCAAGGAGACAGACAGACAGACAGACAGACAGACAGACAGACAGACAGACAGACAGACAGACAGACAGACAAGAGCACAGCTACGTTCCTCAAGATACGTTTTAGTCTATATCTAGCCTTCTGACAACCGTCTAAAAGTAGAACTGACAGATTTTATTTCTGTATCATTACAGTTATACAGTCTCTATTCCGTCTATAGACTGGCTCAACATTCAGCTCTTTAAAATGGGCTCCTACATATAGCTGAACTTGAAGCCAATTATTGTTGTGGCTGAGTTCAATTTGGTGTCGCTTTACAATGCAGGCCTAGCCTAGGCCCAGGTCATGGAAAACCTTGATGGACTGATGAACCCTGACCTGTAGGCCTATTCCCACAGCAACCTGGTGGTAGCCTGCTGGTAGTACACAGTCCAGAGGTAGGGCAGCTGAAATGTTTCTTTCACTCTGGCGCCCTGCTGTGCCAACTGAGCTAGACGCGTACATGGTTATAACCAGCCTCTCCGGGACAATGTTTACAGTTGGATTGAACCCCTAACTACAGAGCCATGCTCTGCCAACACAGCTAGATAGATGGAGGCTCGTACTCACCCTCTCTGGAAGAGGTCCACATTGTAGAACTTGTGGAGCTCCACTGAGAACTCCACCGTGGCCTGGACCTCACTCATCTTGGTCTTCACAGGCAGAGAGGGGTTACATAATCTGGAACATACCTGCATGGGAACACACACACGTTAGTCACCTGCCTGGTCCTCTGAGGACTCATCCAAGGGTTAGCCTCAGAGGACTCATCCAAGGGTTAGGCCATTGCTTAATGAAGGAAACACCCATGTGAAGCACTCTGTTCCCCAGTAGACTCACACTAGACACGCTCACACTCTACAATAGAGTCAACAACACACGGCTAACCATTAGCCTAGCCTACATGTGCGTCTTGTAGGTGGTTGGTCACCGTTGAAACCCTGGTAGATCAAACTGAGAGCCAGGAGTGCTTCTGCTGCTTTGCCCCTTGCTGAAAATAACACATCTCTCCTAATAGACCGGCTGGCAGGTCGGCCAAACATAGCGAGACAGAGCAAAGGGGAAAGGCTATGAATCACTCTGCTAAAATAGGCCTGAAATACAATATCCACTACTGAGACAATGTTAGAAACATAACTTTAGGGCCTACGCGTCTTTTAACTCACCCCCTTAATTTAAGCAGTAGAGAATTTGCACTCTAAGCTCCCGGTCGTGGCTTATGGCACATTCTGAGCAGTAGAGCAGTGGAAGAGTCGCTGGAGCAAATCGCCCAGAAGTCTCCTAAATTACTAATGCGAGGGATGAATAAATTATCGTGTCACACGCAGAGAGAGACGGTGGCACCCTGTCGCTGGCGAGGACAGTAGATAAGGAAGACAATATGGCGCACGACAGGAAGACTGCTCTCTCTGTGGCAGGTAAACAAAGTGAACAGCGGGACGGTAACAGCCTCTCTCACCCCCTCGGTCTCTCCCCCCCCCCCCCATCTATCCATCTCTCTCTCTTTCTTTCTCACTCCTGCCCCCACTGCTCTCCCCCCCCGTCTCTTCTTGGCAGGTGGAGCAGCTGAAAGAGAAGGGTGGGTTGTAAGGGACCTGCTGCGCTGTTTACTAAACACGGGACGCAGGCCAGGCCATCAGGGCTGCTGTGATCTCAGAGGCCATTGAAGTCTTGGAAAAGGTTGTGTGGGATAGATCCTCCCACACCCTGCTGCTCTCTCTCTCTCTCTCTCTCTCTCTCTGTGTCTCTCTCTCTCCCTCTCCCTCTCTCTCTCATTCCCCCTCTCCCTCTCTCTCTCTTCTCTCTCTCTGTCTCTCTCTCTCTCTCTCTCTCTAATGCCCCTCTCCCTCTCTCTCTCTCTCAAATCCCCCTCTCTCTACATCAGCATGTTTTGAAGAGTAAGGATAGAGCAGTGGAGGGACATCGTCTACAGCCAGTATTCAGCATCACGAGACTCCTCTCTCCGCTTCACCTCCATGTGAAATCCCTGTTAAAACGCCGGCGCATCACAGGCATGACATAACAGGACCTCCATCTTACAGGGAGGGGTGGGGATCAACAAAGAATCAAGTGAATTATTGAGGGAAACGCATGCAGGCAGCAAATGATTGCATATAAACACCCCCCTCTAACCCGCTGAGGGTCCTCGGTTTGCCAGTGTTGGGCTACAGCTGCTGTACTGTACACCCAGGCTTAGATGTGATATACAGTAGACCACCAGCATCGCTGTGACTATAATTTACACCACTGAAAATGAACACCTGCCACCGGCCAAATGCAGGTAAAATTTCCAATTGGCGACTAGATTTCGAAAGGCTATCGGAAAAATATATATACTTGGCCGGTAGATTTTTTTCATCTACAGTCCCCTTGGCAGGTGACTCACCGTGAGCCAAAAAGTTAATTTTCACCCCTGGCTGTGATTATAATTTACACCAATACAAGAAATACTGTAACAGGGCCCCAGTTAAAACCTGTTGCAACAAATTCCTCTAATGGGAATGCACTGCCTGCTTCTGCATGCTTCAGAGAGTAAGAGAGTAACAGCAACTCCACTATTAGGAAGAGATCAACCAAGAAGACTTGCCTGTAAGGGAAGTGAGACTGGCTACTGTTGGTGCTGGTGTCTCCAAGTTTACTAGTATGATCAAAAATAACATGTAGACAAGACATTGTATCTCCATGTCTACAGCAGGAAGTGAAAATGTCCCGTTTGATTCCACTAGGGGATTTTCAACTACTTTTAGGGAAACTGTGTGTATATGTATGTGTGTGTGTGTGTGTGTGTGTGTGTGTGTGTGTGTGTGTGTGTGTGCGATTGCCTTAACTTCTGGAAGGGACTTGGATCTACAGACTGAACTCGACCGCTACGCTCTGCTACCTCGGGGCGACTGGTTGCCCCGTCACTCCGAGGCCCCTGCGGTCGATCGACACGATCACGGCTCTTCTCTGTCCTGGCCCCGCAGTGGTGGAATGAACTACCCACTGACGTCAGGACAGCAGAGTTGCTGCCCATCTTTCATCGCAGGCTCAAAACTCATCTCTTCAAGAAGTACTACAACAATCCTCCCTCCTAAGCACTTATTTCATTGTATTGTATTGCACTGTATTTTAGATTGCTATTCTTGCACTTTGCCTTCAGCACTAGATTATGCTCTTAGTCACTTGTTTTAGAAAGAAGATGCACTTGTGAGTTCTGGCAAGTAGTAGTACATTGGCTCTTCCCATGTTAAATGCAATTATTGTTAGTCGCTTTGGATAAAAGCGTCTGCTAAATGACTGTAATGTGTGTGTGTGTGTGTGTGTGTGTGTGCAGAGGGGGGTTGCTCTTGTACTTATTATAATCTGACTTTCACTTTGGCATTTTTGCATTTATCATTTTAATGTTTTGTGTTCTATTTTGTCTCTGTATTGAATGTCCCATCTGTCTGTAACTTTGTTGTGTTGCCACCGTCTGTCTTGATCAGATCTCTCTTCAGAATGAGACCCTGTGTCATAATGAGATCACCTGTCTAAATAAAGATTAAATTAAAGTTTAAAAAAAATCTAAAGTTGAAGAGTGGCTGAAAGTGCTTCCAGATTACAGCTCTCTAACCGTGTCAATACCGCAGTCGTGATGATAATAAGTATAAGTCATTTCCAACTACACCTCTCCTTTTAGACTAGCTTGCCTTGGTACAGTGCGTGCTTAGGCTTAGCCGCTCTCTGGCCAAAAAGTGGACATGTGCTGCTCTAATCAGCTGTGCAGTGAAAGTGAGGTGCCACCTAGATTCCTTCCTCCTCTCCCCATGCAGCTGGGTGCACTCGTCACATCAATCATTTACCTTGCATATCTCTCTGGTTTTCAGAGAGATATGAACAAACAAAGCCTGCTAGATATGAAATTGAACAAAGCCTGCTAGATCTTCAGCGTACTAAAGAGTGGGTCCGAAACAAGAGATTTTAGCTCAGGTATCTCTACCTATCTATCTATGTATATATCTATCTCCCCCACGGTTAGTGCAGCGAACCACTCTGTCGTGTTTACCCTGTCGATTAACTAAGCTCAGGCCATTACACTCATCTCTCTCTGGTGCATATCATGTTGATAGCAATACCTTATCAGCAATACTATTAAGAATCAGTAAAAACAACGAGTAAATGAATGAATGCATGAATGAATAAGTAATGGCATCTGACTTAGAGCTGTAGAGAGCTGTGGGTATGTGGGGATCAGCTACCCTTGAGAGTGTAATCACTTACCGTACTTGGCTCCTGATGAGTGGGGTCGCTGCTATTTCCGCTCAAGTTTCACAAGATCATGGTCAGAGGTTCGAGTCTCCAGCAGCCATTCCTACAGGGGTGAGAAGTGAGTCACCATACAAATACTACTAGCCGGGTTGCCAGGTCTGTGACCTGGCTGAGATTAAATGACACCAGTCTCAAGGCGAGTGACGAAGAGGAAATGATTAGTTGACCTAACCATAGTTCTAAATCAGATAGGCCGTGTCCGAAATGCATACTACCTGCTACTTGCTATATAGTAGGCACTATATAGTAGGCATACTACATACTATATAGTACCTACTATATAGTAGGCGAAATACAGTATGCACAGTTTTGATGTAGCATGCTGCATCTCGCCTACTATATAGCAAGTAGTATGCATTTCGGACACGGCCACAGTCTAGACTTGATTATTCTTGATCTTGTTAACCTTAACGTTAGTTAACAGCTCAATGGCGGCTAAAGATAAAACTGGTGATCTATCTGTAATCTAGCTAGCCCTAGCTAATGATTGTGGTGGTGATGGTGAGCTTTCCCAGCAAACACGCAACGTCAGGGAGATGTTCAGATCACGTCTTAATAACGTCCGTGGGTCCTGAACCCCGTGTGTTCGTCTGCTGGACCCCTCAATATTCACACGTCTGGCTTGGACCCCTCTAAGACGTCTGTGGACGTGCAGAACGGGTTCAATATCTGAACGTTAAAAAAAACTTTCATTCTGGCTCCTAATTGGATGTCTTTGGACGTCCGAAAAAGACAAAAAAGACGTCTTTTAGACATGTCTTTGCTCAGTGGGTTGTCGGTGGTGCAAAGCAAGAATCTCAGCCAGAGAGTTGATCATGCATCTACAGCCCGCTTCAAACCCACACATCTCCCTCTCCACACAAACACACGCTTTACAACTGAGCAGTAAAGCTAACGTTTGCACTGTGACTTTTATTCCTGTATTCTATTTGTCCTGCTTTTTGTTTAAATGTCTATAATGACTTGCTTTTTGTTTTAATGCTTTTAATGTCTCATGTAAAGCACCTTGAATTGCCCTGTGGCTGAAATGTGCTATATAAATAAACTTGCCTTGCCTTGCCTTAACGTTGCCTAGCTAAAGACGAGTAAAGTAACACACTATTGCGCAGACACTGGTGTTGACTAACGTAGCTGGCTAGTAATAGATAACCTGGCTAGTAATAGATAACCTGGCTAGTAATAGATAACCTGGCTAGTAATAGATAACCTGGCTAGTAATAGATAACCTGGCTAGTAGATAACCTGGCTAGTAGATAACCTGGCTAGTAGATAACCTGGCTAGTAGATAACATGGCTAGTAGTAGATAACCTGGCTAGTAGATAACCTGGCTAGTAATAGATAACCTGGCTAGTAGATAACCTGGCTAGTAGATAACCTGGCTAGTAGATAACCTGGCTAGTAGATAACCTGGCTAGTAGTAGATAACCTGGCTAGTAGATAACCTGGCTAGTAGTAGATAACCTGGCTAGTAGATAACCTGGCTAGTAGTAGATAACCTGGCTAGTAGATAACCTGGCTAGTAGATAACCTGGCTAGTAGATAACCTGGCTAGTAGATAACCTGGCTAGTAGATAACCTGGATAACTATGCGAGCTAACCATGGATAACATGAGTACGTTCACATTAACGTTATAACCACACTGGCACGAGCTAGCTAGCACGGTTTAAGCTTAACCCGAGTAAACAACAATAACAAATTACATAATGTATTACTTGCCATACCAAACACTAGTGTAACGTAACGTAACGTGAGCAGCTTGTAACGTAACTAAGTTTCACGGTAACGTTACATCTCTATCCATGAATGTGAGCTAGCGAGAGTTAGCTAGCATTTTCTCCTCGAGCTCGCTAACCGACCGTTACAGCTGATTAATGACTAACGTTTCTATACCGATATGATTTATCCTCTCCGTTTTCTATTTTGAATCAGACTTTCGACAATAACTATGGTTTTTAAATTGGGAGTTCACCTTTTAGTTGATAAAGCTGGACGCTGGGCAGGGTGACATGTCGCTGGTTAGCTGAGAAGCTGCTTCATCTCGCGAGAGCTGGTCGCTGGTTAGCTGAGGAGCTGCTACATCTCGCGAGAGCTGCCAGGGCTCGACTATGCGTGTTCTAGGACGTCATGAATGCGCAACTACTGCGCAGTTGCGGTGCAGTAACAGACTTTCAGTTTCATTCGCAGCCAGTGATGACTAAGACAAGCCTGAAGACTTTTCTTTTTGCCACTGCTTTCTAAGAGGAGCTGTGTTTATCAGTATACTGCACTGTAACTTTTATTCCTGTATTCTATTTGTCCTGCTTTTTGTTTAAATGTCTATAATGACTTGCTTTTTGTTTTAATGCTTTTAATTTTTCCTGCCTTTTGTTTTAAATGTCTATTATGTCTTGCTTTTTGTTTTAATGCTTTTAATGTCTCATGTAAAGCACCTTGAATTGCCCTGTGGCTGAAATGTGCTATATAAATAAACTTGCCTTGCCTTGCCTTGCCTTGCCTAAGAGTTAGGGGAGAACAACTCACAATTTGGGAGGTGGAGATGCTCAACTCACATAACAGGGGTGCAAAATCATAGACGTTATAAAGAACGTACTAAATGAATGTACTAAATGAATCATTTTACTAATCTCTGCAATTCCTCAACAAATGGGCATCATTATTACACTTCATTCACAACCACAGCTGGACAGAGAGGAAGCCGAGGGCTGAGATTTGACCCCCCGGGTTGTCAGGGAACCTAAATCACATTGACACAAACACAAGTGTTATTGACCCACCCCCCACCAACAGATGACACCATGACAGGCTATAAGTCTCCCTCAGAATGGACCTCCTCAGTCTGCTGGTCCAGCTGGGAGAGGACATCACTAGGGTCTGCTTTTCAGCTGGAGAACAACCTGGAATAGTCCTGGAACACAGATCTCCATTTTCTGAATAACTTCAAGCGACTAAATGGGTGAATTCAAAAGGTAAACGGAATCTGTCTAAGCTTATTTCTGTGGCCATTATTTGAAGATATTTATTCAATAGGCAACATAGATTCACATTTTACAAATACCACTTCAAGAATGGACATGCCACATTTAATTGTAAGCCGTAGATCTTACATATTTGTAGAGGCAACAATCAATATATGGTTTTCTACTGATTGTGACATTTACATATATATATGTATATCTTGGTCTCCAGGGCAGCACTCCTCTACTCTCTCTGCTATGTCATCCCACAATGCATCTGCACTGGCCTGCACTCTCAGAGTAGGTACCAGACCCTGCATAGGTGACCTGTGTGATACTGCATCAATCAGACTAAAACTACTTAATATAGTCATACCTCAATGTCTGGAGTCATCTGAATAATATAATACAACATTGGTCTAGGGTAGGCCTACTTTTTTTGTAGACCGTATACAGTTTATAAGAGATCAGTCATTTGTGGAGTCTTTTGAGCTGAAATTGTCTCAGCATTATAATAATCTAATCTTAAAGTAAAATATTCTTTGATTGGCCCCCAGCTGTGCATATAGAGCGACGTGTGAGGGGATCTCAAGTCAGGGTGTAAAGAATTAGCAGGAAACGACTAACAATCAGGGACAATATTTATTCAGCGACTACGAGGTGCTGTTCAGCTTTACAAACATTTGAGTAGTTTTTACTAGGTATTTACTAGGACTCTCTGACCCCTACGCACATACACAAACGCACGCACGCACGCACACGCGCACTTTGACAATGTTATCATTCCATACGCGCAGTTGTGTCCTATTCCTCCGGGAGTGGCGTTCAGACGGAACAGGCCGTGTGTCCTCAGGTCAACCTCGGGGAGGATGTATTCCCAGGTAGGCCTACAGACAGATGTTTACTTCGACACCTTACACAAGCACACAAGCACATGATTTGTCTGCCACAGTGACAAGTTGCTTTTGTCGACAGGGTTTTACATCATGTCACAGTTTCACATCGCTGAGTTGGCCAGACGAGGTACCGTTCAAATGGTTGCAGGATCAACCTCTCCGCATGTTGCATATAAAATAGGCCCAACTTTTAACTTCAGGATTAACACCAGGTAAGCGCTGGTCCGGAGTCACTCGTTTTATTGGTGAACACTGACATCTAGTGGTCGTTGTGTGTTATTGTCCCTGTCCATGGTGCTGAATGACGAAAGGTTAAACGCTGGTACTGAGATATCACCATTCTACAGTAGGCATGTAGGCCTAGTAGTTGTTATGGAGGCCTATGTAATGCATTTATCCCCATGTTGCAGATCGGCATACCCTCTTGGACTACCGGAGGAATTTGCTTTTGTGACAGTTTTACGCATGAACGGAAGCACCTTACAAAAGAACTGGAATATTTGGCAACTGCAGGATTTGAACGGCGGCGAACAGCTTTCAGTGAGGCTGAACGGGAAGACAAAGTCTCTTGAATTCTCATTCACAACACTTGATAAAGGAAAACAGACGGTCGTTTTCTCTTTCCTGCCCTTCCTGTTCAATTCTCAATGGCACAAGATCGCACTGAGTGTCCAAAAGAACTCCGTGACCCTTTTTGTGGACTGCATCATGGTGGATTCTCAGGACATTCCTCCCCGTGAGAGAGTCAACTTGGATGGTTTTACTCTGATAGGAAAACTAAAAGATAGTCCCGTCATAGCTGTCCCGGTGAGTTGAGCTACGTGTTAAATGTTGAGGCCTCTGTTCATTGGCCTGCCCTGCACATTTTTCATACTTCAGGCCTAAATGTTTACCTACTGTTGAGAGAAGATATGCAGAGCTGACCTACAGAGATGGCTGACCTACAGGCCTGGAGATCGTCCGCTCCGCCCAGCCAATTCCTACAAATACGTGGGAATTATCACACCTGGGTTCGAGTCCAGAACATGACTTGTGTGCTGGCATGGCCAGAAAAGAGCGGCAGTGGAGGCCAGATATATACGATTCACACACACGTAATGTGGCACAATTGCCTCAGTACACATCAAAGCAACAACAACAACATTATACTGTTAATCAAGGCCAATGAGTCAATTATTGCCCAATGTGGATATTGAAAGGCAACATGTCTTAAACCGTATAGGCTACAGTGTAGCCTGACATGCCGTGCGTAATTTACATCCACTGTGCCGGATGAAGTTAGGATGAACAAGGATCACACAGTGGGGTTTGAATGCCACTGTTATGCTTTGTTTTAGTTTGATTTACAGTCCATGCTGATTCACTGTGATGTGAGGCGCCCTGAGAGCGAATCCTGCAGGGAGATGCCGGCCAGGGCCGCGGTAAGGACCCACAACTCAGCCCTGCACATGCCAGCTCAAAACTGTTCTTAAATATCTGTCTATTAGTCCTAATTAATTTTACGATTGGCAGAATGAAAGGGTGGGTTGAATTCCACAGTTTAAATCACCCGCTAGTCTCTCCCATTTGCTGTCTCTCCTAGATAACCCCTCCCCCTCTGCACCCTCCCGAATCCCTCCAATCATTCACTCTAACCCAACATGACATGAATATACATGAGCCTTTGATGGCTATGGTACCACGGACTGTTCAGTTAGTTGAAACGGATTCAGTTGGGTTGCTTTGTCTGGGGGTCCGTCAACCCAACGAATCCCAGAAAAAGGACTAATTTTTGTCTTTCCTGCTGTTGGAGACCATGGGTTTTCGCGGGCCACTTTTGGTGCTTTTGCTGCAGATTGTCCTCACATGCTCCGCACAAGTAAGTCCTTTTCTGTGCTTCCCTTCCAGACCGATGAGGCAGAAGTGCAGGTGAGTTTTCTCCAGCTGATGTCACCATGGATAGAGAACTATGACAAACGGACTATGAGCGTCCTGAAGATGTTGAGTTGGTGTCAAGGAGTGAGGCTGTAAAACGGTTAATTGACGATAGATTCTACTGTCATCAAAGACAGATTAGGCCTACATTCTGTTATCTGAAATAGGATCAAATAAAAAAGGATGTGTAGGCCTACTACTCACGATATTTGATTATAACACGCTCAAGGACCTGTAATTAAAATGTTCATGGATGCGACTGATCACACATACTGACTCTGCTTGGCCTATAGGCGCTACACTAGCCTGGACACCTGTTGCAAAATGCAGAGATTTGTCCTTCATTTTCAGACATTTCTCTTGAGCACAGGTTCACGATCATATCTAATAGACCACAGCGCCGTTGTGTGCAGGTAGTAACAGTTCGTTTTGACGTTATTGTCCCGTAGAGGAACGGTGCAAACTCCGGGCAGCCCGGACCTGCGGGGGTTCCAGGAATTGATGGCGTTGATGTAAGTTTTCTCTCTATCTAACATTCATGTGAAATGAAAGCGCAAGCATGTATTGTATGTCAACTGTGCTGTTTCTCAATTACTGGTGACCTAACAACACGTTTCACATTTGTGCCAATCTATTTTATTTCAGGGTGACAGAGGAGATGACGGCGCCCAAGGCCCTGCTGTAAGTACACTTATATATAGCCTGTTTAAAAATCAACTTTATTCATCTAGTTAGGCGACCTTTTCTATTTAGCTTGC
>NC_140258.1:12384822-12387322 GCF_949987555.1 Borostomias antarcticus
GTCCTGTGAACCACGGTTTTGAGTTACAGTACTTGTGTTTGTCCACGGAGACGTTCCCTGACTCCTCCTCCTCCTCCTCCTCCTCCTGCTGCTGTCTAGTGTCCCAACTCCTGTGCAGCTGGGACCTCTGGTCACCCTGGCCTGCCTGGCATGAAGGTGGGTGGAGCTGTCAGAATAGAGATCGCACACTTTGAATTTCAATGGTATTAAGTTTGTATCCCTCCAGTGATTTCAATGATCCTGTCTCATGAGTAAGTGGTGTATGTAGTCCCCATTTATCATCGGTTGGGGAACATGGAAGGGACAGTAACACTCATCTGAAACGCTAAGTACAGCCTTTCAAGGTGCCAAACGACCCTGGTTGTTATACTGTCTTGAGCGCCGCGCTTCCTTGTGATTCCAGGGCCACAAAGGCGTGAAAGGAGAAGGCGGGGAGCCTGGGAAGCAGGGCCACAAGGTGAGGCCCCCGGAGGGTTTATCTATAATGAGAAAAACAAAACATTTCATAATTCTGTTAGTATTATCTTATACCCTGAGCCCTCGCTCAGCGCAGACAGCCAAAGGGAACATGTATCATTTAATATCCAGTAATCCTCCCATGTTATTCAGTCAGTGATGTTATTGAGTCATGTTATTCAGTCAGTGATGTTATTGAGTCATGTTATTCAGTCAGTGATGTTATTGAGTCATGTTATTCAGTCAGTGATGTTATTGAGTCATGTTATTCAGTCAGTGATGTTATTGAGTCATGTTATTGAGTCAGTCATGTTATTGAGTCATGTTATTCAGTCAGTGATGTTATTGAGTCATGTTATTCAGTCAGTGATGTTATTGAGTCATGTTATTCAGTCAGTGATGTTCTTGAGTCATGTTATTCAGTCAGTCATGTTATTGAGTCATGTTATTGAGTCATGTTATTGTCAGTGATGTTATTGAGTCATGTTATTCATGTTATTGTCTCTGTTTCCAGGGTGAGGAGGGTGACCAGGGAAACCTCGGGGACCTGGGATCCCAAGGACCCACGGTGAGATCCTCTCATTCCCTTTTACCTTCATATCCAACCGTTATGTTTGCTTGCATCTTGGACTGGTCTTCCTCCCACAGTAGATCTCAATGAGACTAACCCCAGAATGTAAACATGAGACCTCAGTGCATCTCTGTAACCACAAGTCTGACTGTTGATTGATGTTGTTGTTGTTGTTGACGTTGTTGTTGTTTGTTGTCTCTAGGGTCCCCAGGGAATCAGAGGATCCACAGGCATGATGGGAACCAAGGGAGAGCTGGTAAGAGAGTCTGAGCTCACCAGGCCAAGGTCCATCTCTATCGTTGTGTGTCAGTCATGCCTGTATCCACATGCTCAACCATGGACTGAGGAAACCCAGTCAAAACACACACACACACACACACACACGCACGCCCACACACACACACACACGCACGCACGCCCACACACACACACGCACGCACACCGCTCCTGTGGTTGTTTTGGGCTGACTCACCCTTCTCTTGTGACAGGGCGCCAGGGGCCACGATGGAGACCCAGGTCCTCAGGGAGTCGCTGGAGCCACAGTGAGTCACTCCTGCAGATCAAGACTGGACCCAACTGTTACATATGATCTAGACAGTTACATACATACAAACATACAACTGTTACATATGATCTAGATAGTTACATACATACGACATACATACAAACATACAACTGGTACATATGGTCTAGATTGTTACATACATACAACATACAACTGCTACATGTGGTCTATATTGTTAAATACACACAACATACAACTGTTACATATGATCTAGGTTGTTACATACATACAACATACAACTGCTACATGTGGTCTATATTGTTAAATACACACAACATACAACTGTTACATATGATCTAGGTTGTTACATACAAGGTCTAGATTGTTACATATATTCAACATACAACTGTTACAGTATGGTCTAGATGGTTATATGGTTTATATGATCAATCCCATAAACAACAAAAAATGTGTCTCAAACTGGAGTGCGTCATCCATGATCCATGGTCAGTCCCATAAAGATAGAGGTTAACAATTATACCTCTGGCCAGGTGTGCTGCCAGTGTAGATATGACACTCTATGATATGATGTCGTCATGTAAGAAGACCTCATGTTGTGCAAACAGGGGCATCCTCGTTCACATGTCTGTTATGGTACTTTGCACATTCCCTTGCACACTTAAGATGCCCTGGGTGGGCGTCTGATGCTTGTTCCTGTCTGGTGTTACGTTCTAGGGGGACCAAGGCCCAAGGGGTGTGATGGGCGAGCTCGGGCCAAAAGGAGACTTTGTGAGTATCAGAGAAAACACACAACAACAACAACAACAACAACACACAAACAACGACAACAACAAACAACTCTCTGTTTCAGATTCACATTCAAAAAACATTATTGTCCATCAAATTTACATCGGCTAACTGGTCTGGGTTTCGACTCTGATGTGATTATGCACTCTACCGTAGCTAAC
>NC_140258.1:12392322-12414338 GCF_949987555.1 Borostomias antarcticus
CACGTCATTGTATGAGCATTTCATTCATAATGTCCATGACTGTAAACATTACTGTACATTTGATGTTTCGTTAATAGATTCCAAACTGCAGCGCTATCGTCAAAATTAGCAACTCAGTTTAAAACTGACAAAATTCTGTTAGATTTGAAAACTGGAATTGTTTAGAGGACATTTTGAGCTACAAAGTCAGCTGCATTGTTATCACCAAACGCTGTGTGCTTTTATTACATTTACGTTTTTAGTTTTTAAAAAAAGTGACGTTTCCACAGAGATGCCGTCCACTAGATATACGAACAATGAATTAGTCGTTTTTAAAGTACAATTCCGCCCTGAGTGTGACGCTGACAGATTTGAGATGCTGCTGTGCATTGTGGGTAGGCTCTCTGACATGCTGTATGTCCACAGGGCAAAGAACCCAGCGACCAGCACATCAGACAGGTCTGCATGAGGGTGATGCAAGGTAAGCCTGCAGCATGGCGGACATCTTATTCCCTTCTCTCGCGTACTGTAACCTCAAACACACCTCCTCCTACTCCCTCTCCACCTCCCCTTCCTGGGCACGGGCCCCCAGAGAGAACAACCTCAAACACACCTCCTCCCACTCCCTGTCTCCTCCACCCCTCCCTGGCCAGGGGCCCACTCCCCATCTCCACCACCCCTTCCTGGGCAGGGGCCCCCAGAGAGAACAACCTCAAACACACCCACTCCCTCTCCACCACCCCTCCCTGGCCAGGGGCCCCCTCCCTGTCTCCACCACCTCTTCCTGGCCAGGGGCCCCCAGAGAGAACAGATCAGCGCTGAAACCTGAAATAAGCTTCAACCTTTGTTTATGTGACGGATGAAAGATTCACTTCTCTGAACCCCGGAGAGAGGCTTCCCTTAAGACGCGACCTCTGTTCCTCCACCTCTTCTCGTCCTCCTATCCTCCTCCTCCTCCTCCTCCTCCTCCTCCTCCTCCCATCTCCTAAACCCATGACTTTTTTATACCCATGTGCTGAAAAATGAATTTCACCTCCAGCGGTCCAGAGAGATTTTTTTTTAGCTGTTGCTAAGAGCATGAAGTCATGAGAGGATGAGAAGAAATATGTAAAAAGTCAGTGAAGCGTTTTCACTGGTTCAATTTTCATCAGGGTGCTGAGAGATTTGAAGTGCAAAATACCGTGGCTAAGTGCATTGAAAAGCCAGCTGGGGATCAGTGTAGGGCGTTTTATATTGAAAATATATTTTGTCTGTGCCATTGAATTCAGTAAGCAATGTTTTATATGCCGTGCACACTCATGTTCTACCTGCTGAGAGCTTTACTGAAGCACAATTGAAAAAGAGATGGGGGGAAATATAAAACGGCAAACAGAAAAACAAGAACTAAGATAATTCACCCCTCTGGTGTAAACCGTTTCATTCTTTAACCCTTTCGATACGACCACGTCACCGGCAACATTTTAAAAATATCTAACAAATATTTAATAATATTTAAAAAATATCTAACAAATCTAAAAAATTCCTCACTCCCAACACTTGCTGAAAGCTGAGAAACTGCGCTTTCTAGTATTATAGGGAAAATCCAATTAATATTCAAAATGTTGTCACTGTACTTTCAGGGTTAAAAGGGTTAAATGTTGTTTTGGTCGATAGAGGACACATTTGTCATCGATGAGCCCCATTTCTTTTCACTTGACAGACTTAGGCCCACAGTGTTGCAGGTGTAAGAGATATCGATGCTCTGTCATATTCACCCCTCTCTTCTCTGTGTCCCTTCACAGAGCAGCTGGCCCAGCTGGCCGCCAGTCTAAGAAGGCCGGAGTCAGGTGCGGCTGGTCTGCCTGGTAAGCCAGGGCCCCCCGGAGCCGCTGGAGCCCCAGGAGACAGTGGCTTCCCCGGGCAGGCGGGTACTAGGGGCCTCCCAGGCCTCAAAGGACCTCAGGGACTGCTGGGAGTCAAGGGACCCAAAGGTGGGGGTTTGAACCATGCACTCTGCATTTGCTCAATGAATATGTTAGTCAGCCTTGGTGAGGTCAAGTAGCACTGCTTCATCAACGCTTGTCTGTGTGTGTTTGTGTGTGTGTGTGTGTGTGTGTGTGTGTGTGTGTGTGTGTGTGTGTGTGTGTGTGCAGGTGAGTTGGGAGACAGAGGAACCAGAGGACCCACGGTGCGAGGGGCTAAAGGCATTCCTGGAGCTCCTGGTCTTCCTGGTGAGTCACATGATCATAACATCACCTGATCACAAGATCACATGATCATATCAGCCCTAAGACTAAAACACGGAGCTGTAAAACAATCACTTACCTGCTCCTCAGACGATCTCTGACATGAATCAAACATTTTGATCAGTCAGGTCCTGCTGGTGTCTTGCGCAACACCTAGTGGCATAATCAGGCAGCCATCATACCAGGGGTGCGTTCAAATTCAGCGAACATAGCGAACGTTTGCGAATGTTAGCGAACTATTTTCCGTTAGCTTTGTGTTCGCCGCAAACGTTTGCTAACAGAAGCTAACAGTCTGGAGAGGTAGTTCGCCAGTAACGGAACGAGGATCACAATGGACCCAGGCTTACTGGAGATGTGCTCCCAGATGGGGATTGCTGCGTTTATGTGAGCCCATCTCCAGTAAGCCTGGGTCCATTGTGATCCTCGTTCTGTTACTGGCGAACTACCTCTCCAGACTGTTAGCTTCTGTTAGCAAAGCGAACTCAAAGCTAACGGAAAATAGTTCGCTAACGTTCGCAAACGTTCGCCTCTGTTAGCTGAATTTGAACGCAGCCCTGGTCACAGTTCTATCAGATCTCAGGTCATGTGCTCTCTAGTCTTGGGTGTTCTAGTCTCCCTCCTGGAGCCTGACGAGTTCTCTGCCCCCCACAGGTGAGCCGGGCAAGCCTGGGTACGGACAGGACGGTCGTGACGGGGAGAGGGGTCCTCCCGGGGGCCCCGGGCAGGGGGGCGTCCCTGGACCTCCTGGCTCCGCCGGCCCCCCAGGCTACTGTGACCCCTCGGCCTGCAACGTCCAGGCGGGGGCCGTCCAGGACTCCAACCTGAAGGGGCCACCCGGGAACTGAGAGGCTGTCTGGGAGGAGAGGGAGAGACAGAGAGACTAGAAATGGACAGTTCCCCCCCCCCCCATGCACGGAGCACACAGCGTTCTCCCCCTCCCTCTGCCCTCCTACCCCCCCCCCCCCCACGCTCCTTCTCCATCCTTTAGCTGTGGATGTACTGCCCCCCTGTTCTGCCCTCCGGGGCTGTAGCTGTACACCAATCATAGTCCCCCCCCCCCCCCCATCCCTCTATCACCTTGAGCTATTGCTCTTCCTCTCATCCCCCCATCCTTTCATCCCTCCCTCCCTCCCTCCCTCCTTCCTCTAGGGCTGTAGCCGTACCCACACCGTACCTCCATCCCTTCCTTCTTCTGTCTACTCCGAGCGCAGCGCTGCGTGAAAGTTCTGTGCTATAACAACATCCTCATCTCTCAAGAAGCGTTCCGCTTCCCAAACGTGCAAAAAGAATACTAATGCATTTCGTACGCATCAATACATCTAGTCCATCTGGAGGCCGTTTCCATTACGTTCTGGTGTGTAACTTCGATTTTGTTTGTTTTTTACCTGACAGATGTTGTTTTCATAAATGGGTGCTCTTGTTTTGACGATATGAAGTGACCAGAGATGTTTTTAATTCCACTGTCCTTGTACACTTGGCTGTATTCGTCCCCCCCGCCCCCCTCTCCTCTCCTTCCTCCATCTCCATCCTCTTTTCACTCTCTCATTCAAGCAGCTTTGTACAGGCTATTTCCAGTAGCAGCCCCCCCCCCCCGACCCCTCGCCCACTCCAACTCTCTGTTTGACTACAAGATGCCCCCTCAAGTAAATCAATATATGGATTGCTTTCAATTCAAGTGCCTTTTTCAGTTCTAATGTCGTGTATGTACTGTGCTGTGTACCAAAGATAAACCTTCTGAAAGTCCGTCAGTGTTACCCCTTCCTACAGGACCGACCGTATCTCTATGAGAGGGAGGAGAGAGGACCAAACATGTTCACTCATAATGAATATGATGCCATACTGTAAATCTCTGTAAATTGTTTGAATTGTCGTTAATTATAATTTCCTACAAAAACGCCTCTACAACGCCTGACTGTGTCTCTTGCATGATGGAGATGGTTGCAGGGCAGTCAGTGTTAGGGGTCGTCATTAGGGGTCGTCACATCTACAGAAGTCTTAATACATGGAGGAAAATAGTTTCTTTTTACTCTTATTGGAATTTTTGGTTCTAATAAGTGTTAGTATTTATTATATTGGTTTATTTTGAGAATGACGTTGCAGTTTGTACAATTATGAGAAGGAGCAAGAAATGTGAAAATCATGTTTTTTGTTCACTCAAAATAAAAAATAAAAATAAAAACTGAAAAGTTATTTCCAGTTATTAGAGATTGTGTATCAACTGTATCTTGACAAATCACAAGAAATAACAGTAGAATATGTACAAAAACTGTTAAAACATACTTTATTAACATAAATAATATACAATCTGATATTCAAAACATAGTTTCATGTAAGTTAAAGATTTAACAGTTGAAGCAAATGGCCATGCATAGATTCAAAGCAGCTTGACTGCAGTATACTCCCCTCAAGGGGTTAAAAGACGAAGGAAGCTAAGCTTATCATTTAGAAATGTCAATTGCAATTTACATTCAGACAATGATAGTAACACTACAATGTGTGATATGTTGAATTCATCAGTAGCCTCTCAAAATGAACGTAAACCCATACTGTAGTAAGGCGGGTAATGTCAATCAGAGAATACAGGATGCTGTACACAAAATATGAGTGCTGGAAAAGACGCCATATTCCTGGTTACCACTCAGCTCAACCCTATCTAGGGTCGAGATATACACATACAAGATTTGCCATACAATAGTCATAGTCGTTAAAATCCCTAAATAGGCTTCTACATAGTTTTCTACATAACTTCTGTATATCAACAAATCATTAGTTTGAATAAAGATGCATTTGACATTGCAGCAATGAGGTAATTGAAGTGGGAGCTTTCATCGGTGTAGAAATGGTGTAAGGCTTCGGTCGGTGAGACGCAACCTACAGTAGCTAGTGTGGATATGGATGAGTCAACCAAGAATAAACCAAGCCTCAGATGAGGTAGATATTGAACATAGAAGTGAGCAAACTCAAATATAAAGAAATCAATTAACAAAATCTTGAGATTATAAACGATAAGATGAACTTTGTCCATGAAAATGTGGACAGAAGTTTGTACTTCATGTTTAATGTAGATCACAGGACAAAGCTAAGCTGTGGTTATAAAACACTTCTACAACAGAGCTTTAAATCAACCTTCCTTGCCATTCTCGTTGTTCTCGGGTTGTAAAGAGCTTACTAAACTGACTAGGCCAAAACCCGCAATAACTGTATGTATGATAAACTAGTTATGAATCACAAAGTTCACCTACAAGCAGTATTAAGGAGGAAAGGAGGGGAAACTCAACTCAAAAAAACGTGTGAAAAAAAAAAAATATATATTTGACCCTGAAGAAGGCTGTTGAGTTGAATTGAAACACTGTCTATAGAATTTCACCATGATATAATATAATTCAGATTAAAAGCCTTTAAACGTTTTGCCAGAAGAACGGCATGGACCTTGTTCATTTTTGAAAAACCTTTGTGTTTCAGTAGAAGTGTCTACAGAGACCTCGTCTTACTAAGGACAGGATGAACAGACTATGTCACTACTCTCTGACTCAATGGATAAAAATAAAAAAAAGCAAAATAAAGACTGTTTCTTTTACTTGAGACTTTTCTTCAAGTTGTTCAAGGACCTGTAGGATATATCTGATAAACACACAAACACAGCCTCCTACAGAGAAACAGCATCTGTGAGCCTATTGATGACGGTGTCTGAAAGAACAATGGAATCTATCATACAAATATAAAACTATAATACAAGACACATGTATACAATGGTAATAGCATTAAAATGTTAGGGGATGATAGTGGCATCATATAAAAATTCACCTACAAGTGCTGATTAACTTGAGCCTATAGAGACTTCTCTCTTCTCAATTCTATCATGTTTGTCATCTAGCAGGCCTAGTCTGTTTTTCACCCCCGAGCCCTGACCATGGTTCCACACAACCCATCAGTCCTTTAGGAAGGTTCTAGAAACAACAAAAACATTTAAACCTACTGTATGACCTGCAGAAATACAATATAGTTCACAGGTCAATAATGTAAGGAAAAGTTATGCTCTGCTAATGATCCATCTAAAGCCAATGGGATTCAGACTGTTAGAACCATGATGACAAGGTGATTTTACAACTCGCATAGAATTGAGTCAGAATGGGAGAATAATCGTGACAAGGCGGCGACACAGTCAACACACGCAGGAAACCTGGAGGACTTGAAACCTACGAGACAATAATTCATCCTCTAAAATCAAGAAATAATGAAATCTCCAGCAGAGGGCTCTTTTTACTCACAAATGAACAGAGCGAGATGGGAGGATCCGTTGAGAACATGCAACACAATGAAAACACAACAACACAATCATTAGTTTGACACTTGAGAGGAAGGTTTTCAGTATTTTAACTCCATGAGAGAGAAAAGGAGAGAAAGGCAGAGTGAGAGAAAGACAGAGGCATGTCTCTCTGACACATAAGAGAAAGAGAGAGTAACTCTGAATGAAGCGATCTCGGAGGATGACATTCGGTGAAAGAGATCTTAAAATGTCAGATACACCCACATCAACGTTTCTTTAATCAGCGCAGAGAGGGGAAAGGAGCATGAAGCAGTTTGAAGTTGTAAAGCCTCGGTCATGGAAGCTGTGTGACCTGACCCTAACCCTAACCCTGACCCTGACCCTTACCCTGACCATACAGCAGCTCTGCTATTCTCCCATTACCATCTATGTGCTCCACCACATCCCAGAACCAATCTAACCCCCAGTATCACTCTCTAGTCTCCATAGGGAGAGAGCTAACATGTTCTAGGACACCTCCATGGCCAAAATTGAAAAAAAATCTAATCATGAGCTGGCTTCTAGTATTACAGCATCGCCCAGGATAGATTAAAATGATTTTTTTTGTTTTGAGATAGAAGTCTATAGGCTGAGTTGGGCTATACACAGTACCAGTTGCTGTATGTTTCTGGGGAAGGTATAGCTTGGTTAAAGCGAAGCAGATTTGGATAAATCAGATCCCTCTGAAGCTTTTCTAGAGAATGACAATAGAGCTTAATGTCCTTATAAAGACTCTTTCTTCACTTAAAAAAAACTCAAATAAAGAAAAAAGACAAATAAATAATTTAAAATCCAGTTCACGACACACAGAAAGTATTATATACTGTACATGTATAAACAGAGACACACAGCTCTACGTGGTCGATGAACAGAAGGCTAGTATCTGAGGTGGATAGACAGATTGTGAAATAAAAAAAAATCAAATAAATGTTTCATCAAAACAAAGTTCAAGTACATTTTGGGTGGAAAGCGTTCCACCGACAGCAATAACAATCCTGAAGAGAAATATTGCAGTGTTGATATAACCTTACGGCTGAAAATCAAAATATACATATACGGTAGCACCCATGCAGACTGCTGTATGCCAATAGTCCAGAGAGGAGGAATCAATATAAATATCCAAAGAGATTAATACAATATGTACTGTATGTATTCCTCTCTATGTACCTACCACTATGTAAACTATAACAGCTGCCTCACTCTCTGACAGAGAGAGCCAGACCAGGGTCAAACACAACACAAACATCAAATACCTTTTGGGGGTTTTGGTTAACTCATCAATTGGTTTCACTGTACTGGGTAACAAAAACCCAGCCCCCCCCCCCCCCCCCCAGGTACAGTATTTATCCCCGGTCTGAGGAGAGAAGAGCTGCTGCATCATCTCTCAGTCATGAAGTCCGACTCCCAATAAAAAGTAAGGTCTGTTTTATAACAAACGACAGCATGCTGTGGTCTCTCTCTGTCGTGGTCTCTCTCTGGTGTGGTCTCTCTCTCGTGTGGTCCTTCTACAGCCCCCTAGGCTGCGAGACAGGACACTTATGCAGGTCTCACTCCAGGACAGGACAGTACTTTAGGGTGGGTAACCTTGGACATTGGACATTCTGGCTTTCTGAAGCGCATCTCCTGAAAAAGGACAATACCACCCCCGCCTAGGACCTGCTTAAGATCTCCCCCCGCCTAGGACCTGCTTAAGATCTCCCCCCGCCTAGGACCTGCTTAAGATCTCCCCCCGCCTAGGACCTGCTTAAGATCTCCCCCCCGCCTAGGACCTGCTTAAGATCTCCCCCCGCCTAGGACCTGCTTAAGATCTCCCCCCGCCTAGGACCTGCTTAAGATCTCCCCCCCGCCTAGGACCTGCTTAAGATCTCCCCCCGCCTAGGACCTGCTTAAGATCTCCCCCTGCCTAGGACCTGCTTAAGATCTCCCCCCGTCTAGGACCTGCTTAAGATCTCCCTCCGCCTAGGACCTGCTTAAGATCTCCCCCTGCCTAGGACCTGCTTAAGATCTTCCCCTGCCTAGGACCCTCTTAAGATCTCCCCCCGACTAGGACCTGCTTAAGATCTCCCCTTGAAGGACCATCTAGGAGAGAGACCAGAACCAGGTCAAAGAGACTTCATGTGACAGCAGTCATACAGTACCGCCTTCATAAAGCATACATAACACACACCACAGCTGCACACAAAAGCTTTCACAAACTACATTCAGTTAGCATATTGTAAGATGCCCTTGGTTATTTTTTGCTTGTTGATGTCTTTATACATTGCAATTGTTGGTCGGCGTTTAAACAATGACAGCTACTGTACATGATGAGGCGTTTGGTATGCTTAACAGGAGCTGTGTGGAGAGACCATTTTGGATACTTCTACCCCTGACGAACATGATATCTCTTCATAATACAATTCTGTACCATGCACAATGCTGCCTATCTGAATGGCAGAAAACGGTGTTAGTTATCTACAACCCTACAAGTGTTAGAAAGCGAGACCTAATACGTCATCTCAAGGATATTCATGCTACAGGTACTGGATTGGATTAAACACGGCTGCCACCCACACAAGTATATTTCACATAAAACTGTGGCTGTATTCAGCTTTCCTCATGTTAGTCAAACCAGCTCACCTCACTTTGGTATGCATGAACAGGTCAAAAGAAAATGATATTCATTGTCACAGGCGTACTCGCTTGCTTGCGGGCACGCACAAAAACAGACACTACACACGCAAACATCTCGCCAACACGATGCGTAATCTGAATGAGTCCAGATTCGTGCATGGCCACCCCCTTTCAAGATGCATGAAATCAATAAGAAAATGTGTTCAGACAGAAACAAATTAATTTCGTAGTCTTGAAAGACTTAATGTGAATCAATATGGAATGCATTAGATCACAGTGGGGGTGTGAAAATGAGAAATAAATTAAAAGTACATAATAGTTCATGATAATTACAATGAGGGTTGTTTGTCTTGTTCACGTGAATAGAATAACCATCAAAGAAAAAAACAGTGAAAATGCATTTGAACGGCTACAGTAATTGAAGAATCAGCCAGCAGTTATGAGTCGCTTCAGTAAGAGCAGAACCCTTCACGCTGACCTCTAACCTCTGACCTCTGATGCGTGGCTCTATGGTTTGGCTGCAGGGTGATGATGGAGGCGGTTGTGAAGGGGCCAGGGCCCCTGCTGCTCGATGTGGAGGTGGGGTGGCCCCTAGCCGTTCCTCCTAGAGGGGTGGGAGGAGGGATGGAGACAGTCGCTGGGGTTACACCTTCCAGGGGGCCCCGCGGGGCCCTCAGAGCCAGTTCCAGGAAGACCTGCAGTAGAGAGAGAGAGAGAGAGAGGGAAAGGGAGAGGGAAAGAGAGTGAGAGAGGGAGAGAGAGAGAGGGAGGGAGGGAGAGAGAGAAAGAGAGGGAGGGAGAGAGAGAGAGGGAGAGGGAAAGGGAGAGAGACAGAGAGAGGGAGAGAGAGAGAGAGAGGGAAAGGGAGAGAGAGAGAGAGAAAGAGGGAAAGGGAGAGAGAGAGAAAGAGAAAGAGAGAGAGAGAGACGGACAGGAGCGCAGTGTGACTGGGACTGATGACAGACCTCTGATGAACACAGGGCTGACGGATTAGAAACGTAGACACGAAGCACACGCACGCACACACACCAAATATGGAATGTTATTCTGCACACATACTTCCACCCACCCACACACACACACACATTTTGCTTAGAAGTTTTACAAACAGAAAACCCCCAAAGAGGAGCATCTTAAAAGGTCTTTGCCTCCTGGAGCTTCTGATCACGCTGTGAAGTGGACTGGGCAGACAGGGGGAAGGGATAACAGGGAGGGTTTCTACGCTGTAAATATCTATCTTAGTGTGTGGGCCCGGTACTGTATCTATTTCTGAAAGGATCGGCTCATTATACTGTAGGACTCAATGCTCATTAGCTCTGTTGAGCTCATTACAGCTCAGAGACATCAAACAGACAGATACATACTGTAATCCTCCACTTACGACCTAGTGAGGCTCCTCAACTTACCACAATGGGATACAGTTCACATTTCATTTCAAACCTTTATTCATGCTCGAGAGGCACTGAGGTTGCCCTTATTTACAGTGATGACGAGCAAACAATACATAAACAGCAACAAAAGGACAGACAAACAGGACGGTATATAAAAACAGTAACTAAATGGATAAACTCAATATAAAAATTTAAAAAATGTTAAGATATACTAAAACAGTTACAGACATATGTACAATGGTGCATAATCATAGACTTGAACTTTAAAAATGATGGCATTGAGTCCAGTTTTAAAAAGCGTTGGAGGGCATTCCAGGAGTGAGGGGCATTAAAAGAAAAAGATTTTCCAATGTCAGTGTAAACCCAGGGAACCTTGAGTAAAAGCAGTTCACTTGATCGTGTGGAATAGGTCCCATAGTTCCATGATAAAATCTGAGGTAATTTTATTTTATTTATTTAACCTTTATTTAACCAGATAAAAAGCATTGAGATAAAATCTCTTTTACAATACTGACCTGGCCCAGAAGACAGCAAAGTTTCACATAGAAAGACACAAGGACATATAAAATACAGAGAACAACACAACTAAATATACAAAAGGCGTAGAGCACGTGGGAACAATAAGAAATGAAGGTATATTACTACATGAGCAGCTGGTGGTAAGGACTTCTGATCATTTCAGTTTAAAGCTGGTTAAAGGAATAAGTGCCATCAGTTTGAGGCTTGACTGAAGGTCATTCCAAGACCAAGGACCAGAATAAAAAAGGCTCCTAAGAAGGGTGTTTTCCAGTGAGGGTTTTAAAAATAAATAAATACCAGTGAGTTTCGTCTCTCAGTGAGAGAAGGCCATCCTACCATGTCATAAAGTGCACAGTGATGAGTGTCATATTTAGCTCCTGTAATAAATCTAATAGCAGAGTGGTAGACCGAATTCAGAGGCTTTAGGGTTGAGGCTGCGGCATTCCTGTACACATCACCACCATCATCTAAGACAGAGGAACACTGCCTCTAGAACCTTCCTATCCACAACATCACCATAACCTAAGACTGAGAGGAACACTGCCTCTAGAACCTTCCTATCCACAACATCACCATAATCTAGGACTGAGAGGAACACTGCCTCTAGAACCTTCCTATCCACAACATCACCATAACCTAAGACTGAGAGGAACACTGCCTCTAGAACCTTCCTATCCACAACATCACCATAATCTAGGACTGAGAGGAACACTGCCTCTAGAACCTTCCTATCCACAACATCACCATAATCTAAAGCCTTTTCCCACAGCCTAAAGGGAAGCTGGACCTGTTTCTGTACAAGAAACCAATTTTCTGGCGCAGCTTGAAGGCAAGGTTATCAATATGGGATTTAAGTTTCCCCATGAGCCACACACCCAGGTACTTGTATTCAGTGACTCTCTCTATGCGAGAACCATCCGCGGGAGAGATTTGCATATCTGCATAATTAATATTTCTAGCTCGCGAAAAAAAATCATACATTTGGTTTTACTAGCATTAAGAATTAATTTAAAGATTAAAAAGAGCCTCCTGGGTTAATTTAAAAGAAAGCTGCAGCTTTGCAATGGTGTGCTGGACAGAAACAGCTACACAATATACAACACTATCATCAGCATACAAGTGGGCGTGGCAGTCACAGTGTAGAGATAATATCATTTATATAAATTAAAAGCACTGGTCCCAAGACAGAACGCTATGTACTTTCTCCTTTCTCCTACTTTCTCCAGGTCAACATTTTTGGTTTCATCAGACCAGAGAATCTTGATTCTCATAGTTTGAGAGTCCTCTAGGTGCCTTTTGGAAACTCTAAGCAGGCTGTCATGTGCCTTTTACTGAGGAGTGGTTTCCGTCTGGCCACTCTACCATAAAAGCCTGATTGGTGGAGTGCTGCTTGGATAGTTGATCTTCTGAAAGGCTCTCCATCTCCACAAGGACACGCTGGAGCTGTCAGTGACCCTCAGGTTCCTTCTCACCTCCCTGGCCAAGGCCTGTCTTCCCTGATTTTCTTTTTGGCCGGGTAGCCAGGTCTAGGAAAATTCTTGGTGGTTCCAAACTTCTTCCATTCACAAATGATGGTGGCAACTGTTCTCTTTGGGACCGGGAAAGCTGCATAACTGTTTCCGTACCCTTCTCCAGATCTATGCCTTGACACAATCCTGTTTCTGAGGTCTGAAGATAATTCCTTTGACCCCATAGCTTGGAGTTTGCTCTGACATGCACTGTCAACTGTGGGACCTTATATAGGCAGGTGTTAGCAATCATCAATCATGTCCAATCAATTGAATTTACCACAGGTAGACTTCAGTTAAGTCGTAGAAACATCTCAAGCAGTATCAGTGGAAACAAAATGCACCTCAGCTCACTTTTGGGTGTCATATCAAAGGATGTGCACACTTGTGTACGTACATATGATATTTTACATTTTTATTAGATTTTTAATAAATTAGCACATATTTCTAAAAATCTATTTTGACTTTGTCATTATGGGCTATTTTGTGTAGAAAAGCACTGAAAAGCTTGCAATTTGATGCTGCTGGTCAGTGGCATACTGAGGAGCGAGTTTAACCAACTCCACTCGGTTACACAGGTGTTGGCCTGGTGCAGTATGTCTCTATGTGTAGTAGCTTTGTAGGTCTTGCCAGGTAACTCTCTCTAATGAAGCTGTGTGGGTCTTAGCTGGTATCTCCTATGTGTAGTAGCTTTGTAGGTCTTGCCAGGTCACTCTCTCTAATGTAGCTGTGTGGGTCTTAGCTGGTATGTCTTACCTGGGGGTCCGGTGGGCCCTGGAGCTCCTGGAATCCCCAGACCCAGCTGACCTCGCTCTCCCTTCTGACCCCGGTACCCTGGAGAGGAGCACAGCACCATGAGTGGACCCCAGGTCTCACACACACACACACACACACAATGGCACAAACATACAATATGCAGGAACATACACAAACACTCGGAAATGCACACACACACACACACACGCACACACACACACACAGAGGTGAACACTAAGACATCTGTGGTGTTATTATTATACGAGGGGTTTGAGTCGTGTTAGTGTCATCAGAGTGGTGTAATACTGATAGATCAGGCTGAGGCGGAGAAGACGAGGAGAGACCAGCTCAAATCATCCCTATGAGACCTCAACACACCTGGTGTAATCTAGAGTTCTCCTCTCAGTGGTGATACCAACATCCAAACAGCCCTGATCTGCAGTAGCAGCCCATACGGCCCTCTAGTGTGTGCTGGGGCTGCAGCATCACAGATGGGCGCTAGAGGCCCGTCCTGCAGAACGGTGTTGAGGATCCGCTCTAGCAGAACCAAGCAGAACCAAGGTCCCTGACTCCATAACAAATAACACTGGCAGCCTCCTGTCAGAACAACACGCATCATCAAACTCCGCTGCCCTCTCGTATTAGAAGGGGGTGGCGTCACGGGGTGCCGCGGCCTCCCCCTCGACAACGTGGCCTTCAGCTACAGGGGCTTTGAGGACGTGAGGACCGAGGGAGTCTTGTAATCCGAGGTCAGGAGCCCGTAAATATTTGAGGAGGAAAACAAGATAGTGTAACCCTCGAGTTAGAGAGGAAAAGATCTGAGGAGACATAACATTTAAGAAATGCAAACATCTATGAATAAATAACATCTGCTTCTCTTTTCAAGTAGCCTAATATGACTGTGATTTCATGTACTTACATGACCTAAAAAGTTAAATAAATAAAAAAGTGATGCTAGCTCAGCCAGACACAAAGAATAAATGGTTTTTGATTCCCTGGTTTCAGCCTTTTAAAGGAAAATGCTCGTTTTTGACAACCTGGACCTTATTTACGACATATTATAAGAAGTTTGACTCACCGAGATCACTTGTGTAGTTCGGAGGCCTGTAGAAGAAATTTAAAATCCAGCGCGAGCCAGTATATCCATGTAATAACGTCGGACGGGGCAACGGGAATGCAGTTTCTAAAAATCCATTTTCGGCCGCTAAACGGTTGTTTTCATCAATCAGATTGGATGAATCTACAGTTGAGATTCCTCAACGCCAGCCATTGTTGTTTTGGTTTTCAAACACGGGGTCTTTAGCCTCTGTAATATGATCTTTACACGCCTCTCCCCCACTTGCTCCAGCACGCATGCGCACAGGCCAGCGCGCAGACTGGCTATTCTCCCTCACATTCTCTGCGCTACGATCGGATTGTTGCTGACGAATGACGACGACAATATTCTCGGCACCAACAACGATCGTAGCGCAGAGAATGTGAGGGAGAATAGCCAGTCTGCGCGCTGGCCTGTGCGCATGCGTGCTGGAGCAAGTGGGGGAGAGGCGTGTAAAGATCATATTACAGAGGCTAAAGACCCCGTGTTTGAAAACCAAAACAACAATGGCTGGCGTTGAGGAATCTCAACTGTAGATTCATCCAATCTGATTGATGAAAACAACCGTTTAGCGGCCGAAAATGGATTTTGAGAAACTGCATTCCCGTTGCCCCGATCACCGTCATTACATGGATATACTGGCTCGCGCTGGATTTTAAATTTCTTCTACAGGCCTCCGAACTACACCAAAGTGATCTCGGTGAGTCAAACTTCTTATAATATGTCGTAAATAAGGTCCAGGTTGTCAAAAACGAGCATTTTCCTTTAAGTAAATGTAGATTAATTAAAACATTGCATGGTGAATGCATTCAGATAATTCAAAATCATTGGCTCCACACAAGCAAGAAAGCAAACAGATTTTGCTTTCAGATTTTAGATTTTTACAGAGAGAGAAACCACAAACTGTAATATCCAAGCATATCATTTAGTTGTCGGAGTGAGATTCACAGACGAGCACATACCGTACATGCTTAAATTCCCTTCTTATCTCCTCATGATAACCATAATGAGATGAGGTGCTGGGGAAAACCTCCAGACCAGAATTGTGGACCTGTTTCCCTAGAAGGCCTAAAGTAATGGAGTCTCTCTGACCCAGAGCTGCCTGGGGGGGGAGAGAATCAGAACCACGGAGGTACCACACATGGACCCACCAGGCCTGCTGGGCCCAGAGCTCCAGCGCTCACAAGATGGAGACAATCCTCACCAGAACGGCGCCTGAATACACCCGACCGCCCCCCCGCCCCCGCCCCCCCCTCTCGAGCGCAAGCGACGACTATACCACCCACTCCAACGCCATACTGAGGCATCTCACAATGCTCATGCTTCTGGGGGGGGCGGGGGGCATTCACTCAGCGAGCTGGCATCCCACGGAGGACACGACACCGTACCTTAGAGCGGCAAAACACTCAGCAGAGCACAGGACGCGAGGCGGCGCTGGGGCTGCACACTGATGAATTGTCAAATGGATTTGTGTGTCTCTGCCCCACTGAAGCGCATAGTAGCCCACATCAGCTGTACCGCTGGCTAATGGATGGGATTCAGGACTGTGATTCAGGACTGGCCTTGGCTGATGAATAGTTGTTCACTGTGCTTTGAAATGTTGTTTTTTTCGTACCGATTGCTCCCAAGGTTGTAAACATAATCTGAAAAAAGCTTTATTTATACTCTGCTTTCAGGACTAACCGAGGATATGATTTTCACTGTATCAAAAAGATGCAAACAGAGGACCTTGGACAATTAAGCCTTGACAAATCTAAACCACATTAAGACGAGGACATTAAAACAGGGTCTGAGATTTCACTGTGCTTCAGTACTATTATTCATTTAATCATGATATGGTTTATTTGTCATACAGTAGTACATGATACAGGGACCATGTACAACAAAATGTTTATAGCTGCGCCCAATGTACAAAATTCTTAGATCTAGGTAGATATTGATTAACAACAAGAGCAAAAATCAATAAAACAAAACAAAAGTAAAACGGAAACAAAGGAAAAAAGAAATGACAATGGTTGATAGTGGGTTTCATCAATGAGTCTCAGGGGGAAAGAACACGATCAATTAATTAGAGGATTAATTAGACCCGATACCGTTTAAAGGCTCTCATCATATAAAAAAACAGATAAATGAAAGAAAATAAATAACAAGTAAGTGAGCAGCCATACGGAGGTACTCTAGAGACCTACATCCCTGCTGCTCTCCCTAAAGAGACATGTCAGCAGCGTGAGATCGTTACCCAAGTGAATTCAAACCCTTTAAGAAAAAAGAAAAAATGTGAATTCAACTGAGGGGTTATTTTTCTCCATAAACTATTCACTGCGGCATCTTTGAGAGGAAGTCAAATTGGATTTTCAAAAGGAGAGTTGTCTCCAGTGGAGGATGACGCTAAATAATGAGGAAATATTACCCAGAATTCTCTCCCCAAATGAGCAGAGGAATAGGAGTGAACAACACAAACATTAAAAAGTTGTTGATTTCTGATTTATCAACGGAACTTAGAAACTTTCCTCTCCAGTTTTTTTGTTTAAACTAACCGATGTTTATTTGTAAAGCTGATGCATTAAGAACTGCTTAGAAAACATGATTTTAGAAACAACAAAAATAAAAAATAGACATGAGTTATGGCTGTGCTTTATGCGCTAGGCATCGGCACATTACAATATACACTCACTTACAACACTGTTACAACAGAGCAGCATCTTGTCAGTCACAAAGTCAGTAAGTCACATTGTAAAATAGGTAGAATGGACTGAGGTAGTTGGCCATGCTTAAAGAGGGACCAGCATTAGTGTGTTAATGTGCCCCAACAACACCACACACTGCTGCATCTCCACAGCGAAGGGTGAAGTTGTTTTCCAGAAGCACTGAAACGGGTTCAGAACTGGGTCTAGTGTAATACTGGATAGATCTGTGCAAGTCCAGGGAGGCACAGTGTCATGGCCGCCAAACTGTTATTGATGTCAGGGCAGGGAGAGAGCAGGTGGGGGTTTGATAAAGGATGTCCAGCCTCCAAACCTGGCTATGCTCCTTTACCCCTCTCACAGCGCTGCGCTCCTCACAGAGCGAGGTATCAATCGTCCACACTCTGCACTGTCCACACTGATATTACTCTCTCATATTCTCAGCCTCCATTCTTCATCTGTCTTCATATTGACCAGACAGAGAGAGAGAGACACACGCAGAGAGAAAGAGAGAGAGGGGGGGAGACAGAGAGAGAGAGAGATGGAGAGAGAGACGCAGCGCCCCTCTGTGCTCCCGGCCTGTCCTCTGCTCGTCTCTCCTCCCTCAGTCTGCTCTGCTATGTGTGGCTAGCAGGAGAGAAACACCCATGAATGAACTGACCCAAAGACGTCAACATCTCCACAAACAGCTGCCAATATCTCCGTTCTCCATCCTCTATCCTCAACGCACTTTCTGAGATCATACAGTACAGTACCTTGCACTAGGGACAGAGTTTCAACAGACTAAGGATAATAGTATGTTACTATTCCGGTTGAGGTTCAGTATGTTACTATTCCGGTTGAGGTTCAGTGTGTTACTATTCTGGTTGAGGTTCAGTGTGTTACTATTCTGGTTGAGGTTCAGTGTGTTACTATTCTGGTTGAGGTTCAGTGTGTTACTATTCTGGTTGAGGTTCAGTGTGTTACTATTCTGGTTGAGGTTCAGTGTGTTACTATTCCGGTTGAGGTTCAGTGTGTTACTATTCTGGTTGAGGTTCAGTGTGTTACTATTCTGGTTGAGGTTCAGTGTGTTACTATTCTGGTTGAGGTTCAGTGTGTTACTATTCTGGTTGAGGTTCAGTGTGTTACTATTCCGGTTGAGGTTCAGTGTGTTACTATTCTGGTTGAGGTTCAGTGTGTTACTATTCTGGTTGAGGTTCAGTGTGTTACTATTCTGGTTGAGGTTCAGTGTGTTACTATTCTGGTTGAGGTTCAGTATGTTACTATTCTGGTTGAGGTTCAGTGTGTTACTATTCTGGTTGAGGTTCAGTGTGTTACTATTCCGGTTGAGGTTCAGTGTGTTACTATTCCGGTTGAGGTTCAGTGTGTTACTATTCTGGTTGAGGTTCAGTGTGTTACTATTCTGGTTGAGGTTCAGTGTGTTACTATTCTGGTTGAGGTTCAGTGTGTTACTATTCTGGTTGAGGTTCAGTGTGTTACTATTCTGGTTGAGGTTCAGTATGTTACGATTCTGGTTGAGGTTCAGTGTGTTACTATTCTGGTTGAGGTTCAGTGTGTTACTATTCTGGTTGAGGTTCAGTGTGTTACTATTCTGGTTGAGGTTCAGTGTGTTACTATTCCGGTTGTGTTAGAACTCCACTAGAGATTTTCGGGTGGCAGCAGCTGTGGTAGTTTGTGTGTCTGTGAGGCAGAGCACGGATCTCAAGGTGGGGGTTCTGGCAGATTGAGGGATGTTACCTTGAGGGCCAGGGGTTCCTTCTTTCCCTGGAGAGCCGGGGGAGCCATCATTTCCGGGGAGACCGGGAAGTCCCTGCCTCCCCTGTGCTGCCAAGATGGCCGCAGGTGTCTTCTGCTGCGAGGCGTAGCCCGACAGGCGCTCTGGAAGGGAAAGTTAACACAGCGCATCAGAAGAGAGAGAACGGACAGGGAGTGGTGTGATAGGAAGCCACTAGAGGACAATTCAGGGAGGATGATTTACAAAGGCAAGGTCGGTACCTTCAAACATCCTTAGTACTTCGCTTCGGATAAACATTTTAATTTCCTCCATGGAATTGGCATCGCTCTGTGAGGGGAAGAAAGGAAGATAAAGAACAAACTTCAACCAAAACAATATATTATATTATATATATAACTATATTAACAGATAAAGGAAATGCAATTAAGAGATTTTTTATTCATTGTGAAAGGGCACAGAGAGAAAGCAGGAGATAAAGGGATTAGATGCATCATGGGATAATAATCAAACCTGAATCTACCATCCATCTCCTCAATCAACCCTGAATCTACCATCCATCTCCTCAATCAACCCTGAATCTACCATCCATCTCCTCAATCAATATCAATATTTTTTTATGTTATGTTTTCATGTATATTTTTATTTTGCGGAGGGAGTCAGAGGACTGTCACGCCCTCCCCCTAGTGCTCTCCCCTGGGTGTCTCTTGGTTACTCATTCCCTCCACCTGCTCCGTCGACGCACCTGCGACTCATCATTCCATCACCATGCAGTACATCTACCCCAGCTTCCCACCCACCCATCTACCCCGGCTACCCACCCACGCATCTACCCCGGCCTCCCACCCACCCACCCATCTACCCCGGCTTCACACCCACCCATCTACCCCGGCTTCCCACCCACCCATCTACCCCGGCTTCCCACGCACCCATCTACCCCGGCTTCCCACCCACCCATCCTTGTTTGCACCTACACGTCAGTTGCCCTCTCGGCGTCTGTAGTATTATACTCAAAGTGTGCTCAGTGACTTGTTACTAATAGCTACTTCCTGTTCTCCAGTTCCATTCCTCGGTTCCTGCCTGTCTGCCCTCTACCTGTCTGCCTGTCTGCCCTGTCTGCCCTGCCTGTCTGCCCGTCTGCCTGCCTGCCCCCTGCCTGTCTGCCCTGTCTGCCCTGTCTGCGTGCCCCAACTACCCTCCGCCCTCTTTCCCTCATTAAATCCCCACTGACTGACTCTATCTCTAACCATAACACAGAGAGGGGTAGAGATAGAGAGAAAAGCAGAGAGAGAGAGAGAGAGAAAGAGAGAGAGAGAGATCGAGGCAGAGAGAGAGAGAGAGAGAGAGAGAGAGGGCGAGAGATAGAAAGAAAAGCAGAGAGAGAGGGAGGGAGAGAGAGAGAGAGAGATGGTTCTGCTCTCTCTCCCAGCATGGTGTGTCCTTCTGTTCTGATCAGACCTCTGCTTCACAAATGTTAGTTCCAACACACTTCATGCCAGCTTGATCTCAAAATAACAGTTTTTACAGAGATTATTTTGAGATCAAGCTGGCATGAAGTGTGTTGGAACTAACATTTGTGAAGCAGAGGTAGTCTGATCAGAACAGAAGGACACACCATGCTGGGAGAGAGAGAAGAATCATCTCTCTCTCTCTCTCTCTCTCTCTCTCTCTCTCTCTCTCTCTCTCTCTCTCTCTCTCTCTCTCTGGCGTGTGTTGGCAGGGTATGGGTGAGGGATGTGAGGGGTAGGGTAGATTTCAACAGCTTACCAGGAGGCTGGGCGTAGCTAGGGGCCCCGGAGGGCCAGGGGGGCCTGAGTCTCCTTTGTACCCCTGGGGCCCGATTGGCCCCCCCAGCCCGTGTTCTCCTGACCTGCCCCTCTCTCCCTGGACGCCTCTCTCTCCAGCGATGCCCGGGTCCCCCTGGGGTGTGAGGCGCACGAGGATCACAGGAACATTACATTACATTACATTACAGTCATTTAGCAGACACTTTTATCCAAAGCGACTAACAATAATTGCATTTAACGTAGGAAAAGCCAATGTACTACTACTTGCCAGAACTCACAAGTGCATCTTCTTTCTAAAACAAGTGACTAAGAGCATAATCTAGTGCTGAAGGCAAAGTGCAAGAATAGCAATCTAAAGTACAGTGCAATATAATATAATACAATAAGTGTAATAATACATTAGAGGTCAGGACCATTAGAGAAATATCCAAGAGCATGACGTGAATATCACAGGAACCTCACAGGAAGTACCACAGAAACATTATAGAAACATCCCAGTAACATCATAGTAACGTCAAAGGAACGTCACAGGAATGTCGCAGGAATATTGCAGGAACATTACAGGAACATGAGAGGAACATCACATGAACATCAAAGGAGCTAGCCATCACAGGAGCTAGCCAATAATATCATAGGAACATCACAGCTATTTCTCTGATTGGTCCACTCAGTCACGCCTCTACGGGGACTGCAGCCAATAATATAGCCATAAAACTCTACTGTACCTCTAGAGTCTTTATTATAGGGAACAGATCACTACTAGAAATGGGACAGGACCCCCTGATTGGCTAAGACGGATATACTAGGTATACAAGTATGATATAATGTACTGTTTATGGCCACATGGAGCTAAAACTATCTTAACCTTATCTTATTAATACTTAATACCATCTTATTAAAGTAGCTATCTTACACTCACACACTGCTAGGAGATTAGTGGCTTTTAGCTGAGGAGAACCCCTGTTCATAACAACTAATAGAAATACAAGTGAATTCTGACAGGGATGTTTTTGGAGGAACTGAGAGAAAGTAGGAAAAACAGAAGTTCTTACACGCTCTCCTTTGGATCCTCTGTCTCCTGGTCTCCCAGTGGCTCCCTGAGAGAGAGAGAGAGAGAGAGAGAGAGAAGAGAGAGAGGAGAAGAAAGGGAGAGAGAGGAGAGAGAGAGAAGAGAGAGAGAGAGAGAAGAGAGAGAGAGAGAGAGAGAGGGAGAGAGAGAAGAGAGAGAGAGAGAGAGAAGAGAGAGAGAGAGAGAGAGAGAGAGAAGAGAGGGAGAGAAGAGAGAGAGAGAGAGAGAAGAGAGAGAGAGAGAGAGAGAGAGAAGAGAGAGAGAGAGAGAGAGGGAGAGAGAAGAGAGAGAGAAGAGAGAGAGAAGAGAGAGAGAAGAGAGAGAGAAGAGAGAGAGAGAAAAGAGAGAGAG
>NC_140258.1:12414538-12422038 GCF_949987555.1 Borostomias antarcticus
ACCAGTGGCATTTGGAGAAAAACAAGACACCCACGCCAGTCAGCATTGATGCATCGTATTTGTAACCAAGTGTTACTGTGTGTTGTAAACAACTGATTCTATGCTGCTAAGTCAACCTAGCAATGTTTTGTCTCAATCTGAAGCTAAAATCATGAATCGGTTGATTATGCATGTTGGGGAAATGTAATATGCTGAAACCATAACAGGGACTTGATAATTCCTTGATAATTCCAGACTCCTAAGATAATCCTTCCTCCCCTTTTATGACCGAAGGGAGTGGGGGTCAAAGCAGCCCACAGACCCTCACTCTGTGTGAGTGACCAATGGTGCTGTCTATGCGAACAGGACACACCTCAATTTCCTGCCCTTTGTAAGTAAGGACCAGACAGATTCTCTCTCAAAGTTTCTCTCAAGTTCTCTCAAGAACTGCTAGCTAAGATCTCTGTAGACGACACCAGGGTCTTAGGAATTTCCACAAACTCTTCAAACGATCCACCTCTGGCGAGAGCAGAGGTTTTGAACGAGACATTTGCAACTTCTCTGAACCATTTCAGTTACTGTACGACGAGCAGCGCTGAAATTGAACTCTGAACCTCCGCAAACATCGACGATTGCGCAACAGTCTACCATCACTGTTTCAACGGGAGCGCAGGCGCGCTACACCCCGCATCAAACCAAGCGACCATCAGGCGCGTACTTCTTCACTTCCTCGAGCCAGACAACACCTCCGGACACCTCACTTACAACAACACTACCCATAAGGTCCCCATCCAGCATCCTCTTTTGATGTGTTGTGATGCCAAGTGTTGTTAAAGCTTAGAGGATTTAGGACAGGGCTGTGATAATCTATAATATCCTCTCCTCTGTTCCCTCCATCTTCCTGTATCACTGTCACCTCTCTCTCTCTTTCTCTCTCTCTCTCTCTCTCTCTCTCTTTCTCTCTCTCCTTAGTAGGACTACAGCCACCATGCAGAACATTCTCTGACATGGTGTGGTTTTAAAGCAGCCTGCCTCTTTGAGGAGCTACTCTCCTCCTATCACACCACCTCTCTCCCTCTCTCCTTCTCCCTCTCTCCCTCTCCCTCTCCCTCTCTCTCTCTCTCTCTCTCTCTCTCTCTCTCTCTCCCTCCCTCTCCCTCTCTCTCTCTCTCTCTCTCCCTCCCTCTCCCTCTCTCCCTCTCTCTCTCTCTCCCTCCCTCTCCCTCCCTCTCTCCCTCCCTCCCTCTCTCCCTCTCTCTCTGTGTCTCTCGCCCTCCATCACCTCCCCTAGTCGTCATCCTCTGATGAGAGGCTTAAATCCATCCTCATACTGATTGAACAGCTTCGTGGGCCGAGCTTCAAGCCCCACAGCTGGAGAGATGGGAAGAGGAGGGGGAGGAGAGGAGGAGGAGGAGGAGGAGAGAGGAGAACTCGGCCTGCTAGATGGCACTGTTGCCCCACCGAATAACTAGGAGAGAGAGAGAGACGCGCCAGAGCAACAAGGCAGGGAGAGATACCCGTCTAGAGGCCTGGTAAGCCTGCGTGAGACAAGGATGGAAGTAAACAAAATAATAACTATAGTTGGCTCTGGTGTTCACGGCTGTGAGACAGTCAGCCAGGTGCAACGGTGATCCTGCTTCCTTTCAAACAGCTCTCCACTGGGTTTAGGATGCTGGATATGCAGGTTGGTTTGGCTTGTAATGTCTTCTCTGGTGGAACTTGTTCCACCTCGTCCTGTGGAACGTGTTCCACCTCGTCCTGTGGAACGTGTTCCACCTCGTCCTGTGGAACGTGTTCCACCTCGTCCTGTGGAACGGAGGGCCATACCCTTTAGGTACTAGGCGGCTGTAGCTCAGTTGGTAGAGCGGGTCGTTCAGTGATCGAAGGGTCAGCGGTTCGAATCCCAGCTCTGACTGTCCACATGTCGACGTGTCCTTGAGCAAGACACCTAACCCCAAATTGCTCCCAATGAGCAGGTTAGCACCTTGCATGGCAGCTACCGCCATCGGTGTGTGAATGTGTGTGTGAATGGGTGAATGAGAGGACATTGTAAAGCGCTTTGAGTGCCGCTAAGGTGGAAAAGCGCTATATAAGTGCAGTCCATTTACCATTTACTAGAACAGTGACATAGATGCACAAGGAGATCTTCAAAGCAGATCTTGCACAATGCTGGTAGTTTTAATTCTTACATCTCCACCCGGACTGGGTTAAAAACATGCATAATTCATCTGACAGGTCACTGCCCTCTATTACAAACATTTTATCACTGCCTGTGAGAATTATCTGTATAATTAGGAGAAAAATACTAAAAGTCAACAAGGCTTGAAATCTGCAAGAGGCCGTTTCGTTTTTTTATCATGAAATAAAATAATAAATTAATATGCTAATCTGATTCTTCAATGTGGCCCTGCTGTGATTCTGCAGCTGAGGGCGAGATATCTCTCTGTCTTCCTCTCAAAGACGAGGGCAGACTGCAGCGCGTTATCTGCTCGGCTGAGAGGGTTATCAGCTGTAGACCGCCATCCCTCCAGGACGTGCACACCTCCGGGGCCCTACAACGGGCCAATAAGATCACGGCCGAGCCCTCCCATCCTGGACACGGCCTCTTCGACCCACTCCCCTCTGGCAGGAGACTGTGGTCCATCAGAACTGGGTCCTCACGCCACAAAAACAGCTTCTTTCCCACGGCCATCAGAAGAAGAAGATTTAAATCCTCACTCAGACCTTCCTTCTCTAGTAAGGAAGATCAAATTGCTGCAAGCGGAGTTCTTGATCTGGGTATTAGTGACCACTGTCCTATTGTATTTGTGACACCCATGTCAAGAGAACTTCTTCTCGTATTATAATTAAGAGAAACCATGAATAATTTCAACAAACAAGCCTTTCTTCGTTACCTTTATAATAGTGATATCCACTTTACATGTGCTATCCCTGATGTTGAGCTAACCTTCAAATTTTGTATTTCTACTTTCCTATTGGTTGTTAATAAACATGCCCCCTTTAAGAGGTAGATAGTAAACAGATCCAGTCCCCGCCGTACCCCTGAACTGGCATCCATGTTTTAATCTAGAAATACAGCATGGTCCCGGGCTAGACGTACACATGAGGCCTCTCACTGGGCTGCTTTCAGAGTCCTTAGGAACAAATGCACATCTCTAGTTAGAAAAAATACATCTGACTATTATCTAAACCTGATCAGGGACACCTGCTTAAATCCTTCAAAAATGTGAAAGGCGGTAAAAGCTAGCAGTAGCAATTCCACTGCCTCTGTTCCTACCGAGGTTAAATTTGACGACTGTATTATAAATGATCAAACTGTTATTTGCTCAGCTTTTAATAGGCACTTTGCTGCAGCTGGCCATATTTTTTAAAGATGATGTTCTTAGATTCCCCGTCTTTAAACGATTTTCATCTGTCTCTTGAGCAGGCTTACGTGCCTACAGTACCCATAATGCTGCTTCCCACTTCTCCTTTAGATCTGTCCCCGCTAATGTGGTACTTAAAGCTCTCCTAACTATTGATCCTAAGAAATCCACTGGTGAAGATAACCTGGATCCTTTCTTTCTCCAGCTATCTGCCCCCTTAATTGCCGAGCAATTATCACATATCTTTAATCTGTCTATGTCCTCTGGTGTCGTCCCTAGAGTTGGAAAGAGAGAGCTGTTCTTCCCTTGCACAAGGGTGGTGAAATGAATGACCAGGGAGTGACTGCCAATGTCATCTTTATGCTGATGACACCATTCTGTATCGTGTTGCTGACTCAGTTCAAATAGCTATAGAAAAATTGCAACTTTCTTTTAATATTTTTCAAGATGCCCTTGTTTCTTTAAAGCTAGTTCTTAATGAGCACAAAACACGAATTCATGTTGTTCTCTAAGGCACTGTAAATGAGAGCAACCTCAGTGTCCTTCAAGTTTAAATAAGGGTTATTTAATTGAATATACATGGCTAATAAACAGATCTTGTCACTTGTAACATTAGTCAGGTAGCTGAGAGGACCTATGTGTCCCCAACGCTGAAAACACGAGGACATTCTCTCACCTCATATCCAGGGATCCCATCTTTCCCAGCTCGTCCCTGTTCCAGGAACACAGAGCAAACAAAGACATTTAGCAGCGTATCGATGCCCCGCGTTTGATTGGATCAGCCATGCTGCACGCCTGGTAATCTCCCTCGTTAATGAGTTGTGAGGAACGAGAGGTAATGGTCCTGCCGGCTGTGTGAACACAGTTCCACTCGCTGCTCCCCGAGACCCGCAGAAAGCATCTCTCGATGGTAATTACATACAATAATGTAATCGTCTGCAGAACAAGCAAGGCGCTGACGCTGTGATTTTCACCGTATTGTCCTTGAATCACGCTCTTTAAGTTCCCTGCGCTACGGCTGCGTGGGGATCCTAAGTTAATCATGAAAACACACACCACAACACGGCCCCCTGCCCCTGACACAGACCCATGCTCCTCCATATTATATTCACCACACAGGAGGTGACTCAGTCAGCCACCTGGGGGGTCCCTGGTCCTGGGGGGTCCCGGGTCATCTCCTGTGTGGTGAATATAATATTGGGGCCGGGGGGGGGGGGGGGGGGGTACTGTAGGTGAAATGTGGAAATCTTACCGGAGTGCCTTGGGGGCCCTCGGGACCTGGAAATCCAGTCTCCCCCAGCGGACCTCTATCCCCCTGTCAGGGGACACAACAGGGCCCCGTTAGAGAGGGGGGACGGGAGGGAGGGGCGACGGGGAGAGCAGAGAGGGATGAGGGAGGGATGACAGTGAGATGAAGCGTTTGATTGACAGCTGGAGCTCTAAGCAGAGTCTCACCGGGTCTCCATGGATCCCTGGCTCACCTCGACTGCCGGACTTGCCCTGCCAATCACACAGTACCACACCAGAGTTAATAGTGATAACATTATTTAGTCTAGAGTTCCAAATAGAACCATTTTCAGGTGCTGCTTGTAACCCTAAAAGGTTCTTACAGCCCGAAAAGGGTTCTACTATTGATTTTCAGAGGGTTCATGTACAGTAGCTGTTACAAACAGTTCTATAATAGCACCCTTTTTGAGTGTAGGGTAGCTGCATCACGAACGTTGGAACAAACTATCCGCCTAACGGAAGCAGTTGTATTCTGAGTGAGAAGGAGAGGTGCTACTCGCCTGTGGTCCAGGTCCTCCCAGGGCGCCAGGCGTGCCCACATCACCCTGGAGAAACACAAACACAACGCAAACACACTTTTAAGTTACACCCACGTGGATACAGTCTCGCTGAGAAGCAAACCCTGACTTCTATTCTAGCTCACAGGATGTGCTTTGAGCTGTGGGTTTCATAAGCAGGAAGAAGAGACTACTGCAGGTTGTGCACTTTTTTAACAACAAACATACAGTTTTGTGTTGGAGGAACCATACTGCCACAGCGGATTTATTGCATACAACATGTCCCAGTTGGAATACTAGTTTTAGTGATCTATATTCCCATGCAGGGAAGCTGTAGGGAAGATCCTCCAATGCCTGTCAGTTAAAATATGAGTGACCATGTTGGGTAGAGGTGTATGGGTGACCAGGCTGGGTAGTGGGTCTATGGGTGACCAGGCTGGGTAGTGGGTGTATGGGTGACCAGGCTGGGTAGTGGGTGTATGGGTGACCAGGCTGGGTAGTGGGTGTATGGGTGTCCAGGCTGGATAGTGGGTGTATGGGTGTCCAGGCTGGGTAGTGGGTGTATGGGTGACCATGTTTGGTAGAGGTGTATGGGTGACCAGGCTGGGTAGTGGGTGTATGGGTGACTAGACTAGGTACTGTAGAGGTGTATGGGTGTCCAGGCTGGGTAGTGGGTGTATGGGTGACCAGGCTGGGTATTGGGTGTATGGGTGACCAGGCTGGGTAGTGGGTGTATGGGTGACCAGGCTGGGTAGTGGGTCTATGGGTGACCAGGCTGGGTAGTGGGTGTATGGGTGACCAGGCTGGGTAGTGGGTGTATGGGTGACCAGGCTGGGTAGTGGGTCTATGGGTGTCCAGGCTAGGTCCTGTAGAGGTGTATGGGTGACCAGGCTGGGTAGTGGGTGTATGGGTGACCAGGCTGGGTAGTGGGTGTATGGGTGACCAGGCTGGGTAGTGGGTGTATGGGTGACCAGGCTGGGTAGTGGGTCTATAGGTGACCAGGCTGGGTAGTGGGTCTATGGGTGTCCAGGCTGGGTAGAGGGTGTATGGGTGACCAGGCTGGGTAGTGGGTGTATGGGTGTCCATGACGCATGCTAGTTCACCAGGCTGGCTGGTGTGTGTCTTACCTTAGCACCAGGCAGGCCTTCCAGACCAGGTAACCCCATGAGCCCTGATTCTCCCTGGAACACAGATCAGAGTGTGTGTGAGATACACAGAGAGATACAAAGAGAGACACAGACAGAGAGAGACAGAGGAAGAGAGAGAGAGAGAGAGAGAGAGAGAGAGAGAGAGAGAGGGTTCTGCTACAGGGTTCTGTCTCTCTGCCATAGAGAGGGGTTCTGCTACAGGGTTCTGTCTAACTGCCATAGAGAGCGGTTCTGCTACAGGGTTCTGTCTCTCTGCCATAGAGAGGGGTTCTGCTACAGGGTTCTGTCTATCTGTCATAGAGAGCGGTTCTGCTACAGGGTTCTGTCTCTCCATACCTGTACTGTAGAGAGGGGGGCGTTCCAGGCCTGGTTGGCTGACAGAGACAGATCACATAGGTAATTGTCACACATGTAGATTGCCATGAATGAGCGCCTGAAGCGGAGCCAGGGGGCGGGGCCTAGCCCAGGCAGGCGTGGGGATCAGCTGGCAGACAGATTGGACCAATTCCACCAGTAGCACCGAGGCCGCTCGCACAATTTATTCAAATGTCAAATTAACACACCCAGTGAAAAATCGCTCTGCAACAAAACAATAAAAAAAAAAAAAAAATGCAATTGGCCCCATGAGGATGAGGAATTCTAGTTGATACCAGAGGAGTGGTATTGTCTCTCTGTCTCTTTCTGTCTCTCTCTTTCTCTCTCTGTCTCTCTCTGTCTCTCTCTGTCTCTCTCTGTCTCTCTGTCTCTCTGTCTCTCTCTTTCTCTCCCTCTCTGCCAGGGGAAAGGAAGGAGGAGGGGAGGGGTAGGAGGGGGGGGGGTGGGGGGGGCAGAGGAGGGAAGAATTAACAGTGGATGTGTTGAGAGCAGAGAAGGTTCACAAGCTACCACAGCCAAGACAATACGGCTCAGCAATTAGATTCTGGCAGGAGACACCATCACTCTTTTGTTGTGTGCTGGAGTGTGGCTAAACGCTGGGGCTCGGGGGATATCGACTCGTGTTGAAGTGAACCGTGTAGACAATGCTGGGAAAGCCACCATGCAGAGCGTCACACTCCCTCTGCCTCGTCTGTTATGTTGAACGCATACGAGAGAGAGAGAGAGAGAGAGAGAGAGAGAGAGAGAGAGAGAGAGAGAGAGAGAGAAGCGCGAATACTTAATGCAAATATATTCTCAGAATGAAAACATTCAACTCACTGCTTGTCCCTCGTCTCCTTTGGGACCCTG
>NC_140258.1:12427038-12432038 GCF_949987555.1 Borostomias antarcticus
GTCACTAGATTCATCTACGCCTGAGAAACTGACCTACTGGAAGCTATCCCATAATAAACAGTACAGGTAAAGCTATCCCATAATAAACAGTACAGGTAAAGCTATCCCATAATAAACAGTACAGGTAAAGCTATCCCATAATAAACAGTACAGGTAAAGCTATCCCATAATAAACAGTGCTGGTAAAAGGGGACAGCAGATGTGATATCATTAATGGTGAACATTTATGAGGAGGTGTGGCTTACAGGAGCACCCGTCCGACCTGTTGCCCCTGGAAACCCTGGAATTCCCGGAGAGCCCTGAGACAGACCATAATAAGTATTACAATCATGGAATACTGTACAGCAGTTAGTCATTCCCTACTTATACAGCATTGTATGTCTCTGTAATGACACAGAGTGTGTACTCATTGATAATAAGAGGCTATCAATCAATCAATCAATCAATCAATCAATCAATCACATTGGTGCATGTATAACTTTGGCGTAGGTCCGCCCACCTCATCTCCCTTGTCTCCTATTGGTCCGGGGAAGCCTCTCTCTCCTTTCACCCCCTGTGAGAGAACAGCAGAGATAGTTTCATCCAGGAGGCGTGTCTTACATTTTTATGGTACACAGCAGGGAGAGATATAAACACACCCACATAATACTGCATCCCATGAAACCAGCCAGCGTAGCATTGCACCACCGTCGCCTTCTACAGCCTGGGCAATTTCCCAACACCCGACCCCACACGGTAACCAACATGAGCGAATAGCTAACATGATTGAATGAAAAAAAACCAACTCATGTTGTCCAAGGCCACGGTATAATAGCCTGGAGGTTGTGGAGGAGTCGGATACAAACTTCAACATCCCACATGACCCAGGTCTGAATGACATACGATAGCCCGCCAATCAATTCAGCTGCTACACCACACAGCATCCATAGCCGCCCCCTGAGGTAATGAATGCGCTAGCAGTTTGGGCGTGGGAGGCAGGACTCGCCGCACCACCCAATATCAACACACTCCCCCAGCAACACACCATCAACATGGAATTATCTGTGTGAATGGAGGCGACCTCAATATGATGTGGATGAGGTTAAGTTTCATGTCTGTTTTCAAAATGATGAATACATTTAACTGTAGAGGGCCGAACTCGGTGCTCAGTAATGATGTGTTGTGGGTTTAACTGAACGCTGGGTGTGTAGAGTAGCGCTTTGAGGTTGTGGTCGTCGTGTTGTCATGTTTACCTTGGGACCCTCTTTACCAGGATGACCAGTGGGACCTCGCACTCCTTGGTCCCCCTGTTTAGAGTGGACGCACACACACACACACACACACGCACACACACACACACACACACACACACACACACGCACACACGCACACACGCACACACACGTACGCATACAAACACACACGGTTTTGCAAAACAAAAGCACCATCGGTGACGTGTGGTCCTAATCAAAGTGACACGGCGGCGGGGCCCTCCTACCTTCTCTCCCACCATGCCCTCCATCCCTGGAACCCCGGGGGGCCCCTTCTCGCCCTTCTGCCCCGGAAGACCTGGCGCCCGCGTCTGGCAAACGCTGCAGGCGTTCTGCAGGACACACAGGTCAGCGGGTAGAAGTGATGACACAGATAAGATAGCATCTCATGGATGGTCGGTCAGGGCATAGACTGGACAGTGCATTAACTTCTTTTACTACCCCCCTGTGTGTGTGTGTGTGTGTGTGTGTGTGTGTGTGTGTGTGTGTGTGTGTGTGTGTGTGTGTGATGATAAATGTTCTCCAAATGTCTGCAGAGCTGCAGTGATGTGACCCCCTCCTACAGATAGCTGTGGCAATGAACTTTGTCAAAGTCACTCAAGTACAGTAGAACTACAGTCTAATTCCAGTACAGTACAGTCTTACTCAAGTACAGTCTAATTCCAGTACAGTCTCACTGAAGTACAGTCTAATTCCAGTACAGGCTAAGCCAGGTACAGTCTACCTCAAGTTCACTCTAACTCAGTCTAAGTTCAGAACAGTCTAGGCTAACTTTACATGATGGTGCCTCAGTCTGTATTGCTTGATGGTGGGTAGGGTTTAAGAAGTCATTTAAGAAGTTATTAATAACTCATTACCAAACAGTTTGTGAATTATCTATGAACTATTTATAAGGGATAGTTATTCTAAAGTGTTACTGCTGAGAGTAATAAGATGTTTCAGGAAGTGAGACAGAGCTGCTTCCTGTGTGCTAAGCCAGTTTAAACACCTTGTCCCTTCCTGTCTGAGTGACATGGACGCATTCAACGCCAGGGGAGAGAGTAGTACCAATCATCCTTAACACTATCTGACTCCAACCAGACCTGGATCTAGCCAGGAGGAGGAGGGGGAGGAGCTATCTGACTCCCACCAGACCTGGATCTAGCCAGGAGGAGGAGGGGGAGGAGCTATCTGACTCCCACCAGACCTGGATCTAGCCAGGAGGAGGAGGGGGAGGAGCTATCTGACTCCCACCAGACCTGGATCTAGCCAGGAGGAGGAGGGGGAGGAGCTATCTGACTCCATCCAGACCTGGATCTAGCCAGGAGGAGGAGGGGGAGGAGCTATCTGACTCCAACCAGACCTGGATCTAGCCAGGAAGAGGAGGGGGAGGAGCTATCTGACTCCCACCAGACCTGGATCTAGCCAGGAGGAGGGGGAGGAGCTATCTGACTCCCACCAGACCTGGATCTAGCCAGGAGGAGGAGGGGGAGGAGTCAGGCTTGACTCACAGAAAAAACATTTAATAGATTTTTTGTGGGTAAATTATTGTTTTCTCTTGACCAAAGTGGAGACCATAAGCGTCTCAGAAAAAAAAAAATACGGGAAAAAAAAAACTATAAGGTTCAATTCAGCTCCTGTGGAAAGGTACTGTAACCAATGACTGTGGTAATCAAGAATGAGAGAAACAACACACAACAGATGGCTAATCTAAGCACTGTGAAGCCTGCAGTAGGCTGGAAACATTAGTTATTTAAGAGGGGATACTTTTCGTCAGGAAGAATTCAAATGTGCTCTCTCTCTCTGTGTCCCAGAATGCCATGCTTCAAGTCTTCCATCGACTGCAGATTCCCATCAGGCAGCTTTTCACCCAGCTGCGATTGGATGTGACTCCATCTGACTCTGCTCTGCCGGAGGAGGAGGATTGTGGGGAATGCGAGTGGTGTGTATTGTATTATTCTCCTCAGTGGCGTGCACAGACATTTTGGGGGGCAGGTGCTCAGTGAAAAATGAGGGCATCTTGTGCGGCGAGATGTTGAGAGGGGGCCGGGGGGGAGGGGGGTGCTGACAGATAATTTAAGTATTTTGATTGTCGCGGGAGTTGTTGACGGGGTGTGTGTGTGTGGGGGGGGGGGTGGGGGCTCACAGAGATTTTTGATTGCTGCGCGATTCGTTTCCCGAAGGGGAGGGGGCGGGGCTTTTTCCCTGTTCGACTCGTTCGATCCACCCCTAGCTACGGGCCTGTAGTATGTAGGGGTTGCTGATTATTACTCGCTTTTAATCGAGAATTGTTCGATGTCACCATGGGCCACATACAGTAGGCCTACACTGTAAAAAAAAAAAAACTTTCAAAAGGGCACTTGCCTTGTCCAGAGGTCAAAGGGCAGGTGCTCTAGCACCACCTCGTGTCTATCTGTGCACGTTCCTGATTCTCTTTCCCCTGAGAAGCCCTGTCTGCCCATAGAAGCCCACGTGTATCGAGGACAGCTTGTTCACGGTTGTGTATTGAGTTGTTGTATAGTGTCTCTGAGAGCACAAGAACGACAAGACTGACAATGGAGGCTGATGACCTCCCCTCCACAGAAAATCACCTGCTGCTCTTGACCCTTTGGTGGAAGTATTGTGAATACAAAATGCATTCCCTGTCTATTCTCTGAGTGCAGTTACACCTGTTTACCTGATGGAGGCGCTCTAGGGCTTTCACTGGCAGGACAAGAGAAAAGCAAGAACTCCTGGATGTGATGCGTGGCTGGATTGTCAGCGTGGGCACCGAGAGGTTTGTGTGTTCTTAAATATTCCTGTCTTTATTCCAACTCTGATAGAGAGACAAGTACCTTGAGAAGAGCACCCATATCTCCCACCAGGGGCAATGCAATCTGTTAAAGAGAGAGAGAGAGAGAGAGAGAGAGAGAGAGAGAGAGAAGAGAGAAAGAGAGAGCGAGAGAAAGAGAGAGAGAGAGAGAGAGAGAGGATAAATAACTGTGAAGCATTGATATGAAGCTTGTCCATATTGATGGAATCCCAGTTAATCTTTAAGTATCATTGGTCCCACAACCCCACCCTTACCCTCTGACCCCCAGCTTGACCCCTGGACCTACACCCCGACCCTCTGACCCCCAGCTAGACCCCTGGTCCCACACCCCCACCCCCACCAGACCTCTGACCCCCAGTAGACCCCTGGTCCCACACCCCCACCCCCACCCTCTGACCCCCAGCTTGACCCCTGGTCCCCCACCCCCATCCCCACCCTCACCCTCTGACCCCCAGCTAGACCCCTGGTCCTACACCCCCACCCTCTGACCCCCAGCTAGACCCCTGGTCCTACACTCCCACCCTCACCCTCTGACCCCCAGCTAGACCCCTGGTCCTACACCCCCCCCCCCCCCACCCTCTGACCCCCAGCTAGACCCCTGGTCCTACACCCCCACCCTCTGACCCCCAGCTTGACCCCTGGTCCTACACCCCCACCCCCACCCTCTGACCCCCAGCTAGACCCCTGGTCCTACACCCCCACCCTCTGACCCCCAGTAGACCCCTGGTCCCCCACCCCCACCCTCTGACCCCCAGCTAGCGTGGCATGCTTGTAGGGCGCGGTCCTCAGCAGGGCAGAGCGTGACCTCCAGGGGGCGCTCGCCTAAACTCGCCAGAGCCCTGGTCCTACACCCCCACCAGCCCTATGATCCCCAGCAGCACTCACCGGTTCACCCCGGGGTCCAGGGGGTCCTGGGGGGCCGGCTTGACCGGGGGAGCCCTGGAGACAGAGAGGAGAAA
>NC_140258.1:12434538-12451635 GCF_949987555.1 Borostomias antarcticus
TTGGAGAGACCATTATTTTCTGAGGTGGTACGTGGTGTAAAAGGTTTGAGAACACCTGCTTTAGATAGGATACATTAATTTAAAAAATCCATGTAATACATTGATTACCGCGCTTCCAAGGTTATTGTAGTTAACAAAAACTAACTAAAAAACGGAAACTATGTGTGAACAAATTTTTTAGTTTAGTAACTGAATTTAAAAAAAATAAAATAAAACTAGGCTTTACAAAAAACGATAACTAACTAAAACTGTATTGTGTGTTTACAAAACTAACTAAAAACTAGAAACTAAAAACGAGAAAATGTCCTTTATTTTAGTCTTTTTCATTTCATACATAAGCCTAGTATTTCGGGTGGATATGAAATCTATCTTCCATCTTTTTTTTCAGCTGTGCCCCAGAGCAGAAGTACCCTGACGTGCAAGCATATTTAGGCTTTCCCAGTGACAGGTAGAGCCATTGTCTGCTACATTCACCAGCCCATCTGAAACCCTTCAGACAGCTTGGCGGCTGGAATCCCATTTGTTTCAGAGCTCAAACAACCAAACAGCTCTAACGATGATAGGCCTGTCGAACGTACAACACAGTATTTATATAGGGCCTTTCCAGATGCTCTCAAAAGTGCTCATCCACAACAAGTATTTACTGTCGTGCCCACCTGGGAGATGCTTGTCTACCAGTGATTGCTAAATCAATCATCTCGCATCAGTTGGAGTGAGATGATAGACGGGGAACAAACATTAACTCACCAGGGGGCCCTGCCGGCCCAGTCCAGGATCACCCTTCTCCCCTGGGTCTCCTGGCATCCCGGGGACACCCCTCTCACCCTGGAGGGAGGGACGGAAGGGTCAAAGTTCAACGGCACTGATCTGACAGAACAAGACTGACAGAAGCGACCTGATCCTAGAGAGCTGAGTCCATCGGACCTCCAGGAAGAACCATCGGACTTCTTAGATGTGTTAAAGTCTGTTGGAGGTGTCAGTAATTTATACTGTATGTCCCAACCGGAGATATCACTATTCAATATCATTACTTGAGATAAAGTATCACTAATCAATATCACCAATCAATATCACTACTCCATATCACTAAAAAGTATCACTACTGGGGATATCACTAATATAAGAGAGTACAGTAGGCTATAACAGATGACCTCTCTGACCCTCCTTCCCTACCATAGGTGGTCTCGCCTTCCCAAAGTCTGGAGATTTCTACAGTGAAATAGTCACTAGAACAGCCGGTAACAAGACTACTCATACTTTGGATAACCTACGCCCTAAAGACTTTGGATTAGTTCTGCAATGCAGTTTTTGTGTGTGTGTGTGTGTGTGTGTGTGTGTTTACTCTCTTGGATTGGGCTCTGCAATGCAGGTCTCTACTGTAACTCTCAAATTGTTTCCAACCCACTTTAAGCGACTACATCTGAATGACAAGTCCTCAGTCTCTCGTTGAGCAATAGGAGGAATCTACCTTTGGCCCTCGGGATCCCCTGGGTCCTAGTGTCCCCTCCGCCTGTGGAAAAGCCAAAAGAGAGAGACACACTCACCAGTATTAGTAGTCTCACAGCCCAGCCATCACACATCAGCACATCACTTTGACTACCAGCGACAGCAAACGTGTCCTGCCTATAGAGATACCATTCTTGATATTGAGTCTCTTTCAAGTACTTCAGACTAGCATATCTAAACGCTACGCTGTTGCGCCACAGAGCTCATGTTCGATACTCTTCACCACATTATTAATAGTTTTTGATGTGAAGGGAGAGAGAGAGAGGGCTAACTGGGATGGAGGACATAGTGGGGGTTATTTACTGGGCTCTTCTGATGGGGAATTGATTTGTGTAGTCAGCACACATTAGGGCTCCTGCACGGCACAATGCAAATCAGCCCTCCCAAAGTTCACTGTTTCCTACCAACACAGCAGTTCTGCAGGGAAAGTTAGTTACTCCCCCCTCCATCCACCAGGAAGAGGACATTAGGATGGAGAGACTGAGGACTGGTGTCCATAGATAGTGATGACTGGACGGGTGTCCATAGGTAGTGTTCATATGTAGTGTTCATAGGTAGTGTTCATATGTAGTGTTCATAGGTAGTGTTCATAGGTAGTGTTCATAGAGAGTGTCCATAGGTAGTGTTCATAGGTAGTGTTCATAGGTAGTGTCCATAGGTAGTGTCCATAGGTAGTGTTCATAGGTAGTGTTCATATGTAGTGTTCATAGGTAGTGTTCATATGTAGTGTTCATAGGTAGTGTTCATAGGTAGTGTCCATAGGTAGTGTCCATAGGTAGTGTTCATAGGTAGTGTTCATAGGTAGTGTCCATAGGTAGTGTTCATAGGTAGTGTCCATAGGTAGTGTCCATAGGTAGTGTTCATAGGTAGTGTTCATAGGTAGTGTTCATAGGTAGTGTTCATAGGTAGTGTTCATAGGTAGTGTTCATAGGTAGTGTCCATAGGTAGTGTCCATAGGTAGTGTCCATAGGTAGTGTCCATAGGTAGTGTTCATAGTGTTCAGAAGAGTGTCAGTGTCATTATCCTGTGTTTACTTTATGAGATGGGGGAGGAGAGGAAAGGATATAGGAAGAAGAGAGGAGAGGAGAGGAGAGGAGAGGAGAGGAGAGGAGAGGAGAGGAGAGGAGAGGAGAGGAGAGGAGAGGAGAGGAGAGGACAAGATAAGAGAGGAGAGGAGAGGAGAGGAGAGGAGAGGAGAGGAGAGGAGAGGAGAGGAGAGGAGAGGAGAGGAGAGGAGAGGAGAGGAGAGGAGAAGAAGAGAGAGGAGAGGAGAGGAGAGGAGAGGAGAAGAAGAGAGAGGAGAGGAGAGGAGAGGAGAGGAGAGGAGAGGAGAGGAGAGGAGAGGAGAGGAGAGGAGAGGAGAGGAGAGGAGAGGAGAGGAGAGGAGAGGAGGACAGGATAAGAGAGGAGAGGAGAGAGGAGAGGAGAGGAGAGGAGAGGAGAGGAGAGGAGAGGAGAGGAGAGGAGAGGAGAGGAGAGGAGAGGAGAGGAGAGGAGAGGAGAGGAGAGGAGAGGAGAGGAGAGGAGAGGAGAGGAGAGGATAAGAGAGGAGAGGAGAGAACAGTTGTGGAGAGAAGAGGAAAGGTTGGAGAGCGTCCACGCCGCTTTGCCCATAGCGTGACCTAGAGAGAGACGTGATCCAGCCAGAGAGACAGGGACGCTGCTCTCTCCTGACAGCACACCTCACGCTGCTCTCTCCTCACAGCACGCCTCACGCTGCTCTCTCCTCAGGCTGCTCTCTCCTCACAGCACATCTCACGCTGCTCTCTCCTCAGGCTGCTCTCTCCTCAGGTTGCTCTCTCCTCACAGCACGTCTCACGCTGCTCTCTCCTCAGGCTGCTCTCTCCTCAGGCTGGTCTCTCCTCACGCTGCTCTCTCCTCATAGCACGCCTCAGACTGCTCTCTCCTCAGACTGCTCTCTCCTCACAGCACGCCCCAGGCTGCTCTCTCCTCAGGCTGCTCTCTCCTCACAGCACGCCTCAGGTTGCTCTCTCCTCAGAGCACGCCTCAGGTTGCTCTCTCCTCAGGCTGCTCTCTCCTCACAGCACGCCCCAGGCAGGACGAGTGGAGAGTCCGGCCCACCACCAGCCCCCCCGCGCTGGGAGGAGAGGCGTTAATGAACACTTCTATATGCAAAGCTGGGTCCATAAAGCAGTGTCTGGACAGCTTTAAGCCTGAGAATGTGTGTGGATGGGGCTATTATCCAGGCTGGTGTTGTCGGATGGCGCCCGCGCGCGCGCGCGTGTGTGTGTGTGTGTGTGTGTGTGTGTGTGTGTGTGTGTGTGTGTGGTGCTATTGAATGGTGGATTACTTAAAAGCATTGGATCTCTGTGGTGTCAGGACAGCTAAGAGAGGGTGGTGATGTCACAGCTGCTTGCTGCAGATTGACTGCCAACCATCTGTGTGTGTGTGTGAGTGTGTGTGTGTGTGTGTGTGTGTGTGTGTGTGTGTGTGTTTGGAGGGGTGGGCGGGAGGCTTGTGTATTATGTGTTTGTTTTATGTACTGTATGTGTGTGTTTCTGTGCATGTGTGTGTATGTATTTGTGTGTGTTTCTGTTTGTTTCTTTGTGTGTTTGTTTTATGAAACTGTACAGTATATGTATGTATGTGTGTGTGTGTGTGTGTGTGTGTGTGTGTGTGTGTGTGTGTGTGTGTGTGTGTGTGTGTGTGTGTGTGTGTGTGTATGTATGTATGTATGTGTCTGTGTTTGTGTATATGTATGTATGCGTGTGTGTGTGTGTGTGTGTGCGCATGTGTATGTATGTATGCATGTGTGTGTGTGTGTGTGTGAATATGTGTATGTTTGTATCTGTGTATGTATGTGTGTGTGTGTGTGTGATGTATGTATGTATGTATGTATGTGTGCGTGTGTGCGTGTGTGTGTGTGTGTGTGTGTGTGTGTGTTTGTGTGATGTATGTATGTGTGTGTGTGTGTGTGTGTGTGTGTGTGTGTGTGTCAGTTGGAGAAGAATACTCAGTACACAGTAAACAGAGTAGCTGCAAAACCCAAACCACCAGTCAGAAAAAGAGAATAAAGTGAGTCTCTCCCACTTCTCTCTCTAGCTGCTTCTCTCTCTCTCTCTGTCTCTCTCACTCTCTCTGTCTCCCACTCTTTATATCAGCGTTTTATTTCTCTCCCCTCCCATCCCCCTCTGCCCCCCCCACACACACACCCTGTCTCTCTCAATTCAATTACATTTCATTCAAAGGGCTTTATTGGCATGAGACACATACGTACGTTTACATCTCTCTCTCTTTCTTTGTCCTACTCACCAGACCTCCAGCTGCAGGTTCACCAGGCTCTCCTTTGGGTCCAGGCAGACCTTGAGGTCCTCCTGAGTCACCCTGGTAACGCACAGTGATGCACAGAGAGACAGGTCAATTAGGGCGAGAGAGACAGACAAGAAAACAGGTGAGACAGACAAGTCAATTAGACAGACAGACAGACAGACAGACAGACAGACAGACAGACAGACAGACAGACAGACAGACTGCTTCATTACACACCATGACACTGCCAAACTCTCTCGAATGAGGTGAGAAATATTGAGTTTGTGACAGATCAAACCACCGCTAGGGCATAACGCCGCTTAGCACCAGCACAAAAATACTGTTAGAACTCATGAGACTACGAGTTTACCTGTCTGTCTGTCTGTCTGTCTTACCTGTCTGTCTGTCTGTCTGTCTGTCTGTCTGTGTCGGTCGGTCGTACCTGTCTGTCTGTCTGTCTGTCTGTCTGTCTGTCTCGGTCGGTCGGTCGGTCGGTGTCTGTCTGTCTGTCTGTCTGTCTGTCTGTCTGTCTGTCTGTCTGTCTGTCTGTGTCGGTCGGTCGGTCGGTCGGTGTGAGTTTGCCAACCAGACCACCTCAATAACACAGACGCTGTTGCTTTGTGCAAGTTGGTGTCTTTATTGATGTGCACTGTGCATATGAACATAGGGTTAGCCTGTCTGAGATCACCTGAGAATGAAGTAAGATACACCTGTTCAAATGTTTATATGCACATTGTGCACACATACATGATTAGGCGATACTATGAGCGCAAATAGGCAACACTGTGAGCGCTTATGTGACTGGTGCCATTGCCATGTGTCTCATGTAGGCAGTGTCCTTTTCGCACAAAATCAAGCCAGTTTTAAAGTGTGTTATGAGTGTGTGTTAAAAGGCAAGACTGTGCAACGTGCATAATGTGTGCTGAGAGTATGCTGTGAGAGCATAAAGAGTGTGTGTGTGTGTGTGTGTGTGTGTGTGTGTGTGTGTGTGTGTGTGTGTGTGTGTGTGTGTGTGTGTGTGTGTGTGTGTGTGTGCTAAGACATGAGTGTTTGATATTTGAAGTCTACCTTGTCTCCTTTCAAGCCTTCTCTCCCAGGTAGTCCCTGCTGCCCTAGTGAGCCCTGCAGGAGAGGAGAGGAGGAGAGAGGAGGAGAGAGAGGAGGAGAGAGGAGAGAGAAGAGGAGGAGAGGACAGGAAGAGAAGAAGATGAGAGTGGAGGAGAGAGGAGAGACGAGGAAAGTAGAGGAGGAGAGAGGAGACATCTATCACCAGCTATTCTGATGCTCATAAACATTTAGCTCCTTACAGAGAAGGAGCCTACTGTACACCTACTGTACACCTACTGAACACCTTCCACCTCCCTCTCCCTCTGAGGCCTACTGAACACCTCCCACCTCCCTCTCCCTCCGAGGCCTACTGAACACCTTCCACCTCCCTCTCCCTCCGAGGCCTACTGAACACCTTCCACCTCCCTCTCCCTCTGAGGCCTACTGAACACCTCCCACCTCCCTCTCCCTCTGAGGCCTACTGAACACCTCCCACCTTCCACCTCCCTCTGAGGCCTACTGAACACCTCCCACCTTCCACCTCCCTCTGAGGCCTACTGAACACCTTCCACCTCCCTCTCCTCCCTCTGAGGCCTACTGAACACCTCCCACCTCCCTCTCCTCCCTCTGAGGCCTACTGAACACCTCCCACCTCCCTCTCCTCCCTCTGAGGCCTACTGAACACCCACCACCACCCTCTCCTCCCTCTGAGGCCTACTGAACACCTTCCACCACCCTCCTCCCTCTGAGGCCTACTGAACACCTCCCACCTCCCTCTCCTCCCTCTGAGGCCTACTGAACACCTTCCACCACCCTCTCCTCCCTCTGAGGCCTACTGAACACCTTCCACCTCCCTCTCCTCCCTCTGAGGCCTACTGAACACCCACCCCCTCCCTCTCCCTCAACCAGGGAGCTCCCCTCCTCCCTCCGAGGGAACACAGATGCTCATTATAGACAGCATGTGCTGACAACAGACTGGGCTTCTGCCTCTCTTAATTAATTCTCAAATTTGATTACTGATCATCTGTGTAATAATTCAACGCTTTGTTCTTGTGTCTCTCTTTGTTTGTTGTTGTGTCTCTCTCTTTGTTTGTTGTTGTGTCTCTCTCTTTGTTTGTTGTTGTGTCTCTCTCTTTGTTTGTTGTTCTCACTCTCCCTCCCTGTTTTCCTGGTCCTGGTTAATTCCAACAACAAATGAATATTTGGAAGACGGGGGGAAAGGGGAGATACGTAGAGGAGAAGAGAGAGGAGAAGAGGAGAGAAGAGAGAGGAGAAAGGAGAGGGAGAGGAGAGGAGAGGAGAAGAGAGGAGAAGAGAGAGGAGAAGAGAAGAGAAGAGAGAGGAGAGACAAGAGGAGAGAGGAAAGAGGAGAGGACAGAGGAGATAAGAGAGAAGGGAGAGGAGAGGAGAGAGGAGAGGAGAGAGGAGAGGAGAGGAGAGAGGAGAGATGGAGAGGAGAGGAGAGAGGGGAGAGGGAGAGGAGAGAGGAGAGGAGAGACGAGAGGAGAGACGAGAGGAGAGACGAGAGGAGAGGACAGAGGAGAGAAAGGAGAGGAGAGACGAGAGGAGAGGAGAAAGGAGAGGAGAGAGGGAGAGATGAGAGGAGAGAGGGAGAGATGAGAGGGAGAGGAGAGGAGAGAGGGAGAGGAGAGAGGAGAGGAGAGATGAGAGGGAGAGGAGAGGAGAGAGGGAGAGGAGAGAGGAGAGGAGAGAGGGAGAGATGAGAGGGAGAGGAGAGGAGAGAGGGAGAGGAGAGAGGAGAGGAGAGATGAGAGAAGAAGAGAAGAGACGAGAGGGAAAGGACAGGACGAGCAGAGGACGAGGAGCGGAAGAGAGACCTACAGCTGGAGTGTTCTGGTAGAGTAGGGGTTATAAGAACACTTACAGTTTCTCCCGGGATCCCTGCTAGTCCTCTGGGGCCAGATGGACCTTCTGTACCCTGGAATCAGACAGGTGACACGAGCTGACCTCAGGTCAGATCCACCCTCAGAGCTCAGTAACAATATTCACCTCACTTCTTCACTTCAACTAACGATCAACTGACAGTCTTATTCCTAAGCAGCTGCTTGATGGTCTGGTTGATTTGTTTTGGGCCAGTTACGGCTTCCCAGCTGACTGCAGCCAGAGCGATCAATACTCTGATTCTGAGAATCCTTCACACTTCACTGAGTGACCAGACCTACTGTCCAGACAGATTCACACACCGGAGAGTGTGCGTGTGTGTGTGTGCGTGTGTGTGTGTGTGTGTGTGTGTGTGTGTGTGTGTGTGTGTCAGAGGCAACTCTCTGGTGCTAGCTGCACCCTGCAGTTAAAGCTTTTTTTAGAAGATGATTGCAGCAGTCTTGTTGATTTCCCACCAATGGGAAAAGAGGGTCAATCTGACCCTGTAGTAAGCCTGGTGCTTCCGGAACATTCTACTCTGAGTCACGGAAAGAGGATGTGACCTGAGGGAATCAGGGTGGTAATTGTGGTAATTATACGGAATGGCCCACCACTCTTTATCTTTGCTACATAACTTTTTTGTATTCCTTCTATGTATGTAACTTTCCTACTGTATACTATTTGCCCCACTATTTTAAGACTGTATATTTATTTGCTTGTTTTATTGTTTGAATGTGAGGTTGTTGAAGGAGTCAGTTTGAATGTGAGGTTGTTGAAGGTGTCAGTTTGAATGTGAGGTTGTTGAAGGTGTCAGTTTGAATGTGAGGTTGTTGAAGGAGTCAGTTTGAATGTGAGGTTGTTGAAGGTGTCAGTTTGAATGTGAGGTTGTTGAAGGAGTCAGTTGGAACGTGAGGTTGTTGAAGGTGTCAGTTTGAATGTGAGGGTGTTGAAGGTGTCAGTTTGAATGTGAGGTTGTTGAAGGAGTCAGTTTGAATGTGAGGTTGTTGAAGGAGTCAGTTGGAACGTGAGGTTGTTTTCTCATTCAGATGAGTTTTTACCTGCGGACCTGCTTCTCCTTTCTGACCAGGCAGTCCTATACTTCCCTTCAGAGAGAGAGAGAGAGAGAGAGAGGGAGGAGAGAGAGAGAGAGGGAGAGAGAGAGAGGGAGGAGAGAGGGAAGGACAGGGAGGGAGAGAGAGAGAGAGAGAGAGAGGGGGGGGGGAGAGGGAGGGAGAGAGGTAGAGGGATGGAGAGAGAGGCAGGGAGAAGGGGGAAGAGAGAGGGGGGGAGAGAGAGAGAGGGAGAGAGAGGGAGGGAGAGGGAGGGAGGGGAAGAGGGAGAAGGAAGAAGAGGTAGAAGTAGGGAGGGAGAGGAGGCAGGTTGGGGAGATATAGAGGGAGAGAGAGGACGAGATAGAGGGAGAGAGAGAAAGAGAGAGAGAAAGGAGGAGAGAGGGAACATAGAGAGATCATTTAACGTGATGTTTGTTTTCTCCACAATTACTCTGTTCATTATTGAGTGAAACCAGGCCTGTAAAAATCAATTTGTTAGCAGACTTCAAATGAGTAGAGAAAATTCACAACGTGGGGCGATTCCCAACCCCCAGACTGATATAAAACGCTGCACAACGGCTCAACAAGGATTCACATAAACATAGGCAGTATAAAAGCCACATATTTCTCATAAAATTTTTACAACAAACACTTGTAAAAGACTCGCAGAGATTGGCCAGCTGGTTACCTTAAAGCCATGTGGACCCTGGACTCCTCTTTGACCCTGGAGAAAACACAATACAAGCAAGATGACTGCCTCCTCCTTACTGGGATCTAGTCCTCCCAACACAATGCTTTCCCACAATGCAGTTCTGCCATCCTGTTCACCTAGACTCAGAGGGTTCAGAGCTTTCTCATTCAAGTGTCAGACATTACATGAGTATTACTGAGCAAGACTAATAGAAGATAAACCAGTGTGTAGACAGTGTGTTAAAGACAGTAGATAGTGTGTTAAAGTCAGTAGATAGTGTGTTAAAGACAGTAGATAGTGTGTTAAAGACAGTAGATAGTGTGTTAAAGACAGTAGATAGTGTGTTAAAGACAGTAGATAGTGTGTTAAAGACAGTAGACAGTGTGTTAAAGACAGTAGATAGTGTGTTAAAGACAGTAGATAGTGTGTTAAAGTCAGTAGATAGTGTGTTAAAGACAGTAGATAGTGTGTTAAAGACAGTAGATAGTGTGTTAAAGACAGTAGAATGGATTAAAGACAGTAGATAGTGTGTTAAAGACAGTAGATAGTGTGTTAAAGACAGTAGATAGTGTGTTGAAGACAGTAGAATGGATTAAAGACAGTAGATAGTGTGTTAAAGACAGTAGATAGTGTGTTAAAGACAGTAGATAGTGTGTTAAAGACAGTAGATAGTGTGTTAAAGACAGTAGATAGTGTGTTAAAGACAGTAGATAGTGTGTTAAAGACAGTAGATAGTATGTTAAAGACTGTAGATAGTGTGTTAAAGACAGTAGATAGTGTGTTAAAGACAGTAGATAGTGTGTTAAAGATAGTAGATAGTGTGTTAAAGACAGTAGACAGTGTGTTAAAGACAGTAGATAGTGTGTTAAAGACAGTAGACAGTGTGTTAAAGACAGTAGAATGGATTAAAGATAGTAGATAGTGTGTTAAAGACAGTAGACAGTGTGTTAAAGACAGTAGATAGTGTGTTAAAGACAGTAGATAGTGTGTTAAAGATAGTAGATAGTGTGTTAAAGACAGTAGATAGTGTGTTAAAGACAGTAGATAGTGTGTTGAAGACAGTAGAATGGATTAAAGATAGTAGATAGTGTGTTAAAGACAGTAGACAGTGTGTTAAAGACAGTAGAATGGATTAAAGACAGTAGATAGTGTTTTAAAGACAGTAGATAGTGTGTTAAAGACAGTAGATAGTGTGTTGAAGACAGTAGAATGGATTAAAGATAGTAGATAGTGTGTTAAAGATAGTAGATAGTGTGTTAAAGACAGTAGATAGTGTGTTAAAGACAGTAGACAGTGTGTTAAAGACAGTAGAATGGATTAAAGATAGTAGATAGTGTGTTAAAGACAGTAGACAGTGTGTTAAAGACAGTAGATAGTGTGTTAAAGACAGTAGATAGTGTGTTGAAGACAGTAGATAGTGTGTTAAAGACAGTAGATAGTGTGTTAAAGATAGTAGATAGTGTGTTAAAGACAGTAGATAGTGTGTTAAAGACAGTAGATAGTGTGTTGAAGACAGTAGATAGTGTGTTAAAGACAGTAGATAGTGTGTTAAAGACAGTAGATAGTGTGTTAAAGACAGTAGATAGTGTGTTAAAGACAGTAGATAGTGTGTTAAAGACAGTAGATAGTGTGTTTAAGACAGTAGATAGTGTGTTAAAGACAGTAGATAGTGTGTTAAAGACTGTAGATAGTGTGTTAAAGACAGTAGATAGTGTGTTAAAGACAGTAGATAGTGTGTTAAAGACAGTAGATAGTGTTAAAGACAGTAGATAGTGTGTTAAAGACAGTAGATAGTGTGTTAAAGACAGTAGATAGTGTGTTGAAGACAGTAGATAGTGTGTTAAAGACAGTAGATAGTGTGTTAAATACAGTAGACAGTGTGTTAAATACAGTAGACAGTGTGTTAAAGACAGTAGATAGTGTGTTAAAGACAGTAGATAGTGTGTTAAAGACAGTAGATAGTGTGTTAAAGACAGTAGATAGTGTGTTAAAGACAGTAGATAGTGTGTTAAAGACAGTAGATAGTGTGTTAAAGACAGTAGATAGTGTGTTAAAGACAGTAGATAGTGTGTTAAAGACAGTAGATAGTGTGTTAAAGATAGTAGATAGTGTGTTAAAGACAGTAGATAGTGTGTTAAAGACAGTAGATAGTGTGTTAAAGACAGTAGATAGTGTGTTAAAGACAGTAGATAGTGTGTTAAAGACAGTAGATAGTGTGTTAAAGACAGTAGATAGTGTGTTAAAGATAGTAGATAGTGTGTTAAAGATAGTAGATAGTGTGTTAAAGACAGTAGATAGTGTGTTAAAGACAGTAGATAGTGTGTTAAAGACAGTAGATAGTGTGTTAAAGATAGTAGATAGTGTGTTAAAGACAGTAGATAGTGTGTTAAAGACAGTAGATAGTGTGTTAAAGACAGTAGATAGTGTGTTAAAGACAGTAGATAGTGTGTTAAAGACAGTAGATAGTGTGTTAAAGATAGTAGATAGTGTGTTAAAGATAGTAGATAGTGTGTTAAAGACAGTAGATAGTGTTTTAAAGACAGTAGATAGTGTGTTAAAGACAGTTGATAGTGTGTTAAAGACAGTAGATAGTGTGTTAGACAGTAGATAGTGTGTTAAAGACAGTAGATAGTGTGTTAAAGACAGTTGATAGTGTGTTAAAGACAGTAGATAGTGTGTTAGACAGTAGATAGTGTGTTAAAGACAGTAGATAGTGTGTTAAAGACAGTTGATAGTGTGTTAAAGACAGTTGATAGTGTGTTAAAGACAGTAGATAGTGTGTTAGACAGTAGATAGTGTGTTAAAGACAGTAGATAGTGTGTTAAAGACAGTAGATAGTGTGTTAAAGACAGTAGATAGTGTGTTAAAGACAGTAGATAGTGTGTTAAAGACAGTAGATAGTGTGTTAAAGACAGTAGATAGTGTTAAAGACAGTAGATAGTGTGTTAAAGACAGTAGATAGTGTGTTAAAGACAGTAGATAGTGTGTTAAAGACAGCAGAATGGATTAAAGACAGTAGATAGTGTGTTAAAGACAGTAGATAGTGTGTTAAAGACAGTAGATAGTGTGTTAAAGACAGTAGATAGTGTGTTAAAGACAGTAGATAGTGTGTTAAAGACAGTTGATAGTGTGTTAAAGACAGTAGATAGTGTGTTAGACAGTAGATAGTGTGTTAAAGACAGTAGATAGTGTGTTAAAGACAGTTGATAGTGTGTTAAAGACAGTTGATAGTGTGTTAAAGACAGTAGATAGTGTGTTAAAGACAGCAGAATGGATTAAAGACAGTAGATAGTGTGTTAAAGACAGTAGATAGTGTGTTAAAGACAGTAGATAGTGTGTTAAAGACAGTAGATAGTGTTAAAGACAGTAGATAGTGTGTTAAAGACAGTTGATAGTGTGTTAAAGACAGTAGATAGTGTGTTAAAGACAGCAGAATGGATTAAAGACAGTAGATAGTGTGTTAAAGACAGTAGATAGTGTGTTAAAGACAGTAGATAGTGTGTTAAAGACAGTAGATAGTGTGTTAAAGACAGTAGATAGTGTGTAGGATATTTACCAGGTCTCCCATCTCTCCCTTGTGGCCCTTCTCGCCTGCTTCCCCCTCAGACAACACAGAAACCAGGAGAACGTTTAGAGACTCGGACCCTGAACATGGCAGCACTCTTGAACATACGCTGTGGTCAAATGCTACTGGCTACAGGCAAGTGCTATAGGCACAGTTGTCAAATTGTAGTGCTATAGTAAGTAGCCTTGAGAACCAAGGGTTCTTGAGCCTAGTGGCCCATAGGGCAGGAGCCTTTCTCCTGAATCCTTAGCGTGAAGCAGCTTGATGTACAAGTACACTACACCCCCTGGACATGATGCTAGTATGCAGGGACTTACCCCCAATCCAACTCTTGATGCTGAGTGCCAAGCAGCATTTTTTAAAGTCTTTGGTATGATTGGACTGGGGATCGAACCCTCAACCTCCCAATCCCAGAGCAGACACTCTACCCACTAAGCCACGATGCTGGTCAGTGACACGCTGTAGGCACTGAGCTGAGCTGGTCAGTGATACAGTAGAATCCGCTCCCACAAAGTATCCAGAAGTCAATGGAGGAGTGTAGTTGTAAACGGGCGGAATAATCACGCCTTTTAATAACAACGCATTTCCAGGCGAACGTGCTCTGTCCATCCCACTCCTGGCTGCTTTCAACAACCGAATTAATCCTGTGTCTGAAAGGAGGGGCAGTATGTTGTAATAAGTCACATCTTTAATGATATAACATGTGTAATGGTGCTATATACTGTACTGTAGGTGAATCGCAATGGTTTCCACTCCATAAATGTTCATGGGGTTTGCGAGGAGAGAGGTTATGCTACATCACTCATGTCTATGTGACTGACCCTGGTTCAGTGCATACATGTCCGTAATATGAGATCATTGCTCTTCCTTCTGTCTTCCAGAGTGAAGCTATGACAGGGTGGATAGAGCAGACAATAGTTGTCCTTGAAGATGGGTAACATTACGCAATACATCGCCCCCCCTTCCCTGAGACAACATGAATATCACTCTTGAATTTCAAGTTGACTAATGACATTTTTTATTTTTTATTTTTTTTTATTTAAACCTCTTTAAGTAAACATTGAGGAATGTTTTATTTAACTACTGTAATGTAGGCTATTTATTTTTTTATTTTTTTATTTTTTTATTTTTTTATTTTTTTATTTTTTTATTTATTTTTTAAACCTCTTTAAGTAAACATTTCTGAGGAATGTTTTATTTAACTAATGTAGACTATTTATTTATTTTCCTCCTCCATGATGGCCAGAATGAAGGAGCGTTGCGTCCCGGCACACCACACTCCCATGAACCGCTTCTTTGGCGCAAACTTTGCGCGATTCTGGTTAACGTACTTTTAGGGAGCATAAAAAATTCCTTAGCCTTTGACGATGCCATGTTCTGGGTGCTACCATGTTCTGGGTGCTACCATGTTCTGGGTGCTACCATGTTCTGGGTGCTGCCATGTTCTGGGTGCTACCATGTTCTGGGTGCTACCATGTTCTGGGTGCTACCATGTTCTGGGTGCTGCCATGTTCTGGGTGCTACCATGTTCTGGGTGCTACCATGTTCTGGGTGCTGCCATGTTCTGGGTGCTACCATGTTCTGGGTCACAAACTGTCATAAGAGGTTACAGGAACACATACCTCTTTATGCACTGACGTAGCTTAGCCCTTGCCATGACATTGAGAGAGATGTATACGGCTTTCTAATCTATGACTTTGTACAGCTTTACAATACTAAAGCTTGAGTAAAGCTTTAAAAGGTGTTGATGGGGGCATGATTCTTACAGGGAGAGTGAGGTGCTGTAGTCCAAGAGCTGTCATCACCTGGAAGAGAGGGAGGAGGGAGGAGGGAAGGGGGAAGAGGAGGAGGAGGAGGAGGAGGAGAGAAGCCATCATAGGTGATAGGGGCAAGTACACAACACGAGTTCACATGACGAGTGCACAGTGCTCATCACTTGAGCCTTGCGCCAAACAACTTCCGCTACATTCACACTGACTGATTGACTGACCAGGAACCTTGTATCAGCCCATACTGCAGACAGACAGGTAGGCAGACAGGTAGGCAGGCAGGCAGGCAGGCAGACAGACAGACAGACAGACAGACAGACAGACAGGCAGACAGACAGACAGACAGACAGGCAGACAGGCAGACAGACAGACAGGACAGACAGACAGACAGGCAGACAGACAGACAGACAGGCAGACAGGCAGACAGGCAGACAGACAGTAAGGAGCAGGAGTAGCAGTTAACTAGCTAGGAGGGCCGGAGATGTTTTATTCATCGCACAGATAAGATAACTAATTTACACTTGAATCAGCTGCAGCTAATAACCAAGAAATAGCAGCTGGCTGCCTCCTCTCTCTCTCTCCCTCCTTCTCTCTCCCTCCTCCTCTCTCCCTCCTCCTCTCTCCCTCGGCATCTCTGCCAGTCTCTCAACGGCCGCCGACGACAGCAAACTAATACAGACTCAGTTGAGTAGATTCCACCCTCACAGTCATCCGCCTGGTGCATTGTGGGAGTTGTGGAGTCTTACTGTATGACACATATTAGTATTTAGTTCTTGTGTATTTTGTGTTGCGTGTTGTGGGGCTACTTCGATAGTACCTGAAACCTTTTTTTTTTCCACATCTGCGACGCCCACATCCAGCATGAAAAAGTATCTGCAGTAACTGAAATGGTTTTGAATACGTGTCGTACAAAACTTAGCGACCATGAATTAACCTGACCTCCATTACAGGAGGACGAGCCTCTCATCTCAACTGTCGCTACGCTAAGATACAGGATCACAAACCCATTTCCTGTTTCCCAGGGTGCTCTACTCACCGGGCCTGCGGGTCCTCGGGGGCCAATGTCACCCTGGATGGAGAACAAACAAACAAATAAACAAACAAACACAAATTAAATACCCAATGGTCACAACAACAAAGTATTGCAGGTTTGTTGAGAACAGAATGTAAACAAGCCCCTACACACACGCCTCGTCTAGCATGCACACACACACACACACACACACACACACACACACACACACACACACACACACACACACACACACGGGCACCCAGGTGTATCATAACAATTCAAAATCTCGTTAGAGCATTTCATTAATTACAGGTTGCTCCGGCTGATTACATTGGGAGTGTGTGTGTGGGGGGAGGGGGTGTGGGGGGGGGGGGGGGGGGGGGTGTTGGTCTCTCTCTTGTTTAGTTCAGTGAATAGGGATGATTAACTGCAATCCTTTAAAGGCCTTCCATTATGTGGTAGATTACTATGAGGGATAAATAGACTGAATAAATAGAACATGTGCAACATGTTTCAGCCTCCCTCCCTCTGGGGTCTCTCTCTGTCTCTCTCCCCTGCCCCCCCCCCTCCTCCCTCTGGGGTCTCTCTCTCCTGCCCCCCCCCCCTCCTCCTCCTCCCTCTGGGGTCTCTCTCTGTCTCTCTCCCCTGCCCCCCCCCCTCCTCCCTCTGGGGTCTCTCTCTCCTGCCCCCCCCCCTCCTCCTCCTCCCTCTGGGGTCTCTCTCTCCTGCCCCCCCTCCCTCCCTCTGGGGTCTCTCTCTGTCTCTCTCTCCTCCTCCCCCAGGGTGAAGGTGACATGGGCGTGACTCACCTTCTGGCCCTTGGTGCCGCTGCTGCCCCCCTCTCCATGCTGACCCTGGAGGAGCAGACGTGGGTTAGTAAGAGCCTCTAACAGTCATCCCCAGGATGGGAGGAAGAGGAGGAGGAGCAGGAGGAGGAGGAGGAGGAAGAGGAGGAGGAGCAGGAGGAGGAGCAGGAGGAAGAGGAGGAGGAAAGAAGGGGGAGAGGGAGTAGGAGGAAGAGGAGGAAGAATAGGAGGAGTTGGAGGAGGAGGGAGGAGTTGGAGGAGGAGGAGGGGGAGATGGAGAAGGAAAGAAGGGGGAGAGAGAGTAGGAGGAAGAGGAGGAGGAGTTGGAGGAGGAAAGAAGGGGGAGAGGGAGTAGGAGGAAGTGGAGGAGGAGGAGGAGGAAGAGGAGGACTTGGAGGAGAAGGAGGAGGGAGGAGAAAGAAAGGAAAGAGGGAGGGGAGGGAGTGTGTGTGTGTGTGTGTGTGGGGGGGTGCGTACTGGGTTGCCAGGTTCTCC
>NC_140258.1:12451835-12456835 GCF_949987555.1 Borostomias antarcticus
GTCAACGCTGACGGAGCTGCTGTAGCGTGTCTAAGCAGCTGTGAAGCAGCTCTCCAGATGTACAGGACCCTCACCCTCCATTACGCCTCCTCACACGGCACACACACCCTCACCCTCCATGACTCTGTCCCCACACACACTCTCACCCTCCATGACTCTGTCCTCACACGGCACACACACTCTCACCCTCCATGACTCTGTCCTCACACACACTCTCACCCTCCATGACTCTGTCCTCACACACACTCTCACCCTCCATGACTCTGTCCTCACACGGCACACACACTCTCACCCTCCATGACTCTGTCCTCACACACCCTCCATGACTCTGTCCTCACACGGCACACACACCCTCACCCTCCATGACTCTGTCCTCACACGGCACACACACTCTCACCCTCCATGACTCTGTCCTCACACACCACTCTCACCCTCCATGACTCTGTCCTCACACGGCACACACACTCTCACCCTCCATGACGCCTCCTCACACGGCACACACACTCTCACCCTCCATGACTCTGTCCTCACACACACTCTCACCCTCCATGACTCTGTCCTCACACGACACACACACCCTCACCCTCCATGACTCTGTCCTCACACAGCACACACACTCTCACCCTCCATGACTCTGTCCTCACACAGCACACACACTCTGCCTGGGATCCAGCTCCGCCTGAACACTGGATTAAAAACATACATTCAGTCAATCCGCTCTTCTTCCCTCCAAGTTTTTCTCTTTCTTTCTTCCTTTATGTGTTTATGTACGTGTGATTTCTTTCTCTCTCTCTCTCTCTCTCTCTCTCTCTCTCTCATTTTCAGATGTAGGCTATACCCTTCAGAATACCAGTACCTGTACCTAGATGCTGTACCTAGATATACGTCTATCCCAAGATCCAATATCCAATTAAAACATCCAACACTTAGTTCCTCTGTCTGTCCTCTGTGGGCTCTACCCTGAGGCACTGACTGCGTGGTTCTGGCTCTGGTTATGGTTCTGCTTCTGCTTCTGGTTCTGGTTCTGGTTCTGGTTCTGGTTCTGGTTCTGGTTCTGGCTCTGGCTCTGGCTCTGGTTCTGGCTCTGGCTCTGGCTCTGGCTCTGGCTCTGGCTCTGGCTCTGGCTCTGGCTCTGGTTCTGGTTCTGCTGCTGCAGCTCTTGGAGAGCACGGCCACTTTGAAAATCCTCAATAAAACGGTATTTGTTCTGGTTGTTTACCGGGGGTTAAGAGGGTCGCGCCGGGCAGCGGGAAAGCCGACAGCTGGCTGGCCGGGGCTCAAAATGCAGCTTAGCGCTTTTATGAAACTTTCTCTGACTGGGCACACAATGCCCTCCTTAACGGCCAGACATCTGAATACGCAGGGTGAGAGAGAGAGAGAGAGAGAGAGAGAGAGAGAGAGAGACACTGAGCCTCACCCTGCCGAAGCCTCTCACCCTCCTCTCTCTCTCACAGACTCACTCCCCGTCCCTCCTGACAACAGGGGGTGTTGTTCCGACGTTCACCACTAGATGGCAAACTGGCTTCACCGTAGAGCAGGCAGCGGTGTTGGCAGCTGGCAGGGATGGGGGGGGGGGGGGGGGGGTAGTGGTGGTGGGGGGGGGGGGGGGGCGTGCGTAGGCTGAAAAGAAATGGATCTGAAGGCGCATGAATGTATGATGTGTGTTGGGTAACATCCCTAATTAGGACGTTTGGTGAATTAGAGAGTAAATCCCGTAACGGATATTGGGAGTAGCGGCCAAGAGAGTGTGCATCTGCCTGAGCGTGCTGGAGAATGAGAGAAGATGACACATTGAGAAGAAAAATACAAAGAAAGAGGAAGTGTGTGTGTGTGTTGTGTTGTGTGTAGGTCTGTGAGAGAGAGAACGAGCGAGATAGCGTGAGAGCGAGAGAGAGAGAGCGAGAGAGAGGGTGAGAGAGAAAGAGACGGTGAAAGAGAGAGAGGGGTGAGAGAGAAAGAGAGGGTGAAAGAGAGAGGGTGAAAGAGAGAAAGAGGGTGAAAGAGAAAGAGAGAGAGGGTGAAAGAGAGAGAGAGAGAGGGTGAAAGAGAGAGAGAGGGTGAAAGAGAGAGAGAGAGGGTGAAAGAGAGAGAGAGAGGGTGAAAGAGAGAGAGAGGGTGAAAGAGGGAGAGAGAGAGGGTGAAAGAGAGAGAGCGAGAGCGAGAGAGAGAGAGTGATAGAGAGAGAGACAGTGAGAGGGCGAGGGAGGGAGAATGTTCCCTCCAGCTTCACACCTCTCTCTCTCCTGCTGTCAGCCTGGCTCTCTCTCTCTCTCTCTCTCTCTCCTGCTGTCAGCCTGGCTCTCTCTCTCTCTCTCTCTCTCCCTCTCTCTCTCTCCCTCTCCCTCTCTCTCTCTCTCTCTCTCTCTCTCCTGCTGTCAGCCTGGCTCTCTCTCCCTCTCTCTCTCTCTCCTGCTGTCAGCCTGGCTCTCTGCAGCCATACAGGTGGGATAACAAGGTGGTGGAGTGGTGGAGGCCTCAGCATAATTCTGCCTTAGAACCATGGAGGACGAACCGCCTCCTTCCTCCTCAGACCTGCGCCTCCTTCCTCCTCAGACCTGCGCCTCCTTCCTCCTCAGACCTGCGCCTCCTTCCTCCTCAGACCTGCGCCTCCTTCCTCCTCAGACCTGCTAGAGTCTGGACACCTCAGCCACCAGGCCTGGCAGGAACAGCCCCGCGGACAGAACAACGAGAGGGAGGGAGAGAGGGAGAGAGAGAGAGAGAGAGAGAGAGAGAGAGAGAGAGAGAGAGAGAGAGAGAGAGAGAGAGAGAGGGAGAGAGAGAGAGAGAGAGAGAGAGAGAGAGAGGGAGAGAGAGAGAGGGAGAGGGATGAGAGAGAGGGAGATATATAGAGAGAGAGAGAGAGGGAGAGAGAGAGAGGGAGAGGGATGAGAGAGAGGGAGAGGGATGAGAGAGAGGGAGATAGAGAGAGAGAGAGAGGGAGATAGAGAGAGAGAGAGAGGGAGATATAGAGACAGAGAGAGAGAGAGAGAGGGAGATATAGAGACAGAGAGAGAGAGAGAGAGGGAGATATAGAGACAGAGAGAGAGAGAGAGATATAGAGAGGTACAGAGGGACGGCTTGCATAGCGATCGTTCCCATGGGATTCACTCACTATATCTGGTGGACTTTAAGAGCTAATAGACTTTAACGACTTCTAAAGAGAGCACGAGAGAGAGAGAGAGAGAGAGAGAGAGAGAGAGAGAGAGAGCACAGGGGGAGAGAGAGAGAGAGAGAGAGAGAGAGAGAGAGAGAGCACAGGGGGAGAGAGAGAGAGAGAGAGAGCACAGGGGGAGAGAGAGAGAGAGAGAGAGAGAGAGAGAGAGAGAGAGCACAGGGGGAGAGAGAGAGCGAGCGTGACCATGATATTATATGAAATATAATTTCCACGAGGAGAAGAGGACAGGTTGCTTAGCTACCGTACAACCACGGAGGAGAAACAGGGGTTACTTGAGGTGCGACCCGGGACCAGAACGGGACCCAACTAAGACTCCTGTACTCCTGCTCAGTTTTACAGAGGCCACGTCAAGGATAGAGTGGATATAAAGACACACACACACACACACACACACACACACACACACACGCGGGGCACTTAGACCGAGGCAGCAGGGTTTGCTCCCAAGGTTCATATCACTCATCATGCACAACACCACCGTGCACCAACCCTCCACATCACTCTTCACCACTATAACAGGGATATCTGTAGAAGTCCAGGAGCCGTAGCTGCTGCACACACACACACACACACACACACACACACACACACACACACACACACAGAGCTGCTGCTCCCTCCACACCATTAACACACACACACACACACACACACACACACACACACACACACAGAGCTGCTGCTCCCTCCACACCATTAACACACACACACACACACACACACACACACACACACACACACACACAGAGCTGCTGCTCCCTCCACACCATTAACACACACACACACACACACACACACACACACACACACACACACACACACACACACACAGAGCTGCTGCTCCCTCCACACCATTAACACACACACAGATGGATGTGTCTAGATGGGCAGCCTGGCAGGGTGGAGAATGAGAACATGATCGCTGGAGTCCCTGGATGACTGGGTGACTGGGGGACAGACTGGGTGACTGGGTGACTGGGTGACTGGGGGACAGACTGGGTGACGGGAGGACAGACTGGGTGACTGGGGGACAGGCTGGGTGACTGGGTGACTGGAGGACAGACTGGGTGACTGGAGGACAGACTGGGTGACTGGGGGACAGACTGGGTGACTGGGTGACGGGAGGACAGGCTGGGTGACTGGGGGACAGACTGGGTGACTGGGGGACAGGCTGGGTGACTGGAGGACAGACTGGGTGACTGGGTGACTGGGGGACAGACTGGGTGACTGGGTGACTGGAGGACAGGCTGGGTGACTGGAGGACAGACTGGGTGACTGGGGGACAGACTGGGTGACTGGGGGACAGGCTGGGTGACTGGAGGACAGACTGGGTGACTGGGGGACAGACTGGGTGACTGGAGGACAGGCTGGGTGACTGGGGGACAGACTGGGTGACTGGGGGACAGGCTGGGTGACTGGAGGACAGACTGGGTGACTGGGGGACAGACTGGGTGACTGGAGGACAGGCTGGGTGACTGGGGGACAGACTGGGTGACTGGAGGACAGACTGGGTGACTGGAGGACAGACTGGGTGACTGGGGGACAGACTGGGTGACTGGGGGACAGGCTGGGTGACTGGAGGACAGACTGGGTGACTGGGGGACAGACTGGGTGACTGGAGGACAGGCTGGGTGACTGGGGGACAGACTGGGTGACTGGAGGACAGACTGGGTGACTGGGGGACAGACTGGGTGACGGGAGGACAGGTTGGGTGACGGGAGGACAGGCTGGGTGACTGGAGGACAGACTGGGTGACTGGGGGACAGACTGGGTGACTGGAGGACAGACTGGGTGACTGGAGGACAGACTGGGTGACTGGGGGACA
>NC_140258.1:12461835-12534335 GCF_949987555.1 Borostomias antarcticus
ACGGTGTGAGAGAGGGTGTGTGAAGGTAATAAAGACCTTCTTGTTCTTCGACTGGAAATTAAAAAAATCATCATCATCATCATCACCATTATCATCATCAACATCATCATTATGATCATCAGTGATTGTAGCCTAACCATTTCCAATGAAGTGTGTAATATAATCAATACAGTATAATCTCAGCACACTAAAGACTACAGATGCATGTCTCTAACGACCATGGGAGATGGGTGTGATGTGGTAGAGAGACGGAGCAGAAACACAGTCGATACAGGGAGAAGCACTGGTCAGGGAAACCCAGCACCCTGGCTATGCTACGCTAATGCGTTATCGATATTTATCAATACTATGGATGGATGACTCTAATTCCGCTGATGCGAAAGCAGGAAATTAAGAGATTGGGAGAAGCTGATAACTCTCTCAATAAGATCCCCATCTGGACTATCTCTCAGCCAATCGCAAATGCCCTTGGGGGTTAGTGGACAGCCCTATCATGTTCACAAGGGTCTCTGGTCTACTTCTCTCTGACAGCTGAGTGGCAGGCACACGTGACGTATCGTCCTACCTCTGTACAAAGGAAGGGTGCAAGGACACATGCCACACGGTCATTTCGCAAGAGTGCTATGCCAGGAGAGCGCACGTGAATCAAGGAGGAATTGTACGAACACGGCTTGTGACAGCATATGGAATTCCATCTCGTCTTGGGTTCCCTGTGCAGTGGTGACTTGTGGGTAACCGTGCTGTGATGAAGTCTCTGAGCCCTCCTCCATACGTTCCTTAACATGAATCATGAGTGTCAGGATGTCTTGGTAATATCTTTTATGGCGCATCACTGCTCTGTAGTTTCCCCAGACACAGTATTAGCCTGTTGTTTAGACCTGGGAGTCTCTCTATCAATGGAGAATCTCCATTGACGTGTTAAGTAGGGTAGGTGATTTTTCGTCCAATCATTTCGAGGTACCACCTTTCGTCCAATCATTACAAGGTACCACCTTTCGTCCAATCATTTTAAGGTACCACCTTTTGTTTCTCCCACAACGCCGATCCTACCTTTAAATTAGCCTTGTGAGACCATCCTGATTTTGCGAGTTCACATTCTGTTTCTCTCGTAAATCAGTATGGGTACTCTCCATAGAGATCCGTTTGTGTCAGATCAGAAAACAATCTCGCCAATCAGCATTGGTTCTGAGGAATTTGAAATACACACAGCTACGCAGGCCAGGTTTAGGTGTGATGACAACCGTTGAATTTAGAGGGTTAAATGGTTGAATTTAGAGCGTGATGGACGATGATAAAGTAGACAGATGCTTCATCCAATCACCTGCCAAGTTTTTTGAAAGTGCCCGCCTTTTTCCAAACAGTTTCCAGCTGAGAGTTCCCAGATGGTTATGCAAAGCAAACCATCTGGCGCATCAGGTTCCCTTTAAATAGTCTAGCACAGGAAACCAGGTCTCTCTCTCTCTGGTGAGGTTCATATGAATAGATAGATACAGTAGAAAGCTGTCTAACTTCCCCTCATCCCAACCTCACCCTGGGTGCTGGAATTCTCCGGGATGAAAACTTGTATAATACTGGACCAAAAAAACCTGTCTTCTCATCCAGGACTCACTCTGCATAATTCATGTCCAGAATATATCTGGAGACAGAATGTCTGTACAGAGCTGGGCAAACATATACACTGTCATGCACGCACGCACACGCACGCACACACACACACACACACACACACACACACACACGCACACACACACACACAAACACACACGCCCATAGAGACACGGGCAACAATCCTTTTCTTCCTGGCTCTGCAGCACTGCTTAAAGCACATCTCTACATTACTCTAGACATAATCTCTCTTCCTGCAAAACGATTACAAAGACACACAAACATCAACGACTACTGTGAGTGTATTCTCTATGCTACAGTAAATGTGATTTATTAAGTATGAATGTTAACATGTCATGTCTCTAAACTATTTCCCTAAACAATGAACTGGAACAAAATATTGTTGTTCGTTAGTGACACCAAAATATCCGAGGGCCCCTGGCATAAACTTAGAATAAGCTATTTCAAAAATCAAAAACAGGAAGAGTCATGTGGTTAATGAGGCTTGATGCCGGCTTTGAGGGGGGATTAGGACTGAGGTAGACTGAATAGTGAGTATTTGTTCGGCTCATATCTATGAAACCCAGCAACCTACTGCTGTGCCCAGCGGTGAACACCTGTCAGAGATGAACCCACACAGCTCGCCTGCACGGGCCAGCGCAGCAGTGCATGCTGGGAAGACGTTGGCAGAAGATGAATGACACAGTGGTGCTCCTGTGTGTCTTGTCCTGGAGCAGGCAGCCGCATCCAAGTGTAGGTTTTCACTGCTATTATGGTGACATAGTGTGCCTATGTACACACACACACACACAGGCACATAGACACAAACAAACAGACACACCTTTTCTTCACAGACAGATGTCTTAGGGACGCAGGAACTAGCTGGGATGAGGAACTCAGAGGTCTTATCAGTCACCTGACATCCAGAGGCTGGTTTTCACATCCCATAGTCCCCCCCCCGCCCCCCCCACCCCCACACACACACACACACACACACACACACACACTGCTTCCCTCCGCCTCCCCATCCTATGCGAGACACGGCCAACCTACAAACCTTAGTACACTGTTACAGGCAACCATGATGGAATATTTCACACGGACCATGGGCGAGGATATGTTCTACTGCCTCCCATCAGCTCTCTGATCTCATCCTCCGGTCCTCATCCGCTCTGCCCGTCGATGTCATCCATAATGAATGAAAGCAAGCAGTTCACAACAATACAAAGGATTTGATGACTCCTCCCCAGGGAGGATTTGCTTGGGGCTGCAACGATGAAGGCTTAGTTCAAAGAAAGACGCAACCCCTAGGCCTGGCTGAGAAAGACGAGAATGATCACCTCTCTATCTCTTTCTCTCTCCCTCTCTATCTCTTTCTCTCTCTCTTTCTCCCTCTCTCCCTCGGTTCTGTGGGGAGCAACCAGTAGGCTGTAGGTGGAGTCACACCCGTTGTCACGGAAACCAATGGACGCATGTTACCCGCAAAAGCACGATGACTGGAAATAAAAGATGAATGCTGAGAGAGAGTGCAGACACTGTGTTTCCATTGGATGGAAGGAATGTTAGGGGCTGTATCTAAGTTTGAATTTAAAACACAGATCAGTCGAGATCACTTTAGTCAAAATTGACCCGTTTGTTAGCATGCGATAATATATACAGCATATTAATTTTGGCGGTGTGATCTGTTCGGGGGGGCCCCCTGCCTTCCACGCATGTGGAAAGCGGCAATCTAGATGTCTGATCTTGACTTTTTCAGGGAGACTTTTCACGTGTCGTGCTTGTAAAACATTCCCCGACGTCCCTTCAATGTGTGACACACAGGAAATACGTTACTATTTCAAGCCCCGTCGTGCACTCAATGGCCCCCTGCTGTCTAACCTTCACTAGTCAAGGTCCAGGAGGACGCCAGCTCTCCCCACTTGACTGCTGGACTTCAGAGGGCAGAGGTCATACTGTAGGCCGGGTCCTTACTGCCGGGCTGACACACGGTGGTGGTCATCTATGAGGCGGGCATGATGAGAGGCAGAAAGTATCCAGTAGGAAAGCACAGGACAGAAGGAGAGGAGAGGCTCAGGGACCTATTGTTAGCTCGGTACTCCGGGGCCGAGTGCTACTCTAGCTGTTTACTCTGGGGCCTTGCGCTGGCTCTGTGCTCTGGTGCTAGCTCTGTGCTCTGGTGCTAGCTCTGTGCTCTGGTGCTAGCTCTGTACTCTGGTGCTAGCTCTGTGCTCTGGTGCTAGCTCTGTACTCGGGGACCTATCGTTAGCTTTGCGCTCCGGGGCCTTGTGCTGGCGCTGTGCTCGTTCTGTACTCTGGGGCTCGACCTGAGCAGAGCGGAGCTGCTAATTGGGTGAGAGGCTGAAGGTGTGATCGTCTGTCCTGTGGCGAGCGTGCGTGATAACGACCCACGTCCGTTTCTCCTGAAATAGAGCCTGAGAATGATCAAGACCCCCACCCGCCTGGTCAACAACCTCCAGTGCTACATGTGACCGCCGGGGAGCAGATGCTAAAAATACCCAGAAACCTTAGCACACCGACAGTCACCACCAGGAAGTCAAGCAACCATCAAAGACAGATTATTCATAGATCAGCTCTGGCCTCAGTGAGTGTCTTCAACAAAACAACACTACCAACATCCAGCTCTAAGAGGCTGGCAACACAGCCAACACCCGGCTCTGATAGGCTGGTAAAATAACCACGCCCATTCCCTCCCCTCCCCTTTTCACACCTCTAGTGTAGAAGATTTTTCCACCACAGAAAAAGCCGGGATTTTTCCCAATGGGGGCCTTTACCTTGAATGAAGATGATGTGTGAGACATGACCATTAGAGCACACAGTAAACAACAACAATAATAACCAGACCCGTTCCAATTAGGGCTCTGTGATTGGTTGTAATGTTGACACAGTGTAGACTCCCGTAGAAGAGGTCGGGGGGGCAATGGTTGCCTTTGAGCCTGAGCTGAGCTGTTCCCCCTGAGGTCTGGTCTAATGACATGTTACACTGCTGGCAGTAGACAGCTGGAGGACATGTCTCTGCTCTGACTCTGCAAGGCTGTGCTACCATATGTTCTGCTATCCTATTCTGTTCTGCTCTGCTCTGTTCTTCTCTGCTTTGTTCTGTTCTGCTCCTCTGTCTCTCCTCTGCTCTCTCTCCTGTCTCTCCTCTCCTCTGTCTCCTCTGCTCTCCTCTCCTCTGTCTCTCCTCTCCTCTGTCTCTCCTCTGCTCTCTCTCCTGTCTCTCCTCTCCTCTGTCTCCTCTGCTCTGCCTCTCCTCTGCTCTCTCTCTCTCCTCTGCTCTGTCTCTCCTCTCCTCTGCTCTCTCTCCTCTCCTCTGTTCTCTCTCCTGTCCTCTGCTCTCTCTCCTCTGCTCCGTCTCTCCTCTCCTCTGCTCTCTCTCTCCTCTCCTCTGCTCTCTCTCCTCTGCTCTCCTCTCCTCTCCTCTCCTCTCCTCTCCTCTCCTCTCCTCTCCTCTCCTCTCCTCTCCTCTCCTCTCCTCTCCTCTCCTCTCCTCTCCTCTCCTCTCCTCTCCTCTCCTCTCCTCTCCTCTCCTCTCCTCTGCTCGGCCCGGTCTGCTATTCCTGTCTCATTCCTGTGGCGAGGGTTTACACTGCTAGCTGCTGAGAAGTGTGAGAGCTCCATTGAGAAAGACAGCACAAGCTGCTGAGGGATGGGTTCATGAATAGTTCATACGGCGTGTGTTTGGACGGGCTGAGTCTTATTAGGCTGAGACACCTGGAGGCGAAGAGCACCATATGTGTCCAGAGTGTCCAGGCAGTCTGTCCTGAGGTCTGGAGAACCGTCTCCCAACCCCAGCCTCGGTTCCATCCATGTTCAACCGACCCAGTTCTGAAGACAGTAGAGACCACAGCCCAGCCCTAAAAATAGAGCTTGCTTCTGCAAACAAGTGTCCTCAGATGATCTCATCTCAAATCCAACATCCAACATCGACGGCTTCGCGTCTTACAACCCCATTGTTACTGTTGGGAACAGCTACTTGCTTTGAAAAGTTGTTCCCCAATACAGTAGCTGTTAATTGTCATTTGACGCTTCAGCGGCCATGTTGTTTTGTTGTTGGGACCGAGGGAGGTGGGGTTGGCGGGCGTGGGTGGGCAGAGGGGAGGGGTTGGCGGGGGTGGCTGGGGGGAGGCCCGTGAGGGTTGTACTGTACATCACTCCAGCAGATGAAGGTCCACAGCCCCCCTCCACCTGTCCCTGTAACACCTCGCCACTCTGATGACTCATTCCGGAACAATAACATTCTCCTGGCAGGTCTCCCTTAAGCCGCCTCCCCTGTGTTTATAGAGTAATTACACTGTTTGAAAGCCAACTCAACAAATCCGACTCAAAAGCCGTCTGTCTAAACCAGGCCTATAAAGCAGTGCTTTTACAGGTGTCTGGTTTAGTGCCGTAGCAACTGGAGGAACTTTATAGGCGTGTCACCAGGGCAAGTCCCTGATACATGGAAATGTAGGCTTACTATAGCACACACACACACACACACACACACACACACACACACACACACACGCAGGCTCCTTCTAGGAGGTAAAGCAGTGCGGCCCACAGGTGGTCTGTATGGAGGTGTAAAGTTCCTCCTTATGCTGTCATGGACATTGTGTCTTCCGTTCTGGTTCATTTCATTCGTCATGCTACCCCCCCCCCCCCACCACCCCCCCCTCCATCACAGGAGACAGGACACCACCAGCAGCCGCCGGGAGGGGGGGGGGGGGGGGGGGTATCGGTCACGTGTGCCGTCATCGGTCACGCCCTCCGGCACCCTGACCTCCTGGACTCTGAGCCGTTCATCACACACAAACAAACACACACGCTCTCACACACAACAGCAGGCCCCCCGAGCAAGGGGTGGTCCGGACCTCTGGAGCACTCGTTCCACCCCGCCACCACCCCGTGGCCCTGGCACAGCACCCCCCACCCCACCCCACCCCACCCCTCACCCCCCCCAACTCAGCTGTTGTCTGGCTCCCTAGGGAGGAGCCACCAGACCAGCCAGGCCACACACACAGCCTGCTTCTGTTTACTCACCCTCTTGCCCTCTTGTCCTGCCAGCCCTGGCTCTCCAGAATTACCCTAGAGGAGAGGAGAGGGAGAGGAGAGGAGAGGAGAGGAGAGGAGAGGAGAGGAGAGGAGAGGAGAGGAGAGGAGAGGAGAGGAGAGGAGAGGAGAGGAGAGGAGAGGAGAGGAGAGGAGAGGAGAGGAGAGGAGAGGAGAGGAGAGGAGAGGAGAGGAGAGAGGAGAGGAGAGGAGAGGAGAGGAGGAGAGGAGAGGAGAGGAGAGGACCAAGGTGAATGAGTGTGAACGAGAGGCTGCGTGCGTTGGCTTGGTGGTCAGCAGACTAGGTCGGACTGGCGGTGTGGGACGGGGGGACAGCTTGTTGCTGGTAAACCAGGACAGGGTCGATGCTGTTGCCACATGTCATCTCTAGTCTAGGCTACGGGCGGGCGGGGCTAATTACGCCAGGAGGGGAGACGTGAACGTGTGATTTGAGGAGAGACGAGCGAGGCGGATCCTACCTTCTCTCCTTTGGGACCAGAGGGACCCTGCAGGGAGGGACAGGGAGACGAAACGTTCACATCACATCACACAGGGTTTGAAGCTCTGCCATCTACAGATGGGAGTGCCTGGGCATAGTATATTGTTCCAGAACAACGCTGTATAAGGGCACTCAGTCAGATTGAATTGAATGTGGGAGAGGGTTGCTTTTGTTCCATTTACGGCTTATATAACGGTGTGTCAGAGGGTACATTACGAAATGAGCATTGCTCTCCAACGATGGAATATCAGTCACTGGGAATCTACTTCATGCAGTAGCCTACCTGGTCTCCTTTCAGCTCCGCTCTGTCCAGCTGAAACATGGAGAACACAGGATTACAATCACAATATGATACAAGACACAGCGCATACTGTAGACATACAGCACCATACTAGAGCAATGTATAGATAATAGTGGTTAGACGTAGGAATGTGTCATAGGAATGTGGCCAGTAGACGGCCATTTTGATGACCTTTGCCCTCTGAGGGCCAGTGTTATGCCCGGGGTGGCTATAGGGCACCAGTGTTAGGGTCATGGCTGCTGTGTCGCCGGTGTGACCAGACTGCCCGGTGTGTCTTCAATGGAGAAGATCAGACATGCAGTCGTCTGTCCACACCGGCGCAGAATGAACACAGGTCCACACTATCGGCTTTCAGATCACGTTAGCGGTGTCCCCTTACGATGGCCGTCCTGAAGACAAGTCTCTTCTGAGAAACGGCTGCAGAAATAGCCCGTTCGCGCCGTAGTATGTGCAGAGTGTGAAAGTCACACATCCCCGGCTTCAAAGGTACATTTAAAAAAATCTAATATTTAACAAGAGGGGGCTGACAGGATGGAGGTATTTGTAGCGTGGGTTGTAAAGATGACTGACAGCGCTGACCTGCGACTCGTCCATAAAAGCCCGGCTCATTCTCGAGAGTAGTGTTTGAGTAACTAAATCAATCCTTCTCGTTCTAAATCGCGGAGGGGCAGCTGTAACCAGAACCATTTAAACAGTGACCTTGGGTTGATATAAACACACCAGGTCACACCAGAAGTAAATCAACACCTATATTCAATAACCTTGCTGTGTTTTCCGTCCACACTACATTGCAGGGATGTTTATAGCTCCGCTGTGAGGAAGCCCGCTAACGCTAGCTGCTGTTTGGCTGTAGCCAGGACAGGTTGAGCGCTATCCTGCCTCTCCTTATAAATGTAAAATTAGCCTGCATGGGTAAATAGCAGTTCAGCGGTGACACCGTTCCTCAGGGGACATGTCTGGGAGTCTGGGTGATGCGGACGGGGCGGGCCGGAGGTGCCCCCCCGGGTCTCCACGCCGCTCCGGCGCTGATGGAAAGTGGCGTGCTGTCCTTTCATGATGCGCTAGTAATTAGCTAGGTACCACCCGTGGTATACTTTTAATCCGTACCGCCTGCCAGCAGCAGCATGTGTGTGCCAGTGCGTGAGTCCGCGGAGGGTTCTAGGCTATGCTCCCTGTCCCCTGGGCCTGTGTTAACAGGACTACAGACTGAAGCAGCCAGTGCAGCCAGCCCAATTATAGGAACAGGGAACGTAACGCATGGAGGGGTTCCTCCAGGGACCCGGTAAACACTTTGGGTCCGCAGGGAGATTGGGCTGGAACACCCAGAGACAAGGGGAGGAGAGGAGAGGGGGGTGAGAGGAGAGGAGAAGAGGGGAGAGGAGGAGAGGGGAGAGGAGGAGAGAGAGGGAGGGAAACTGGGCCACCCTATATGAGCGGCCTCAGAGCTCTGTCTCGCGTGTGGGGGTCCGGTCCGCCTGTTATAGCTCCTCCCCCCCTTATGCACACACACACACATGCACACACACACACACACACACACTCCAGGCATACCCCGTCGGAATGATTTTGTGATGCGTGGGAACACATACAGATGTATACGATGTATAATTTGATCAGATATGACCTGCTACTGTAGACTGTACACCTGTATCATGTTTATAAAGTATATAAATTCTGCATGTAAAGAGTATCTGTATTATTCAATGAGATGAAATGATACTTACAGGTGGTGCAGGAAGACCAGGCACACCTGTATCACCCTGTGGGAGAGACAAGAACACTCTTCACGTTATTCATCATTCATTTATCATTCAGGGTATTGATTGAGAGCGTGGACCTTTTCTGAACAAAGGTCTGTGGCCTCTATAACACATAATAACACTGTAGTCTCTGGAGCATTGATCGGGTCCCTCAAACTTAAGTGTGACAAAAATGTCAATAGAGTGTCTCTGAATGAAGCCTGGCTGATGACTGGCCTCTTTTGCAGCTAGTGACGCAGGTGGGCTGATGCTATCAACTCTGACAGGACTTCACACACACACACACACACACACACACACACACACACACACACACACACACACGCACACACACACACGCACACACACACACACACACACACACACACGCGCAAACACGCAATCACACGTAATCACACGCACGCAAACACGCAATCACACGTAATCACACGCGCGCAAACATGCAATCACACGTAATCACACACACACACACACACACGCAAACACGCAATCACACGTAATCACACACACACACACACGCAAACACGCAATCACACACACACACAGACACACACAAACACGCAATCACACGTAATCACACACACACACACACAGGATCGAGACTGATGAAAAGGCTTAGTGGGATTAATAAAAGATACAGCACTGTGTGTAATGAGATTGTTTGGTTAATGCGACTGATCGTGGAGATCTACATACATATAAAGGAGTATTAGATGCTGTATACTTGAATGTAAACAATGTTCTATTAGGCTCTTGCTTTTCTTTTCTTTTGTCTGTTGCTGAGAAAACACAGAAGCTGCCCATTCTACAGTACATTATTCAAAGTTCACAAGTAACATCACCAGTAAGAACATGCTAAAAGATCCTCCACTATTTTCTTTGTCACACTCCCTGCATTGCAGTAGATCATATCACCATATCAAGCGGTCTTTGATCGTCATGAGAAAAAAAGACAAATTAGGAATAACAACGTTCACTCCAGGGGGTTGTGAACCTCCACACCTTACAGATGACATTACCCAATTATTTGGTGATGAAAGCAAAGAGCGATAGATGCTTTATTGTAATACGCCGGCCTTCTTGGCGTTCTGAGCGTCAGATCTCCACGAAGCCTGCTGAAGGAGTCTCGGTTCATCATTACATTTTCCCTGAAGACCGGCCTCTCTCTCTTAGATCCAATCCAAACATTTCCTTCTCCTCTGCCTGCTCCCCTCCCTCTATCCATCCCTCCCTCCTTCCCTCCCTGGCTGCGAGAGAGGGATGAAACGTCGACTGTTCTCTGTTTTCTCCTTGTACACAAACACAGAGCTCATTATAACTTCTAGGCTACCTCCAATTAGGTACGATCACACAGCACTGCAGACTCGCCAACAACAGGAAGGCCCGATAATAAGGAATGTGGACAGCAGATGGAGAGAGAGAGAGAAGGAGAGAGATTTAGGGAGAGAAAGGGAGAGAGAGAGACCGAGGTGGAGAGAAAGGGGGGGGAGAGAGAGAGAGAAGGAGAGAGATTTAGGGAGAGAAAGGGAGAGAGAGACCGAGGTGGAGAGAAAGGGGGGGGAGAGAGAGGGGGGAGAGAGAGATTTAGGGAGAGAAAGGGAGAGAGAGAGAGACCGAGGTGGAGAGAAAGGGGGGGGGAGAGAGAGGGGGGAGAGAGAGAGACCGAGGTGGAGAGAAAGGGGGGGGAGAGAGAGAGAGAGAGAGAGAGAGAGAGGGGGGAGAGAGAGAGGAGGGAGAGAGAGAGGAGAGAGAAATAAGTTGAGTGAGAGAGGGGTAAGGAGAGAGCAGGAAGGAGATGGGGAAGCTGATAAGAGGAAAATAATTAATCTCCTAGAGGGCAAATAATCCCACGAGGACAAAAATTAAAGAATGAAAAATATTTTCCATACAATTCGCAATCGAAATATGAATTAATCTAATTGGCATTCATCTTCTTGTACAAGCTATAAAAAGGGTTGCAGATTGGAAGTTATTTTTTCTCTTTAATACTAGAACTGCTCTGAAGTAATTGGTCTGGAAGGCCTCAAATAGTCTCTGAAAGTTTTTCAATTTCATGAGCCTGTCTAGACAATGAACACGGCTATGCTTCTTATGTCAAAACTTTTTAGACAGCTCTATCTGTCGGAGTACAAGCCGCCCAGAGTATGGGAACTTCCATCATCCAGATGGAAACCAGAACTGTTTGTGTGGAACGTGTTCCTGTCAGGAGGACTAAAACATGGGATGGACGAAATGGTGGAGTTGGGTGGAGTTGGGTTGGAAAGCCCTCCAGAAGGTTATGGGCTCGGACAGACGTCCAGAAGGTTGTGGGCTTGGACAGACCTCCAGAAGACTATGGGCTTGGACAGACCTCCAGAAGGTTGTGGGTTCGGACCCCATGGCTTGTGGGTTCGGACCCCATGGCTTGGACAGACCTCCAGAAGGTTGTGGGTTCGGACCCCATGGCTTGGACAGACCTCCAGAAGACTGTGGGCTTGGACAGATCTCCAGAAGGTTGTGGGCTTGGACAGCATCTCTACTGAGGCATAGGGCACGTCTGTCGGCACGTGTCTTACAAATCACATCCATCTTGAATATGTCAGTCGTCTGCAAATAGCTGGTCAGCGCATGTGCTCTTAGATCTAAATACATCAGAGGGACATGTGATCTGGGCAGGGCAGCCAATAACATCTTCATAGATGGAAAGACACGATTTTCCACACTCAGATATCATCAGTTGAGATGACTGTGACTAATGGAAGCCGTTAGAGCATTAGCTACCGGATTGCTAAGTTATTTTGATGTTCCCTCTCTCCCAGTAAATACCTGGTCTAATGTTAGACATGTACAATGTTTAGCTGCAGCTCAGGCAACTGTACTCACTTTGTCACCTTTGGGTCCGATCGGGCCGGCAAGTCCCGAATCTCCTTTCAAACCCTGGGAAGGGAAACACACACACGTTGTGAACAGGTGCTATTTTTCTGATTGACTACAGTTCTGTTGGGTATAGTAGACAGGCAGCCTTGTGTTGGTGAGGACCGTGTTCTGGAAGACTCCGGGTCTCGCGTGCGAGGTTGGCTGGTGTCCCATGCAGGTGTCAGATCTCCATACCTGTCACTACCAGGGGCGGGGGTTCAGCAGGAGAGGGTGTCAATAGACAAGCTTGCTAAATCATAGAGCGACGTGGTCCTTGTGACAGATGTACAAGTAGCTGATTATGCACCCTCCACACACACAGACACCTCCAACAACAATCTGCCCAGCCATGTAACATTCTTGCCCCACACACACACACACACACACATACAGACCTCCCCAAAGACCCTGATTGTCATCGCCCCTAAGGAGTGCTGGCTGGGTGGTAGCTAGCTGGGCAGACAAGAGGTTGGCAACTGGGCAAAGAGTGGAGTGTGTGTGTGTGTGTGTGTGTGTGTGTGTGTGTGTGCTCTGAGGGTGGGGGCGAGGCCTGTCCTCTTGGTGTTGAAATGTGAAAGAGCAGGAACAGCTGAGATAAAAGCCTGTGAATGGATGGATGGATGGAGGGAGGGAGGGAGGGAGGGAGGGAGGGATGGAGAGATGGATGGAGGGAGGGAGGGATGGAGAGATGGATGAAGGGAGGGAGGGAGGGAGATATGGAGGGAGGGAGGGAGGGAGGTATGGATGGATGGATGGAGGTATGGAGGTATGGAGGGAGGGAGGTATGGATGGATGGATGGATGGATGGATGGATGGATGGATGGATGGATGGATGGATGGATGGAGGGATGGAGGGATGGAGGGATGGATGGATGGATGGAGGGATGGATGGATGGATGGAGGTATGGATGGATGGATGGATGGATGGATGGATGGATGGAGGGATGGATGGATGGAGGGATGGATGGATGGATGGATGGATGGATGGATGGATGGATGGATGGATGGATGGATGGATGGATGGATGGATGGATGGATGGATGGATGGATGGATGGTGGGTCAGGCCGGGCTGAATGTCTGATGAATGAGGCCTGACTGATATCGACAGGCTCCATTTCCAGCCCGCTTTGTTAGGTGTGACACATTGAGGCCAGCGCCAGCTACGCTGTATCTCCCTGAAGTGAGGCGCGTGTCCGAGCTACGCTGTATCTCCCTGAAGTGAGGCGCGTGTCCGTGCAAAGGGCGGGGCCGGGGGAAACCAAGCGCCTTCACATACAACCATCCCTCCTAGTTAAACGGGGAGATAGAACGACTATTCATATGAATGGTGTCCTCAGAGGTCGATGACTCTCTCCTCCTCAAGTCCGTCTCTAGCCGACACCAGGTCCCCTTCCCTGACCGCGCTCATTCATACCAGATGATAGTACGTCGATATCAATGAATGTCCTAAGAGCTATTCAAAAAGGCTCTTTAAAAAATAAATAAGGTGATCGTTCAACTCTGCTCCTAAAGACCCAGCTCCTGTGTGCCCCCTGGTCCTGGTATTAAACTGGTACACCAGTGAGAGACTACACACTAAACCAGCCACACATAAAACACACTTGTGTGCAGAACAGCAGGTGGACAATCAAGAGTTTTATTCTGATGCATTTCATAGTGATGAACGACTCTGCTAGCGCCGGTGTAAAATTGGACCGCCGAAAACAACACTAGATCAACATGACTTAATGCGCATGGGTGTTCGACCAATCGCACCTCGCTACCGCGATATAAATATTTTCTGACGATTTAACACCTGGTCGCTTGTATGAATAAGCAACGGGATCGATAACAACACAGGGGTGAATTTCTTTTCTTCATGGTTGACTGCTTAATCTGTTTATGTCCCTAGTACAGGCTTCACCCCCCCCCCCCCACACACACACACACACACACACACACACAGACTGGGTCGATGTCTACGTATGTGCTGCACTTATGTGTGATGAAGTGCGAGCTGAACTGCAGGCCGGCGGTTTCGTTAGAGACAGTGGATCTTGCCTCAACCACATAAGCCGTTCAAATCACCCAGACCACAAGTCAAACATGTTTATACGCAGTACATGGCAGTACATCAAGGAATATCCGGCGGCCCATAAACCCCGCTGAGAAATAATATCTTCCCGGAGTCAGACTCCTCTTTAATCCTTGAGAATATTAAAAGCACAGAGATTAGGTTTGACAAATAGATGCAGCTCATCGATGTGAGTCTTAGTCCACTGACACAGGGAACTCTTAACTGTACTGCAGCTCTGAGTCCACTGCTGCACTTCACAGCCTGATAGAGACAGGAGGAAAGGAGGAGAGGAGGGAGGGAGGAGAGGAGGAGGGAGGGAGGAGAGGAGGATGGGGAGAGAAGTAGGGAGGAGAGAAAGAGGAGACGGGAGGAGGGAGGGAGGGAGGAGAGAAGGAGGGAGGGAGGAAGGAGAGGAGGATGGGGAGAGAAGTAGGGAGGAGAGAAAGAGGAGGAGGGAGGAGGGAGGGAGGGAGGACAGAATGAGGGAGGAGAAGGAAGGGGAATAGAAGGAGGGGGAGAGAATTAGGGAGGAGAGAAGGAAGGGGAGAGGGAAAGAGGGAGGAGAGAAGGATGGGGAGAGGGAAAGAGGGAGGAGAAAAGTAAGGAGAACAGAAAGCCGGAAGAGAGAAGTAGGGAGGAGGGAGAATAGGTTTGAGCCTGTGCTGGGGTTAGGCTGGGAGGGAGGGAGGAGAGAAGGATAGGGAGAGAAGTAGGGAGGAGAGAAAGAGGAGGAGGAGGGAGGAGGGAGGGAGGGAGGGAGGTTTGAGCCTGTGCTGGGGTTAGGCTGGGGCCACCTCTAAATGATGTATGTGTTGATCTTCAGAGAAAGGTACCCTCTCTCCTTGGTAGACTCTAATGACACCTTTTGGAACTGGGAGTGAGCTGGGAGGCTTTTCTCTTCACTGTCCTACCTTCCTCAGTGCAGGCCCATTGAAACCATGCTACACCTCAGAATGCTTCTCTGGGACTCAGACAATAGCCACCAGCTCCTAGTCAGCAGCTCCTAGCCAGCAGCTCCTAGCCACCAGCTCCTAGCCAGCAGCTCCTAGCCACCAGCTCCTAGCCAGCAACTCCTAGCCAGCAGCTCCTAGCCACCAGCTCCTAGCCACCAGCTCCTAGCCACCAGCTCCTAGCCACCAGCTCCTAGCCACCAGCTCCGGGTCTAGCGCCAGTCCCAGCCTCCAACCCCGAGTCACCGGCTTCAATCCCGCAGTCCAACTCAAGCCCCTAGTCCCAGACCCTCCCTCCAGCCTGTCCCAATCCACAGGCCTAGTCCCAGACCACCAGCCCAGCACCCTGACACTGGGCAGAGATGACGAGGAAGGGTAGGAGGGCAGAAAAAGAGTGGAGGACAAGTAAAGAAAGAGAGAGCGAGAGGCAAAGTGACAGGGAGGGGAATGAGTGTGGGTATACATCATTAGCCCGTGCTCTAAGGTCTGGGCTTTGCGGCAAGGGGGCGGGGTTGGGGGGCGGGTGGGGTTGGGCTGGGTCGGGTTGCGGGGGGAGTTGTGAGCCCGCCTCTTCTGCGTCTCTGTGGGGTTGGGGCGCGGCGGGGCGCTGCGTACCCCTGCCTCCTAATTACACACGGCACCGTGCCCACACCGCGCCCCGACGGCGCTCAGACGCACAACACAATCTGGCATCTCCCCAGAAGCGCCGCCGCCCCCCCCGCCAAAAACACACAGAGCCAGAGGAGCAGGAGGAGCAGGGGGAGCAGGGACAGAGGGAGAGAGAGAGAGAGAGAGAGAGAGAGAGAGAGAGAGAGAGAGAGAGAGAGGGAGAGAGAGAGACCTAATTATGTTTACTTATTCCTCCCCCTAACTAGAGAGGTTGATGGTCGCAGCCTTCCCCTGACAGCGAGGTAATGAGAGGACAGAGGACGTAGTGCTAGCATGTTTATTACTGCAGAGGAGCAGCTCCACGCTGCCAACAGCAGACAGACTGCCGGAGGTGTGCGTCCTGTGAGGGGTGTTTGTGTATCTCCTGTGATGGGGACTGTTGATATGCTGACTGGCAGGCCTTCAAAGCCCCCCCTGGAACAGGATCTGCTGGGGTAACAGAGATATGTCCAGTGCTGGGGAGGCGGATGCCAGGGAGGTTACGGCAGGAAATGCCTTTTGTGACTTTCCATTTGCTCAGCGGTTCACTTAGCGTGTATCGCCCACATGTCCCAGTGACAAACTCTAGGGAAAAAACACTTTATGGACACCGGATCACCGTGAAATATTTAATTATGGAACAGACCGGCCACAGGCACTCGAACGCATTAAAACAGATCCTGTACGGATGGGTCATGGTATATCTTTTACACGGTGGCGTCCATGCCACCTTACTCCGAGAGCGGTCAGTGTGGAAGTGCCATGTGTAACTTGGATTACCTCGAGGCCGCTAACATGCAGCACACTGACTCTCCCAGTGTCCCACAAGTCTAGTATGGGAAAATCTGATCCTAGCTCACATGGTCATACGTGGAATTCTGGCTTCTCAGGTGTCTGCATCAGCCTTAAAATACAACACGGCAGCTTTAAATAAGACCCAAGGGGCTAATATTAGCCCGGACTGGGAGGAGCACAGGTAAAACGTTGCTCTGAACCCTAAATAGGTCAAGCTAAATTAACATGCATATGTATTTATGTAGCTCAAAGCCAGGCTATGTATATGATCTACAAACACATTAGAAATGTATGAGATGAATGGCAGCTTACTGGCTCTCCTGGCGTTCCCTCAGGACCGGGCTTCCCAGAGGATCCGTTCTCACCCTGCAGAGGAGAGACCGACGGTTAAATTAGGACGGGCAGAAGTAACACCACAATATGTTAAAATCAACAATGCTATGTTGTACTGATTAGCGGGGTGGAGAACGATGCATGGAATGATTCTGTGTAGTGTGTGTGAACTGGAGGTGAAGCCAAATCCATTGAGGAGTTTGAGCTCATTCGCTTGCGATTCATGTCCTGAGAGCAGGAAATGGGACTCTAGTCCAACTGGGCTGCAGATTCATACTGGCAGTCATCGGGAGACGCCAAGAAGACACACACAGATCTGGCAAAACACAAACACCACTCCTGCCAGCGCTAGGAGACAGTATTAGACTGTTTTACTACACTAGTTATAAGTCTCACCAGAAACTAAGAGTGAAATCCCCTCAGGTCTGCTGCCACAAAATCTCACACAAATCCACAGCCCCCATTTAACTAACTGCACTTTTAACATGTATGGAGAATGATAACGACAAAAAATATTCTCTTGGCAGACAGCAGCTGTGATCAAAACTTTAAAATATACCCTTAACGAGTTAAGGAAATTTCTTAGGGACACTTTATTTGGAGGATAAGGTGCCAACATAGAGATTTGATAACAGGTTCAGGGGAAGTGGCCGACATGCAGGATATGTTCCAGCCAGGCCTCATAAACCTGTCTGGGGCTGCAGACAGCCAGTAACCTGCCAGGGCCTGAGAGCCTGCTGGCCACAAACACCACAGAGACAACTGGGCTGCGTTCAAATTCAGGCGAACGTTCGTCGCTAACATGAGCTGTGTTCGGAATCGCTCCCTATTCACTATATAGTGCACTATATAGGGCGTCAGCCATTTTGTTTCTAGTGTCCGAATTCTCCACGGAATTTTCGTTCCCTATATAGTCCACTATTTATTACCCACAATTCACCTTGAGTTGCAGGGAACAGTGCATGTACCCTACATTTTCTCCGTTCCCTAGGTAGTTCACTACATGGTGAACCCTATATAGGGAATAGGGAGTGAGGGAACGAGGGAGCGACATTTTCTCCAAACGGTCACATTTGAACGGCTTTTAATGAACGTTCCAAATAGTTCGCATAAACGCAACAGTGTTCCAAAATACCGTTAGGCTGCAAGCCTGGGTTTATTGTGATCCTCGTTCCGTTACTGGTGAACTACCTCTCCAGACTGTTAGCTTCTGTTAGCAAACGTTTGCGGCGAACACAAAGCCGGTCATAAAATCATCATCATCATCATCATCATCTCTTGAAGATTACTATAAGCTGAGAAACATTGACTGACGAGCCTGCTCTATGCACTATACTATAAGGTTTTATAGTCCTTTTATAGTCCTCTCAAGTGATGGCGAAAATAAATGGGTCTTTTCTAAAAGTTTAATTATGGTTTTAATGATTTATTAATTAACTATTGCTTCAATTAAATAAAGGTTAATAGGATCCAGTGTTAATCAAGAGAGAAATTAATTCCAATTTTACAAATCCTGTGTTAACCACAGACAGATAAGAGTGATCCTGTAGAATCCACATTCATTTAAAAAAAAAGCTTAGACCTGTAAATCCTGATTTCAGCAAAACACCAACTCCAATATGACATCAGACTTTAGTACTCTGTGGATGGTGATATCTTCCTGTCACTATGCATCTTCATTTATGAATGAATGCATGAATGCATGAATGCATGAATGAACGAATGAACGAATGAACGAATGAACGAATGAACGAATGAACGAATGATGCGTCTTATGATGGTAATCAACACACACTACAAAGCCTGGAGTCTTGGGCATAATAATCATAGATCTGCAGGACTGAGACAGCTGCGAGATCATATCTCGTCATTAACCACGTAGCAGGATAGCAGTGTTGTGATGAAGCCCTCACTTGGCAGCGGCCATTGTTTGACAGACTCTGCATGTGGAGAAATGAGATCCAAATGTTTTGAATAGGACTGACAACAGTGGTTGGCATAGCCCAGTCCATTCCCACATTTGCACATCATTCCATTTCAGCTAATGGATATGGAGCCCATTGACAGATTACTGTAAATAGATAGTGACCTCATCATGTTGACTTGAGTGAACTCGTCCTTCAGAGCACGCAACAAACTCACATGGGTTCAGTGCCATCTTTTTCATTCTTAGAATATGCAGTAGATCTATTAAAGTCCTTGGTGTTAGTCTAGTTTGTCAGAGGTAGGTCAGCCTCAGTGGCCAGGGAGCGCCCGTGTTCACATCCTAAAGTTGAGGTAGAACAACTAACCCTAAGGAGTTCTGAAATAGCTGTCTATATCATTGCCTGAGCGAAATTTACACAATGTCTGCTGTATACAGAGGTTATATAAACAGATGATTACAAAATCGAGGAATGACATTGTAATAATAGGACTGTTAAAGCTAGTTTGTTGTCATTTAGAATGTGACACTTTAGGGATGCTTTGTGCTGGAACATTCTGATCAGATTACATTATTAATCACTTTTAGTTTCAGGCTCTGGTTCGTCATTGTTTGTTTCTGACCCTCATCCATCAGCTCCAGCCCCAGCCCTAGCCCCAACTCCAGCCCTAGCCCTAGCACTAGCCCTAGCCCTAGCTCCAGCTCCAGCTCCAGCTCCAGCTCCAGCTCCAGCTCCAGCTCCAGCTCCAGCTCTAGCCCAGCCCTAGCCCAGCCCAGCCCAGCCCAGCCCAGCCCAGCCCAGCCCAGCCCAGCCCAGCCCAGCCCTAGCCCCAGCCCTAGCCCTAACCCCAAGTCAAGCTCCAAAACCAGCTTCAAACCCAGCCAGAGAAAGAGGCAGATTTCTCTGGCACCCAATGGCCCGTTTTACAGGAAATGGTGATGAGCAGAGCATCTTTCATTAAGCCAGTTTAAACAGTCCATCTGCTCTGCCACAGGCTGATGGCTCCAGCATCATGACCAAATCATCAGACTACAGCACACAGCCTGGGGAGCACCGCTTTGGAAATGCCTTCCTTTACTGCTCATTCAGAGGCCAGGATACACACCGGGCCGGTTGAAAACACACACACACACACACACACGCACACGCACACGCACACGCACACGCACACACACACCCACACAATACATGCACATAGAGACACGGGCATCAATCCACCTGTAGTATCATCGCACTGTGAGCACATAATAACCTTGCGCTGTGCAGCCGGTTTCTGGGCTGCGTGTGTGAAATATCTGATAGCACACTTTACCGCTCGCTTTCAAATGACACACGGTGGCCTTGACAGGACCCACCAGTGCATCGGGCCAGTAGTGCCTTCTGGATATGCTACATATCAATTAATGACTGTATATGCTACATATCAATTAATGACTGTATATGCTACATATCAATTAATGACTGTATATGCTACATATCAATTAATGACTGTATTATGCTACATATCAATTAATGACTGGATATGCTACATATCAATTAATGACTGTATATGCTACATATCAATTAATGACTGTATATGCTACATATCAATTAATGACTGTATTATGCTACATATCAATTAATGACTGGATATGCTACATATCAATTAATGACTGGATATGCTACATATCAATTAATGACTGGATATGCTACATATCAATTAATGGCAGGCAGAGGGATGCAGAGAGCTTGAAAACCCCTCAGACCCAAGACGCATATCAGGCCAAAGCAGACCTGGGATCAGCACTAACCCAGTTGAATGAATAAGCTGTATGCATCGATTCACAGATGTGGGTAGATTCCTATGATTGACTGTGTGCGTGTGTGTGTGTGTGTGTGTGTGTGTGTGTGTGTGCGTGTGTGCGTGTGTGTGTGTGTGTGTGTGTGCGTGTGTGTGTGTGTGTGTGTGTGTGTGCGTGTGTGTATGTGTGTGTGTGTGTGTGTGGTACTTACCCTCTCTCCATTGATCCCATTCAGCCCGTCAGACCCCGGCTCCCCCTACAACAACAAGGTGGAAAATAGTAAGAGGAGAGGAGAGGAGAGGAGAGGAGAGGAGAGGAGAGGAGAGAAGAGAAGAGAAGAGAAGAGAAGAGAAGAGAAGAGAAGAGAAGAGAAGAGAAGAGAAGAGAAGAGAAGAGAAGAGAAGAGAAGAGAAGAGAAGAGAAGAGAAGAGAAGAGAAGAGGAGGGTTGACTGAGATAACTCGGTTAGTTGATTTGAGTTTCCAATCTCAGCATAAATTAACTCAGACTTCAGGATTTGACTCAGAATTTATAGAATCCACTTTCTGGAAATCTCCCCAAGGTCTCTACAGAACACCTTACCAGTAACAACTCGTATCCCTCGGCCATCCTCAAAGCTTAGCACTGACCATGTACAAGTGTGGATGGGTGTAATCAGCATGAAGATTCTTGCCCTCTGCTCATTAAGATGTTTAATGGCTGCCATCTTGTCTCAGCCTATGCAAACCTCTGAGATCTCTAGACGTTTCTCAGTGGGCAGTCAGAGCTCGGGGTGGGTGGGTGGGTGGGGGGGCATTTGTGAACAAGGCCTGAATCCCTGCTTTAATCCACCCTTGCCCTGGATTGAGACAGTGCCTGGAGGCTCTGTGAGGAGAGGAGGATAGAGAGAGAAGTCCTTATCTTCCTCCTCGGGGGCCGTGCGCTGCAGACACGTCCTGCCTCTAAATCCTCTGGCTCTGGAGCTCGCTGAGTGCTGCTCTGAAACGAGCTTAGCCAGGGACAATAATGCGCTGTCACTATGCCCCACACAGGGCTCCGGGAGGAGGGGTATTAGTCTTTAACCTTGGACCGGTACCGTGGGGTGGCGGGGGACGTTCTTCAAAAGATTATAAACAGTCAGGGAATAACAGAGTGGTGGTTTTATTTCCACAACTTATACGGTATCTTGCTGGGAGAGACCCCCTCCCAAGCCCCACGCACACACACACGCGCACACACGCGCACACACACACACACACACACACACGCACACACACACACACACACGCACAGACACAGACACGGACACACACACATACACACACACACACACACACGCACACATGCACACACAGCACTCTCTCCCTACCACTACCCCTCTCCCTTTCTCTCTGCCAGAAATATCTGAAATATCTTGGAACTAATTGTTGGCCCAGTTGTTGTAGAGAGAGTGTGTGACAGTTGTAGAGTTTCATGACCTCAGCCAGGTCGATAAAGCTCAAGCATCCGGTCCTCTTTCAGGGCGCAGGGGCGGCCATTTTATCACTCTTTAAAAACATTATCCTGAGCTGTGGAGAAGGCGGTTGGTCCACACAGACAATTTATTGTGGCTTTTTTTTTAAGATGAAGCAGATAAAATGTGTCTTGTAAAACTCCCTCATGATATCGCAGATATTAAAGATATGATTGGAGGAATGTTCTGGAAGCTCACCTTCTGTCCAGACACGCCATCCAGACCAGGGAATCCAGAGAGACCAGCATCCCCCTGGGAAGAAAGGAAAAGTATGGAATCAAAAGAACGTACAGTTGTTTTTTTTTACTTACTTACGCCTTTTTACATCACAAATTAAATTAACAGTAAACTTATATATAGTACCTTCCGAGCAAATAGCAATACAACGTGCATCGTCCACGCGCACGCACACACACACACACACACACACACACACACGCACACACACACACACACACACACTAAATAGTAAGTGCCTCTAAAACAATGTGATATTATGGTTTAAGCTAATTCCATTTCAGTGGAAACACTACAGTGGGCAGATTAGGCAGACTGCCATTCTTCTCCCGATTCACATTATCACCTAGCGGTGTAGTGTAGCCAAGCGCAGCCTCAGCTGTATACAGCCCCTCATCCGGGGGGGGGGGGCGGGGGGGGGCCATTTAAGTGTTATGTCAAGCCGTATCCAGTTTCATGGGCTAATATATCTCCACATGGCCAGCTTATCATCCTCTGTGGAGAAACGTCCGGGATTAACACTCCCCACCAGTAAACACGGCCGTGAATATATTCACTGGTGAAGTGTGATTTGCAAACAGTCCTTCATCAGGAGAAAACCCCTCATGATGTTGTTGTTGTTGTTGTTGTTTACCTAATCCTGTAAGGTGTTATTTTAATGAAAACTCTCTCCCCAAAAAACACCCCATCAATTGTTTTGGCAACAGAAAAACAAATAAATACAATTCATTCCCTAATCTCAAAAACAGGAATATACTTGCTTTCAAAATAAGATAAAAAAATCAGCCTGTGTTTCTGAGTTTGAGTCGCGGATTGAATTCAAAACGATCAAACTCTCTCATTAGTCAGTCTCGGCGGAACAGACGGATAAACATGTCAACAGAAGCGAGGGATCTTCACTCTTTCACTTCTAAGCCTCTGTGTCCGGGAGTGGAGATGAGGACAGGAGAGGAGAAAAGAGGACAGGAGAGGAATGGAGAGAGCTTGGCAGAGCTCTCTCTCAGAGAGAGAGCTACAGGGTGGGGGGAAGCAGATGCCTGGTCTCTCCTGTGACCTGAAGTAAGTCGCCACACGCTCCCTCCAGTGCCAAATATTTATCTAGGCTACCGGCGTTTCAACAGCGAGCTGTCTTTGTCAGGGGCGTCGCCTCCTCCTCGGCGGATGAGTGGCTTATCATGTGACCTATAGGAGAGTAGCGGTTTATCATGTGACCTACCTTCTGGCCCGGGGTCCCTGGGTCTCCATCAAGCCCCGCCTCCCCCTGTAGAGAGAGAGGATGATGCAGGTTAGTAGTCGATCTCCCTTCGCCCGGGTCAAACTATGCACATACAGACAGATACTGTACTTGAAGTCATACTAGATGTGAGAAATCTGTCAGCAGTAGCACACCTGTAATACTTTCCAATGCAATATCTGACCCCAGATCTGCATCTCTTACCGACAAATTAACCAGTTACTTATATGGTGATGATTGACACAAAAACAGTTAGATGATGATTATTGACGCACAAATCAATTATTTAACACTCCAACACTTCGTTCATGGCTAGCTAGCAATGGTACAGCAGGCTATGGGATGAGCTCATTCGGGTTGCTGTCAAAGCCGGCGCATTGATTTAGATCGGTAATTAAACTTCAGCCGAACTACATGTGCTACGTGTGCGTGTACACGGTTTTAACGCACGTCTGCTGGCCAATCAGGAAAGAGTATTAACCCAGGCTATGGTATAAATGACAGTAACTCACACACAAACCTCCCATTTTAGATGATGATTAATGAGACAGAAACCAGATGATGATTATTGACACATTAGTCATTGTGTCTGTGAGCGGGCCAGGTCCCCCCGTGCCTATGGTTGACCGCAGCTGTTCTGGCCTCATTTCCGACACACTGACTGGACAGCTGCAGGGGGGTTTAGCGTTACCCCGTCACTGGAATGCTACGGTACAAGTCCAACATCCATAGTAGCCCTTGTTGCACAGACCGGGCTTCACTACGAGAGGCCTTGTTAAGACCAGAGGATACAGCATAGCTTCCCCTTCAGCTGTGTTCACACCGGGCCTGGTGAGAAAATTTGCACCGCCCAATTTGCCCAATCTGGCCGCGGGATCAATGGGTCGCCGCGCGAATCCGCTGCAGAAAGTTCAAAAAATGGAACTTTTGCGAATTGTATTGACTTTCTATGTAAACTCGCCGCGCCGCAGGAAAAATTTGCGCCCGGTGTGAACACAGCATCAGAGCTCACTGTTGGCATGCCTGTCTTAGATTCCCATGATGCCGGACACAGCAGCTTCCCAAGCCTGTGTGCTGCTGGTGGTGGGATTTCATCAAAGATGTGAAGACTTGGCTAGAGACTAAGGAAGACTGAGGTTGTGATAAACACATACAAACATTAAACACATGAAATTGCACATATGCCTCCTATTAGTCTAGTTAAAGACCTGGAAAACAAGTTAATAGATTAATTAGCTTCAGAGTCTTTTGAAGATTACACCACTTCATCGCACATTATGGGTCAGAGAGGTTCGTTCTATTGGCTTCTATAAATGAATAAATAAATAACTAGTGTTGTGCCAGTGTAGCAGGCCTAAAACCCCAACCGGGTATAGTCTGGCCTAGGCTTAAATATACTCTGGGGTATAAAATAGCCCAGTCTGGTTTATACTGCATAAAGTCCTTTACAATGGCCTCTCATTCATCCATTCACACACTCATTCACACACCAATGGAAGGGATAGCCTGCTCTTTGGGAGCAATTTGGGGTTCAATGTCTTGCCCAAGAACACTTCGACATGTGGACAGGAGGAATGGGGATTGGAACTGCTGACCCTGCGGTCATTGGATGACCCCTCTACCTCCTGAGTCACAGCCGCCCTTATAGACCAACACATCTCCCTGATTCCTCACAGATGAGCTACTATGACTGTCTCCATGAATGGGTGATGCGTGTTACTGTAGATAACACTGTACCATTGACGTGCCTTCTTACTTGGTCCCGCTGACTCACATCCCTAGGCCTACAAAGCCCTGCTCCCACAGTATGTGGTTTGAAAGTATATTATACTTGGTTTAAAAATAAGAACACGCTGAGTGGTCGATTCAAGATGGTTTCAAACAAAAGACAATAGTTTTATTCTGTTACGATTTGCAATTCGGACTCAATGCACAGGAAGTGAATCCAGGCAAGAGTGAGTGACTGGGGAACGAAAGCGATAGTTTATAACGTGAAAAAGGAAGTGACATAGTTTCAGGATGAAGAGGACAGGGAAGTGATGTCACACAGGAACAATTTGTAGTTTTAACAGACTGATTCTAGAGGAACGAACTACAAAGTTTGAACAACAGTCAAGTAGGAAAACAAAACACTTTGGTGAGACTTGAATTTCATTCACACTGGTGCTATTCATAACCGAAGACGGAGCTTTAGACACATTATAAAGCAGGGCAACCCTTCCATTCTTGCACCTCTGTTTACTACTGAACATTCAATTTGAAGTTCTATATAAAGGACTGTAGTTTTGTAAGGGTTGTCATAGGCTGCTTTTGCTCCAGCTAAAATATAAAAGGACAACGTCAAGGTGAAAATAAATAGTTTAGACCACCTTTATGAAATAGCTTCTTTGTATTATACATTTTTAAAGGAAATAATCTCATTGAAAACCCAGGCAGGCAGCCAGCAGGAGACATCTCTTAAATGGAGTCTCTTAAATGGACTCTTAAATCTTGTGCATTGGAATGTCAAAGAAAGTTTAAATTTCATGATAATGCCTGATGTGTTTCCTATTTTTTTGTCATTCCAAGTAGGCTTATATATCCAGGAGCTGAACAATATCTCCTAATACTGTGCTTTCAGTATTAGAAAATGTTTTTCCTTTCTGCTAAGATTTCTTACATTCATTATTCATCTGTCTAACTTCCTAGAGGATGCCTTGGATTAATCTCAGGCATTTAATCCCTACGTTTCTTTCTTCTCCTCTCTCTATCCATTGTCCTGTATAATACTTCATCTAACAGAGACACAGTAATCCCACTTGTTCCCCCCAAAACCTTCCTTGTAGGTCAGAGCAATTAACCTAAAGTCCTCACTCGCTGTGTTTAAATGATCTAAACGCAGGAAGAAGTCTTTATTTTAATCTGGACAGCCAAACGAACAATTAGCCTACCATAATTTATTATACATTTAGAGGGTGGGGAGGCCTTTTGTTCTCATTACATGTATCAAATTATGTATTTCTATTCTCTATTTCCAGTCTTATTTAAGTAATATATGAACTGTCTTTTGCATAATCACCACATGCTTGAGTGTCCCTAGTTTAATGAGTGACTGGAGTTGTAATTCACTCTCCTATCACTTATTAAATCCCATCATAACCTTCATTTAAGGAAATGTTGTAAATTTGAATTCGAGCATCATTTAAAAGTCATCAGAACTCCCCGGGGATTTCAGACACAAGACATGAGTGAATTAAATATGCGTGTATCGAAGTGTGGAGCAGCCATTACTGAGAACACATCCAACTAAAACCCTATCTGGAGGAGGGAGAAAGCCTCACAGCCTTGCCAGTAAGAAATAGGCCATATAGTTGGCTTAGGGTGAGTGATTATTATATTGATAAATCGCTTTGCACATTTAATAAATAATAAAAAAACGTTGACGTTGATAGATTGCTCACCTTATTCATCGCTGAGTGGAAATTGTTTAAATGTTATTAAGTTGTTGATTCCGTTATATTTGTTTGCACTTGTGATTATTTTGTCTTCTCAAATAAAAGTGCTGAATATTGCATTGTGATGTTTTTATTTTTCACCATGAAGGCAAGTGGCTATGCTAAGCTATGCTATGGCTTGTGGCGGTGCGTGTGTTGCTATTGAGATGGAGACTGAGGGTCGTTAGAGAGAACAACAGGACAACGGTACCTGACACAGAAAGACTTAACGAGAGACGAGGCCTTATGAAAAAAGCTGTGCGGATCCAGTGTTAATGAGGTCCTCCTCCTTGACATGGCAGCAGTCAACAGTCAGAGGGTCAGAATGCACCAGACAATGTTACTCTTCTCAGAGGTGGACGCGTGGGTGTGTATTACCACCGACACCACCACCTTTTGGCCTGTGATACAGTGCTTGTGTCAATTGTGATATTAATCCTGGGCTGAGCCCTGACCTGAGTCCCCTAGGGAGCTGTCCACTGGCTCTCAAAGGGAGGCCACACATTCTCAACTGTTCACAGACATCACTAGAGAACATCAAACAGGCTTTCTCCACGCACTGTCCTTCAGTTCCATCAATCTTCATCAGAGGCAGTCATCATACACGCCCAGTATATGTGATAATGCATTAGCTTGCTACACCCATGGCTAATACATGTGTGTGGCGCAATCATAGCAGCTGCTTGATTGGTAATTATTTAGGATGACTGGAACATGACATCATTTGCATAATCAAATGAAGGCTGTATCGGATGGGTTTCTCCCAGACCCGGCGCGGTGAGAACATGCAGAGAGCGTTAATCCCATCTGTCAATCTATCCCACTAACTCACCAAACCCAATCTCAGGTCTTCAGCAGATCGATAGCTGACACGTTCAGTTCACTCCTGAATTCACACCTCATCAAATTACTGGAGCTCACATTGAATTAATGATGTCTGCATGACAGGCAGGCGTTATCTGCAGTCCGACTCAGGGAAGATTAGACACAAACTAGACGTGTCATATCCAGGTGTGTCATCACCAGGTGTGTTGTCTCTAGGTGATAAACTGAAACATGCGTAACTCTACTCTTAAACATCATGTAATTACCGACATCATGTAATTACCGACAGACATTAGTGCCTAGGCTCCTTATTCTAGCAGTGGGAGACAGTGCACTATTAACCTTGATGAATAAGAGCCTATAGATTCAGCAGCCAATACACGACAAATGGATCGCTAGTTAAGCTGAAGCCATGGGAGGTGGGATCTTTGAATTATAACATTGTTTTGGCTCTGGCCCTGACGGATACAACAACAAACTCATTATCTGGACAGCTCCGGAAATATAAAACAAGTTATTGCTATTCCCTCCGCTCGGCCCAACAGGTACCATGACAGAGTGTCCTTGTCGCTCTTGGGCCTATCGGGAATTCCAGAGTGTCCCCTCCCCCCCTGGCAAAACAAGGGACTAGCTCAGAAGCAGAAGCTGTGAGAAATGTCTTCATCCCAGGATGGTGTAATTGGGCCATTGACCTCCTCCGCCATCTGCTCCTAACAGCCACATCACCACCTGTTCGTCTTAATGGATTCCTCCCATTCCCTAAGCACCGCTGCCTCCTCTTCCTCTCGGACCAACCAGATCGTTCAGCTGGAGCTCAACCGCCGCTCTGCCGGCTGCTCTAGCGGCCGACTTGACAGACGGAGAGCAGGAACAGGGATATAGAGACCAGCACAGCCGCGGGGCTGGAACCGCGCCCGGGAAGGCCGTGTTTTAGACTCTTTTAAACATTCACGGCAGATTAATTGATCCGAACCGCAGAGCTACCCCACAGCATCCACTTGTACCATAAACACCCACTTGTTTACGAGACTCTTTGACATAATCGATAATCTCGATATCGTTACCTTGTCTCCGGTGTCTCCCTTCTGTCCGGGCAGCCCAGCCAAACCTGTAACTCCTGCATCGCCCTGTGAGGAAAACAAAAAATCCTTTAATTCAAAATGGACAGAATGCCCCTTTATGGTGAAACAGTCCCTAATCACATTCTCTTCCTGGAAGACGTGAGATTTATCAGGGCTTCCCCGTCCGAAATCATGCGTCAGGACATTTCGGCAGGAATCGTTCCTGCCACCACAGGGTGATTCATGAGCCCGTCTCCTATCAAGCAGCCACTTAACAGAGTCCAAATGCTGCTAATCAGCTTTTATCCACGTCTTTGGTTAGCCTCCAAGAAAACTCATTGGAATAAATGTGCCTTAATTGTCCATTTATTGCCCGCGTGGGATTGGTTAGGGTCGTATTCAGAGCTGGGGAGAACGGCTTCATTAGAAGGCACAGAACACTCCGTCCATTAGGACTTAATTGCTGGGGACCGATTGCACCTTCTCTGCAGAACACTGGCATCTGTCACTGGGCGCCAGGGGGCCCTTGGGGGCGAGGGGGCCCTTGGGGGCCTGGGGGTGCCGGGGGGGCTGGAGGAACAGCATCCGGGGCTGCTGGCCCGTCACCTGGGGAGAGCCGGTCACACTGGACACCACCTTGGTTTCGCACTAGATCAATAAAGAGATTATCGTAAATCACAGTCCTCTCTCTCTCTCTCTCTTTCTTTCTCTCCATCTCTCCCTCTCTCTCTCTGTCACACACACACACACACACACACACACACACATACATACATACACACACACACCTGCCAAGAGACATGGTCCACAGCATGGCTCTTAGTGGATACTGCAGGTAGGTGACTAGACAGTTATTATAGAATATTATTTCCAGCATGAGATTCAAAATAATTGCATTTAACGTAGGTAGTCAGTGTACTACTACTCGCCAGAACTCACAAGTGCATCTCCTTTCTAAACAAGTGACTAAGAGCATAAGCTAGTGCTAAAGCCAAAAGGCAAGAGTAACAAAATATGTAAGGACCAATATGTCTCTCTACTCTCTCTCTCTCTCTCCCTCTATATTCTCTACCTCCTCTCTATTTCTCTCTCTACCTTCTCCATCTCTCTCTACTCTCTCTCTCTCCCTCTATATTCTCTACCCCCTCTCTATTTCTCTCTCTCTAGCTTCTCCATCTCTCTCTCTCTCTCTCTCTCTCTATTCTCTACCCCCTCTCTATCTCTCTCTCTCTATCTTCTCCATCTCTCTCTACTCTCTCTCTCAAGGTCATGAGTTCCATACACCGTGTCCTTCCTCCCTCACGCAGAGTAACACAACCCTTAGATGATGCCATGGTTACGAGCCCATGTGATTAGCAGGGTCAAGGGTCAGGCTGTAATGTTAGCCTCCATTGATCAGAGAGGCCATATGAGCTGATGGACGATGCCTTAACTGTATAGATAACCCTGTCTGCTTCTAATCTCACTCACTCTCAGATAGAGAGAGAAGAAAAAAGAGAGAGATTGAAAGAGAGAGAGAAACTTAGAGTGAGAGAGAGAAAGAAAGAGAGAGAGAGAAAGAGAGAGAGACCATGTAGAAGGACAGTCTACATACAGTATACTCTCCTCAAATGATCTGTACTGAATGTGTACTAGGTTAGTGTTTGAATCCAGTATGTAGTGAACTCACTGCCTTTGTATCACCATGTAAACGTAGTTGGCATCCAGTGTGTGTGCTAACACCGTTGCATTTAGAACAACTAGCCTAGTCATCCCAAGAGAAAGGAACATGAGAAAAGAACATGACCTCAATCTATAGATAGCCCAGCAGCATTATTCCCATGACGGTGCTTTAAAAGGTCAGGTTCTTACCGAGGAGCCAGGCATCTCACAGCAGCTCTCCAGCTCGGCCAGATAAGGATCACAGAAGATGTGGATCTGCTGCAGTTCAATCTGCAGAGATGGACAGCAGGCTGGTTAGGGGCATTCTGGGATTGGTACACATGCTGGCTACTGCAGCTGTCGAAAAGTTGTAGCTTTTGGAGATTTAAAACGTGTTTTATGGGGTGTCTTGACTCTTGACGGTGAATTGATGATGGTAATTGTGTTGACGTGGTTAAGGTGGAGTGTTGTACTTCAGGTGGAAGTGAACCCCCCCAAATTTTCTCATACTGTGTGTGGACAATAAAGTTTTTTGAAAATCCCGACATACATCCACCGGCCGGCCGTCTTCGGCCCGGGTGGTGATGACCGTCCGACCACTGGTGTCGACGGCGTCCCTCTCGTCCGTCAACCGCCGCTCGATCAGCTTACAGTCCATGTAGAGCGACACGATGGTGCTCTGCACCGCCACGCCCAGCTTGTGCCACTGGCGGTCGAACAGGGCGTGCAGGTCGCGGCTCTTGAAGGTGTAGTGGAGCCTGTTCTTCAGGAGGCCGCGGGCCGAGAACTCCACCACGCGCTTCGCCCCATCCACCACCACTGATACCTGAGGAACGGGAGAGAGGAGGGGAGAGATGGGAAGAGAGAAGAGAGGAGAGGAGAGGAGAGGAGAGGAGAGGAGAGGAGAGGAGAGGAGAGGAGAGGAGAGGAGAGGAGAGGAGAGGAGAGGAGAGGAGAGGAGACGAGAGGAGAGGAGAGGAGAGGAGAGGAGAGATGGGAGAGGAGAGGAGGGATGGGAGAGGAGAGGAGAGGAGGGAGGAGGGGCGATAGAGTAGAGGAGAGATGGGAGAGGAGAGGAGAGGAGAGGAGAGGAGAGGAGAGGAGAGGAGAGGAGAGGAGAGGAGAGGAGAGGAGAGGAGAGGAGAGGAGAGGAGAGGAGAGGAGAGGAGAGGAGAGGAGAGGAGAGGAGAAGAGAGGAGCAATGGAGAGAAGAGAAGAGAAGAGAAGAGAAGAGAAGAGAAGAGAAGAGAAGAGAAGAGAAGAGAAGAGAAGAGAAGAGAAGAGAAGAGAAGAGAAGAGAAGGAGAGGAGAGGAGATGAGAAGAGGAGATGAGAAGAGATGAGGGGGAGCACGACAGGACAAGACAACGACGGGAGGGATGGGAGATTAGAACATCCCATAGAAGTACCAATGACAACCAAAACAAGCTACAGGACCAAGCTGAGAATTAAGTCAATTGATGCAGCTTGTAACTCAAAGGTGAATAGCTGGAACAAGCAGGACCCCCACAACCACCACCAGAATATCTGTATCACAGTAGGAGCAAAGATCCAAGTTTACCTGGGTCTCTCCTGTCTGGTCGAAGATCTGCCAGAGATACCAGCGATCCTTCTTGGTGGTCTTCCTCAGACGGAAGATGGCGACAAGAGAGTATTCCTCCGTCAGACCGTTGGGAAACACGGATCTGAAGAGAGAAGGATTGTCTAATTGCAGAGCGCAGTGCAGAAATGGTATTTAAGCTAACAATGGCACAATAGCTGTCAATCACACAGTTGATTGTTATATGGCAGAAAGGGGAATTTGACTTGAGGCCACACAATTGGAGATGATTTCTGGAGGACTATTCATAGTGATGCTTGTGAAGCTGGAGTGTGATTACGCTAAAAGTCGTACGTACTCCGCAGTGACTGAACAATGCGAGAGCCAATCAGCTTGAATGACTTAAGCGAATGTTTCAATACCCCCTGGAGTGCAAAGGCACTTATGTAAAAGAGGTTTGATTTAATGTCAAATGTGATTCATCTAACTGGATGAAATTGATTCCAGCATTCCCTTGTCATTCTAAAGCCAAACCTAATAATCATTGATTCCAACTTCAGGGAAGTTGGTCCTTGCATACTGTGTGCTGACAGACGCACCAGGTGACAGACGAACCAGGAGACTGGTGCTGAATGAGATTATGATTTGTCCATCACAGCGTTGACAATACTGCTGGCTCGGAAACTCATTAGCAGACGTGTGTGTTCAGGCTCAATGCGATGCCCCTGAATGGTCAAATCCACCAATACGACGACATTGTGAGAATTGTAAAAGGAACATGAGCACTGAAGAAATTCAATCAAATATTCCATAAAATAGACTCCTATTAAACAATGCGCGCCTTTTATCTCTCCAGTAATAGTCCTTAGGTTTCTCTGATGACTCAATTTAGAATAAGCAGTTTTTACCCTTCAGAATGTGCTTAATTAGCTGGAACTCCAGTTCTGATGAGATTACATAAATGCATTAACAGCCACAAAGTGAGGTACGAAAAACACAATAAATCAAAATCAGCAAAAAAAACACAATGGTACTATGATAAGGTCATTCAAAGACTGTGGTGAAAAAGTGAGAGCGACAGAGTGAAAGAGAAAGAGAGAGAGATAGAAGAGAGAGAGAGAGTGAGAGAGAAGAGAGAGAGAGAGAAAAAGAGTGAGCAAGAAAGAGAAGAGAGAGCAAGAGAGAGAGACGGAGTGAGAAGAGAGAGTGAGGAGAGAGAGAGAAGAGAGAGAGAGAGAGAGAGAGAGAGAGAGAGAGCGGGAGACTAGAAGTTCCGACAGACTGGAAATGAGTTTTCTACACCATAGATCATCTCCTATTCTCCGAGCCCTGGACTCTCCTACATCGTGCGTCCCTTGAATTCTCAGAGAACGCCGCAAATGGCACATGATTAAAATGATATATGCACCCAGTTAAAGCCGCAGGACGATCAAATGCTTTTGTGGGCAGGCCAGGGAGACTGGGGAGGTGATTCGTTGCCTGAGGGCTTGAAGGAAATTTCCATTGGAATTCAATAGGGAAACTGACAAGGCCATTCATAAAACAGGGGATTTGTTCCAGAGATTCTCCTTAAAAATGTTGTTTAGCGGTCGAACATACAACAGCATTTCGCAAGCTCCTGGGATAATACGCACAGAAGGAATTAGCTAGAAAATGATACCTAATGATTTTTCACAGTATGTGTCTCAGATGGAAAATGTGAAACCGCTTGCTTATTTGCTGAATCTTCAGGGGATAACGTACAGTACATGGTTGTAAATGGTCAGCATTGCTGAGGGCGCTGTGTGTTGGCCTCGGAGTCCCTGGCGTTCACACACAGGTTCAGAGAGTTCCCCTGTCTGCTATGACTTCAAAACAAAGTTTACCTCTACAGAGTGGCACACTTGAGCCCTGGAGGGGGGTCAGTGGGGTCAAAGTTCATGACCCTGACAGCCTTGGCTGCTAACTGGGACTCAAACCTATTCCCCCCAGTAGGTGTTGAGTTTGGTCTTGAGCAATAGACATTCTAGTGGTGACCTCCTCAGAAGATGAGCGGTTGTTGTCCTGTTGTTGTTTACAGTTTCATCAATCAAACAACGAAAATGTGAGAGAAATAATGAGAGAAATAATGTGTGAATGCACTTTCTTAATCAAGAGCACATCGTTTTAAGTGAGTGTATGTTATAATAATAAGAGCAGGAAGAGAAAGCGAGAGGGAGAGAGAAGGAGAAGAGAGAGAGACAGAAGAGAGAGAGAGAGAGAGAGAGAGAGAGAGAGAGAGAGAGAGAGAGAGAGAGAGAGAGAAGTAACTGGCTTGCCGGCAGGGGCCTCAGTGCTACAACACACATTAAGACAGCAGTGGAACACCCCCCCCCCCCCCCCCTCCCCTCCCCTCCCCCAATCTCATTCAGGGGGGGAAAAAACAACACAAAACAAACAACACAAAACAAACGCAGCGCTCAGCATCACAGTGCTTTCCCGTACTTTCAACTCGCGGGAATATCTCCAGTCGCTGAGGTGTTTAATTGCGCCATCTATTAAATGTTGGCAAACACAGCCAAGAGAGTTCTATACATACATCTCTGCGTCTGGCATCTACAGTAATCTGTCATTGTGAACAGCTGCTCCGGGAGCAGGAGCAGCGAGAGGCGGACCGCCATCTGGGTGTCGCTGTTCCAACTGGGCCTGGGGCTGAGGGGACGGGACCGCCAGACCCAGAGAGACAGACACCTTTGCACTCGTTCAGGGGTGCAGGGAGATGGGTGTGTGCGTGTGTGTGTATGTGTGTGTGTGTGTGTGTGTGGAGCTGGGGTTATAGGGTGTGTGTGTAGAGGGATTGGGGCCCCCCCCACACACACACACACACACACACACACACCACACCCTCAGCTGATCAACAGCATCACCTGTCAGAGTGCTTAGATCATCGGAGATGGGGGGTGTGGGCTGGTTGTTGACTCGCTCAACGCGCTGTCGTCTCAGCAGGAGAGAGCGGAGCGGAGCGGAGGAAGAGGATCCACGTTGGGGACCGTCTGAGAGCCTGAGAGGGGAATCTGATCACTGATCACCTGCCTCTCTGCTCCCTCCTGACCTGACCACAGGAGCGGCCCGGTGTGTTTACAGTTGGCTGGTACTGTAAAACACTAAAAATAACCTCCTTCCCTCCTCTTCATCCCCCCCCGTCACAAGAGATGACACGGCATCGCCTTTCACAGCCACAACCGCGCACATCACATGGATGACATCATGTAGGAAGGGTTCTTTGGTTTTCCCTGTGGGAGAACCCGCAGAGAAACCCTTTAAGAAAAATGTTTTTGGGGTTCCAGCTAGAACCGATTCATCAAGTGTTCTCAAAGGGCTTTTTGGGAGGGTTTTCCTACAGGGACATCTGCAGCAAATCATTACAAGTTGATCCGCTTTTATACAATTATTCTAATCTTCTCCCATTGACAGTGAAATGAATTTAACTTTAGCTGGTTAAAAGTCACTTAATCAATGTGATATATAACATCTGTTAATGAATCCATTCCCTTCATCGTACTATATGTCATGTTGAGGACATACAGCTGGTCTGACCCATCGAATAAAGAGACCATGATTAAGTGGCACCTCTGTACGCTATTAAATGTTTCCAATATTTCCAGCTCATTATACCTGTTCTGGGTTTTCTGTCTGGCTGCTTCCAGCTATCCGACACACCTCTCCTCTCCGTACCCTTGAGAAATCCTCAAATCCAATGTATATTAATTCCGTCCAAATTATTCCACACGTCTTGCGGCTCACCTCGGCAGTTTGCCCTTATTAGCGAAAGCAAATGGAGTTCCCAGCGTGGGCAGGTGATGTGTGGGGTCACCTGGGGTCAGGCCTGCCAGGAAACCTAGTTATGAGCTCCATGTTTTTTTTCTTCTTCCGGATATAATCTGAATTGGAGGCAAACCTACACCCTGAGAAAATATTGGTTTGCAACACGGAAACCCGATATTACCTTGGCGCTTTATCAAGTCTCCCACGGCCCCTTCTGGGGACTGGTTTTATGCAAGAGTTGTTTGGCTATTTAATAGCTGAATGCGCTCTCTAAACACGTCTGGACTCTAGGCGTTAGGCTAGCTCTCTCATTCGGTCCATAGCATCCAGAAAACTAGCAGCCAACACACTCTGCAGGTGTTTGCATACTCATTCACAATTATAAAAAAAGGAAGAAAAACAACTCCTGTGTGTTTTTGTCTCAGTAAACACATAATGTATCCATCAGTGTGAGAATGAACCATCACCTCCCTGAGGCCATAGCTGCTCAACATCCATCTGAACACCAGCGTCCTCCTGCTCAACATCCATCTGAACACCACCATCCTCCTGCTCAACATCCGTCCTCCTGCTCAACATCCATCTAAACACCAGCGTCCTCCTGCTCAACGTCCATCCGTCCTCCTGCTCAACATCCATCTAAACACCAGCGTCCCCCTGCTCAACATCCATCCTCCTGCTCAACATCCATCCATCCGTCCTCCTGCTCAACATCCATCTGAACACCACCATCCTCCTGCTCAACATCCATCCGTCCTCCTGCTCAACGTCCATCCATCCGTCCTCCTGCTCAACGTCCATCCGTCCTCCTGCTCAACATCCATCTAAACACCACCATCCTCCGGTCTTCTGCAGTTTGTTGCAGAGCACAGTAACACGATCACACACTGAGTCATGCATAGTGTGCAAAATAGACCTGGCCAGACACCCCTCACACCCAGACCCACCCCCCCCATCCATATATACAGACACACACACACACACATGCACACACACACACACACAACTCACTCTGTAGGCTTGATGAGCGGGCTGCTGCCGAGTCGGAATGACGGCCGGTCCTCTGTGATGGCTCCCTTCCGAAGAAGAAACTTCTCTGACAGATCAAATCCTGCCAGAAAGAGGGAAGGGAGTAAACCGCCAGGGTCTTTGAGGGTCCACAGCTTTAATACAGAAACGTAGAGAGAGAAACTCAATAAAACCCACTGAGCAAAGACACGTCTAAAAGACGTCTTTTCAGATGTCTTTTTTGACTTTTTCGGACGTCCAAAGACATCCAATTAGGAGCCAGAATGAATGTTTTTTTTTTAACGTTCAGATATTGGACCCGTTCTGCACGTCCACAGACGTCTTAGAGGGGTCCAAGCCAGACGTTTGAATATTGAGGGATCCAGCAGACGAACACACGGGGTTCAGGACCGACGGACGTTATTAAGACATGATCTGAACGTCTCCCTGACGTTGCGTGTTTGCTGGGAAGTCTCAAACTTCTATTGAAAAATGTTCTCATCTAAGAGTTGAGTTACAATATGATGAGCAAGACTGTGTTCATTCAAGCAGGAAGCCAGAAGTGTGAGACATGAACCCATGACCCTCTGAGTCTGGGATCAGAACGCAACCATGACGGTGATCTACATAGGAATCTACAGGAAGATTGGCTACTTACCAGTGAGTTTTATTGGACCGAGGCCCTCTGAAAACCGCCCCTCCTCTAGTTTCAATGAAGGGCAGGTGTTATCTAGAGGAAAGGGGAAGCATAGCTTTCTGTTTATAGTTTAAGCAGAAAAAAGATAAACTGATAGTATGAGTACAAAACTTTCAAATAATTGTCTACATTTCTGATAGTTATTATCAAAGACAAAATCATACCGTTTAAGATTGTAGAAACCTAGCTTGGTATAACCATCCCGTTCTCGCGAGCTCTGCGGAGGGAAGCAGTGAGCTCGCTAGATCGGGATGGTCATAACAGGCTAGTAGCATCCTGGCACTGGTATCTTATAGTCAAACAATCAAAAAACACTCAAAGTCTATAAACTCTTGGATTAGAAAGTCAAACAGCAGCTGTGTAGTACATGTAGATAGAGTTGAGGAAGTGTAAACTTGTAAGTCCAAGAAGTAAGAAGTTTTAAAGATATTTTAAAGAGACCAAAACGTTAAGCTACTGTGTGCAGTACATGCATATGGCGGAGGTGGTTTGGAGCCCTGCTGTGTTGTGGTCGGAGGTGTGTTAGTTCTCAGCAAACAGACGGAAGACCCCCTCCTGATCACTCTTAGAAAAAAAGAGTGCAATACAGTATAACCATCTGTAACAGGAGTGACACCCTCTGAGAAAATGTCCCAGATATCCTTTTCAGGTCAGGAGAAACATTTAGGGGTTCCAAACTGCACCCTGTGGACTTGAAAAGAGATCTTTCTGGAACTAGAAAAGGGTTATTCTACTCTATTCTATTCTACTGTTCTATAACACACCCTTCTTTGAGTGTAGGCTAATCACCGCATGATCAGGGTATCTCTTTTGTATTTCCCAGTCTACAGTATTTTTATCAAGTGTCTCTTGAAGGAAGAGTTGTGACAGCCGGCCATACATACCTATCCTTTCATTCACAGCCATTCCAAACGTGCAAGGAATGGCATTTACAATCCAGAGGAAAAGTGCCCATCTTGGCAAGCGACTCATGTCTTCTTGAGCTCTAGAAAACAGACTTCTTGGAAACCTGAAGGTAAACACAAGGTTGGTCTTATAGAGCACATGGGACACTGCACAGTAGCCTGCACTAAGCTACAACTGGCCAATCGAACCAGAAGATGCTCAACTCATGAATAAAGATCATGCACTTTGATATCTGGTGCACAAAGTGTACCCACAATTTAGCAAAGCATGATGAAAGTCAATTAGACATATTAAGAAGATAGTCTGGCCTATAACTTGGACATACATACATGGATGAAAAATATAGGCTATAACAAACCAGAAAAAAAACAAGTCATGCTTAAGCCCAGAGTCAAAACATGCAGTCTTCAACAAGCACATGTGAAGTATTTCACCATGAGTGACGCTTCAGCATGTGGAATAGTATTTCGCTTGGTGTCTGTGGCTCAGTTAGCTGAGTTCATACGATACGATGCAGTGAGATGGTGAGACGGTAGTCTACTGTAGCCTGGCTGTTCATGTACTTCTACAGTTGATAGACTAGACCAGGACTCTGCAACCTGCGGCTCTATTGCACCCTTTCTTCAACCCTTAGCCTCCCTGGCTTTCACAAACATGATATGGAAATGAATAACACAAAAAATGTATTCCTGTTGAATACATTTATTTATGAATAAAATTAATGGTAATGTTGGCATTCAAGTTAACTAGCTAGCTAGATGACAATAGACCGGCTAATCCAGCACAAATTGGTACATACAAATTCTAATTTGTGCTGAAAACAAACCTATAGGTAACACTGCCTTCATTATAAGGCTCAAATATGTTTTGCGGCTCCAGTCAGATTCTGTATTTATTATTTTGTTAGTTGTCCTGACCCCTGGTATATACAGTAGGTATTAGGCATAAACAAACGGTAAAGTAAAATTATCATGGATTATATGGTATATGATTGTATGAATTACAGTAGCCTACATGAACAATCAGATTAGAAGTTCTAACACAGTTCCACTACTGAAATCCACTCGGACGATCACACACCAAAACTTCACTGGACCAATTACAGTGTGTAAAGGTGTCCTCTTCAGATTTTACGAAAGCTGTCTGACATTGAACAAGACCCACAAATAGATAAAACCGAGAGCCCTGAATGGGACATCACAGACTGGATAAACTGACTCAATACGCCTCTATCCGAATTACGCACTATAATATTATGAGTGCAGCATGAATTCTGTCCAAACGCCGCTTGTGCACTAGCCTGTTTTCCTCTCGATCCTAAATCATGACGAATACTAATGCAACTACCAGCTACCACCAGTCTCCCTAAGGAGACAATAAAACCTCTAACTAACTATTAAGCGATCTGCCCCGTAAAAGCGCACAACTTCCAACTCTCCACGGTGCGCAAAACCCACTCCTGTTCCAAACTACAAATACGCACCAAGAACCCCACTGATATAATCCGTAGGCTCAGTCCAGAACACTATAGAGAATTCCAAGCAGCATGATACTGTAAGAAATTATAAATTGAACAGATCGAATCAGTTGTGCTACTTACTATTGCTGAGAAAGTTTCCCCCTATAAGCTCAAATGAACAGTCCATTAACGGAACGCATCTTCAAATCGTCCGCTATTTCAAAGTAGGACTTGGGAATTAAAGTGAGAATGTGGACTCATGCTGGATCCCAGTCCTTATTAGTCTCTCTGAGTGACCCTCCCCTTCAGTCATAACTGAAATACATAGAGGAGCTCAACCGGCAGAGAAACCTACTGGAACATTTCATTAGCATGTGGGGAGAATGCTTTATCGAGTGAATCGATTAATTTAATTTCAATAAGAAAGAATAACTCGAACGATCTGATTACTTAATTGTTTGATACAATCCTGTAAAGAGGATATAGCGCACAGTGGAAGTGATCGAAAGTTTGTATTGATTATTATCGATTGAGTTAAAACGTTATTGATGACGCATGGATCATATAACAAACATGCTATGATAGAAAGTTGTATATGGATACAATTACGCAACTGGTCAGATAGTGGAATTTATTGCTTACCTCCTCTGTCGATCAATCAATAGGCAACAGGCCCCTGAGTCGCATTGAAAAAAACAATATTTTCTCGACGAGAGGCCTCCGGACCACCTTGACGTTAAACTCCACAGCTTGCAACTCCATAGGAGTTGGGGACTATTTTAGTCTCAGTGCCAGGAGGATGTTTCGCAATCTCTTGTCGAATGGTGCTGTTATGTTTTCACAGTTAATCTGAAATTCGTATTATTTTATGGCAATTAACTGGGCTTTTGTGAAAATTTCTCTCAAGAGATATGCACATGATAATTTTGAAAATGAATGTGGCATAACTAGCTTACATAACTTAGCTTGCATAATGACTCACCTAAATTACTACAGAACAGGTCAAGTTCAAGTGGAGATTCTCTATAAAATCCCTCTTATTTGATATGAATGTATAGGCCTACAGTATGCCAAAGTTGAGTTCAAAATCCTAATTAAAACCATGTGTTTGCAAAGCCATTTTCAGTCTTTCGTCTTCATAGAATAACACTATCTCAGTAGTTGAATCAGGCTAGTCAAATGAATGTGTTGTGAAATGCAACTTCCACCTCTACACAAATAGTCGAGGCGTAAAGTATGCAGCTTTCACCTTCTCCGCGTTTTATTACGTTACAGACGTATTTCTACAATATATTTAGTTCATTTCTTTTTGCCTGAAACATCTACACACAATAGTCAATAATGACGCAGTGAAAACAGGTTTTTAGAAAATATGTAATTTTATTTTACTGACAAAAATACGTACCTGTACACACCCTTAGTCTAATACTTGGTTGATGCACCAAGTGGCAGAGATTACAGCTTCAAGGCGTCTCGTGAAAGAAGCTACATGCTTGGCACACTGGTTTCTGGAGATTTTTTTTCCATTCCTCTTCTCAAATCCTTCTGGCCTCTGGCTGGGCCACTCAAGGACATTCAGTCTTCCTCCGAAGTCACTCCTTTGTTCTCTTGGCTGTGTGTTACGTTGGAAGGTAAACCTTCACCACAGTCTGAGGTCCAGAGCGCTCTGGAGCAGGTTCTTCAAGGATCTCGGTGTACTTAGCTGCATTCATCTTTCCCTCTATCAGGACTAGTCGCCCCGTTCCCACTGCTGAAAGATATCATGATGCTACTGTACCACCACCATGCTTCTCTGTAGGGATGGTATTAGCCTGGTGATGATACCTCCATGCTTCACTGTGGGGATGCTATTAGCCTGGTGATGAGCGGTGCCTGGTTTCCTCCAGACGTGATGCTTGGTATTCAGGCCAACAAATTCTATTTTGGTTTCATCAGACCAGAGAATCTTGATTCTCATGGTTTGAGAGTCCTCTAGGTGCCTTTTGGCAAACTCCAAGCGGTCATGTGCCTTTTACTAAGGAGTGGTTTTCGTCTGGCCACTCTACCATAAAGGCCTGATTGGTGGAGTGCTGCTTGGATAGTTGATCTTCTGAAAGGTTCTCCCATCTCCACAAGGATACGCTGGAGCTGTCAGTGACCCTAAGGTTCCTGCTCACCTCCCTGGCCAAGGCCTGTCTTCCCTAATTGCTCAGGGCTGAGTTTCCCCAGAGGCATCGTAGCGCTACGTTCATCGTAAGCTATGGCGTTCATCATAGCGCTACTATGCCTCTGGGAAACTCAGCCCAGTTTGGTTGGGTAGCCAGGTCTAGAAAGATTCTTGGTGGTTCCAAACTTCTTCCATTTATGAATGACGGTGGCCACTGTTCTCTTTGGGACCTGGAAAGCAGAAGACATTTTTCCATACCCTTCTCTAGATCTATGTCTTGACACAATCCTGTTTCTGAGGTCTGCAGATAATTCCTTGACCCCATAGCTTGTAGTTTGCTCTGACATGCACTGCCAACTCTGGGACCTTATATAGGCAGGTGTTGGCAATCATCAATCATGTCCAATCAATTGAATTTACCACAGGTAGACTTCAGTTAAGTTGTAGAAACATCTCAAGCAGTATCAGTGTAAACAAAATGCACCTCAGCTCACTTTTGGGTGTCATATGATATTTTACATTAAGATGTTTAGTAAATTAGCCCAAATGTCTAAAACCTGTTATCACTTAGCTATTTTGTGTCGAATTTTGAGACAAAAAAATGAACTCAATCTATTGTAGAATAAGTCTGTAACGTAATAAACCATGGAGAAGGTGAAAAGGGTGTGTAGACTTTCCAGCCTGACTGTAAGTAGGCTAATGACAGAGACACAAGCCTGCCCCCCGGCTGCCCCCTTCCCTCCTCCCACTCTCCACCTGTGACTCCTTCTGGGTGGTTAAAACTACCCCAGCTGTGTGAGTACCAGGATAAACTATTCCACACAAACCCTACAGTTCATCTAACTCAGATGCCTGACAAGTCATACAGTACATTCATATCCTCTCCTACCACCATCTGTGTTATCTTCAAATGGGAGATGTCACTCTCTCACTGTGTGATTAGCTTTAGAATTTAGAGTCCCGTAAATTAATGTTTTCTGAGCAAACATTTAGCTGTGGGGCATTGCTTGGCCCACCTGTAAGTCAACGTGCGCATGGATGCACACAGTGTGAAGTCCTCTGCCATTCAAGCTGTTATTGCTGGAGGAGATTGAAAACACCTGTCCATTTTTACTGGTCCATTTACTGTATAAAATTGGAGACCATTACTCTTGATCACAGGAGAGTAGGCTACATGGAAAACCCCTAGATCCTATTAATTTTATTTGATACAGCCTATTGAGCCTGGAAACATTACAGGTGCCGTACACCTGGCAAGTGCACATTCACAGCTTATTGGCCTTTTGTGACAAAGAATATTCTTTGTTGGCTTAAGCATTTAGCTAAACGGTATGCTTTGTCTCAGCATTGTATAGGACAAATAGGAGGCATATTACCTTCTATTCTTTACAGAGAAAAGGTAATGGGAAGCCAAAACCACAAACAACAGACATTATAGCGCCTCATTCATTCCCCTGCTAGAGTACTGCTCTTAAGGACATTATTGAATAAAAAGTCAATATGTACTGTAAACATAGGAAGAATAAAGAAAGCAATGCCTGGGCTCTTTGCCAGTCAATTTCCTCTTGCTGTCGAGCCTGTCTGCAGTCCGTTTGAAAACAAAGTAAAAAAAAAAAGGGCAGACAAAGTCTCCAGACACATTCTCTTGACATCTACAATTATTACCTGACGTAAAATCTGAGCTTGAATCGTTGGATTTATATCTAGTTCCATAAAAAGAAAGAAGCTCAAATGTGGGTCTATCCAAGCCTTGGGTAAGTGTTGCAGCCCTCCATGGCATGGAGGCCATGTGTATTTCCATGTGTAACTCCATCCTGCATGTGACCTAAGCATGCAGCTGCAGCTTGTGGACAGTTTGATATGTCGGAAGTAATTATCATGTGTCTCTTTCCGTGACGATCATCTTCCACACTTATTTATTCACTATAGCAACTACTAGAATGATTTTCAACATGGGTGTCCATCCGGTCAGTAGCTTGGTAATATGATGCAAAGCATGAAGTCATTGGCCGGGTTTCCCGAACGAGTTAAGAAGCACTTAACTCCAAAGTACTTCTTAACTCCCATACAAGGGGCTGCTTAAGAAGGGTTCCTTAAGAAGGTTCTTTATCGGGAAACACGGTCATTGTCATTGAAAATGTGCTCATACAGGTTATGGACAATATTGATGGCTGGATTTGGGCCTTAAAGGAGTAGTAAAGGGAAAATGCATGTTTAGCCCTGTTTTAAGGTTACTTATGATCATATACAATGGTTCAGATCAAAACGTTGACAAAGCTAGCATTTTCGAGAAAGTTGATAATTGCTCTACCACCGTTTTGGTCATACAATAGATGTGGATGGACATCTTGAAAAATCATTCTAATCTAAAATTTTAGTTAGCATTACAGCCGGCTTTCCCTAAATTGTAGGCCTAGGCTAGATCTCTGTGGAAGACCATTGGTGCTGGAATCTGAGGACAAATGCAAACTGTAATTGTTCTGTTTAAGCAAAGCAGCAAATCACAAGACAAACATGGATGATCTATATGTGTTATGTAGGTCGACTGAGGCCCAGATCTACACAACACAGGCAGTAGGCCACAGTAGGCCACAGTAGGCCACAGTAGGCCAGGGTTGACAAACTAGTAGCCTTGCCGGTGCGAACAACTGGAACAGCTGGTGTATATAAATTAAGTCCACACTCTGCTCTGACAGGACATTACCAGTTGCTGTATTATAATGCATCTACACATTCTTCAAAAGCACATATAAATAATGTAGACAACTCTTCAAGTCTTCTTGTGTAGAAAATAATAGGCTATGAACGGATTTGCACCATGATGAGCAAGTGGAGAAGTGATGGGATTCTATACTATACCTATAAAACTATAAAAACTATGAAAGCTCTACAGCTAAGGACGCGTTTGGGATTCCTCCTTCCTTAAGAAACACAGAGTCATTCACGGGCCCTATCACCAAAATGGTCAACTCCTCTTTTCGAGACGCAGTGTTTCCAAAGGCCTGGAAGCCAGCCATTATCACTCTGATCTTTAAGTCAGGGGATGCAACAGAGGTTAGCAACTACTGACCTGTTAGCATCCTTCCAGTAGTCTCAAAGATAACCAAGAAGTGCATAGCAGAACAACTTGTCACTCACCTCAACAACTCTCATTTCACCCCATGCCGTTCGGGTTCAGAGATAATCACTCATCCGAAACAGCAAACTGTGTGTTTGAGTGATTGGAGCGGTGTTCCTGCACCTGAGGAAGGCCTTTGACACCATCAGTCATGACGTACTCACCACCAAGCTTTCCAGGTTTAACTTCTCACCCACTGCAATAAAATGGATGACATATCTCGAGCGTAGGACACAGCGTGTCAGGATTCATGGAGAAACATCACCACCCTTGGAATATGATGTCGGGGTGCCACAGGGATCAATCCTGGGCCCTTTGTTGTTACGCCTCTACATCAACGACTTGCCCAATGTCTGCTCTGGCACAACAGTCCAGATCCAGATGTATGCAGATGACACTGTGGTTTATGTACATGCTCAGAACAAAACTCAGGCAGCAAATAATACTGAACACAATAATGACCCGCATAGTTAAATGGCTCTCAGATAACTGTCTCCACCTCAATGCAAAGAAAACCTTTCTGAGTTCTTGGAAAAAAGAACATCTGTAACACCTGACCCAGATGTGTTTGCAGCAAAAGAGAGGCTTGAAGTGGTCACCGAATTTAAATACCTCGGCATAACCCTGGACTCAAACCTCACCTTCACCTCACCTAGGTGTCTTCTGTCTGTCCTGGCTGACTGTGGTCTCCACATAAAGAGAGAGAGAGAGAGAGAGAGAAAAATCAAATTACTTTCCAATTTTACTAAAACATAATTATAATAATTAAATACTACAGTATTTGCTGTCCAAGGAGCATGCTATCCTGGTTTAACCTGTGTTCAAAGGCTCTTGCCAGAACCAATCTTAGTTTAAACCCCATGGCAATTCATTTAGGCTCGAACTGAACAGCCTTTGATTTGAAATAGACTTCAGAACCTGCATGAGGTTCCAATATTTAGTAATTGATCTTCCGGTTTAAGAGGATGGACTGTTGGTGATTAAGAAAAGGATTAAATGTGGCTCTTAACGGACTCTCAGCCACTTGGCAGATAAGCAGATTGATCTGCTAGACTGGACATGGGCCAAAATGGCTGTTTCATTCAATGTTGTTCAAGCATGGATGGATGTGTGGTCAAGGTCAAGAAATCCTTCAAACACAACAAGCATACGATTTAAAAAAATATATAATTATGGCTCTTCAAAAATATTAGTGAAAGAAGTCATGCTTGAAATAGGCAATACAATCATGAGGTTATTCAAATTGAGATGATCAGGTTTAGGTGGGTTAGCTATTTTTTGATAAGAATCTTATGATTTATTAACACATTTTCAAAACTCCTAGAAGCCTGGCTGGGATTTTATTAATTTATTTTAAAGAAAGATTATCACTGGCCTGGGCTACACTTGCCTTGCCATGTACCTAACACATTCAGTACCAGGCACATTCAGGCACATTTATGCACACACAGACATACACCAATGTTTGCCATGTCTCTCCTATGATGTTTTTAGCCTCTCTTACTCTGAAAATGTAATTTAATGTTATTTATTGCTCTATAAATGTTCTTAGCCGGTAGACAAACATACTCCAGGAGCTTGCTCGATCGCCTTGTTGAGAGGGGTCAGGGAAGGATTTTTACAGCTCACTTATCTGGCCCCCGGGTGATTACTGTTTTTTTGCTTCCCTCTGGAATATGTAGGGGTGGGTCGTATACCCATCTCCCTTGTTCTCTGTAAAGCGCATTGTGTTGCCTCTGGGTATGAAATGCGCTATGCAAATAAAGCTTTGATTGATTGATTGATTATGCAAGCCGCACCAGTGTTGTACAAGGCAGAAGCCCCTGTAGCCTACCCCCCCCCCTGTTCTACCCCCGCCCTGTTCTCCTACCCCCGCCCTGTTCTCCTACCCCCGCCCTGTTCCCCTACCCCCGCCCTGTTCCCCTACCCCTGCCCTGTTCCCCTACCCCCGCCCTGTTCTCCTACCCCCGCCCCTGTAGTCTACCCCCGCCCCTGTAGTCTACCCCCGCCCCTGTAGTCTACCCCCGCCCTGTTCTACAAGGCAGAACCCCCTGTAGCCTATACTACCCCCGCCCCTCTAGTCTACCCCCGCCCTGTTCTCCTACCCCCCCCCCTGTAGCCTACCCCCGCCCCTCTAGTCTACCCCCGCCCCTGTAGCCTACCCCCGCCCCTGTTCTCCTACCCCCGCCCCTGTAGCCCACCCCCGCCCTGCTCTCGCTGTCAACAGAAGCACGTGTTCCGTGTTTACCTTGTTCCCGGAAGTGAAGAGGGAAGATGGCGGATCAGTCCCTGCTGTCAGAGTCAGTCCTCGGATGGGCCATCTTCGCCCTCGTACTCCTGGTAAGAGCGACCAAGCTGCTGGATTAAGTGAAAATAATATTCGGCACACATTGTTAACTGTTTGATTCGTAGCAAAGTTGTAGCCAGCTATCTGTATCTGTCAATAGCTAAGCTAGCACTAAGCTAGCTAGCTAGCATTGTAGCTAATGCTTTTAATGTGTCCTGCCTTTTGTTTTAAATGTCTATAATGTCTTGCTTTTTGTTTTAATGCTTTTAATGTCTCATGTAAAGCACCTTGAATTGCCCTGTGGCTGAAATGTGCTCTATAAATAAACTAGCCTTGTAAACAGCAGATAGCGAGCTAGCTGTTAGCTTCTTCTTCTACTGTGTTCTTGTTCTGTCACTGTCAGCTGTGATAACATGACTTCAGAAGATGGACATGGGTTTAAATCTCTTAGTTTATCAGCTGGTATTATCCTATATCTGAATCTGAGCAGCTGTCTCATATAGGAGTGTCACAGCTGTTAGCTTGAAGCTAGCTAGCTAATTCAGCAAACTACACACAGTTTATAAAACACGTGTATTAACTTTCACTTACTTATTTATCTCATGTGGCTCAGAGATTATATTTGTTTATCGAAGAGGAACATGTTTTCTGTCTCGTTCACACTTTACTGAGATTGTCCTGTTTCATTCAATCCTCTCTGGGTCTTAGATGCAAAGCTTGTGTCTTATATATAAAGATGCAAAGCTTGTGTCTTGTATATAAAGATGTAAAGCTTGTGTCTTATATATAAAGATGCAAAGCTTGTGTCTTATATATAAAGATGCAAAGCTTGTGTCTTATATATAAAGATGCAAAGCTTGTGTCTTGTATATAAAGATGTAAAGCTTGTGTCTTATATATAAAGATGCAAAGCTTGTGTCTTATATATAAAGATGCAAAGCGTGTGTCTTATATATAAAGATGCAAAGCTTGTGTCTTATATATAAAGATGCAAAGCTTGTGTCTTATATATAAAGATGCAAAGCTTGTGTCTTATATATAAAGATGCAAAGCTTGTGTCTTATATATAAAGATGCAAAGCTTGTGTCTTATATATAAAGATGCAAAGCTTGTGTCTTATATATAAAGATGCAAAGCTTGTGTCTTATATATAAAGATGCAAAGCTTGTGTGGTCAGATGGTGAAACTAGCAGCTGAAGGCTTAAGTGTGTGGATCCTTAATTGATCCTGTCTGGGAATGACACCCCCTGATCTGGGGGTCCTTAATTGATCCTGTCTGGGAATGACACCCCCTGATCTGGGGAAACTAGTTTAAGTGTGTGGGTCCTTAATTGATCCTGTCTGGGAATGACACCCCCTGATCTGGGGAAACTAGTTTAAGTGTGTGGGCCCTTAATTGATCCTGTCTGGGAATGAAACCCCCTGATCTGGGGAAACTAGTTTAAGTGTGTGGGTCCTTAATTGATCCTGTCTGGGAATGACACCCCCTGATCTGGGGGTCCTTAATTGATCCTGTCTGGGAATGACACCCCCTGATCTGGGGAAACTAGTTTAAGTGTGTGGGTCCTTAATTGATCCTGTCTGGGAATCACACCCCCTGATCTGGGGAAACTAGTTTAAGTGTGTGGGTCCTTAATTGATCCTGTCTGGGAATGACACCCCCTGATCTGGGAAAACTAGTTTAAGTGTGTGGGTCCTTAATTGATCCTGTCTGGGAATGACACCCCCTGATCTGGGGAGACTAGTTTCAGCAGTGTCCTCACAGCTTACTGCGCGTGTGCCTGGAATACGACCTTGTGATTTCAGAGCATGACTATGCATTTCTAGCTAATTAGTCTGCTTGCCATTATCCTAATAACCCCACTTGGATGTTAATTTAATACCACACCTCAAAGGAATGAATGAGCAATCATCAATCAATGGGAGATTCTTTGAAATTAAGCTCATATTATGTTATGACCGCAGTAAATGCTTTATCTAGATTGACTGATCTCACTCTGCAATTAAAAGTCAATGTCATTGAATCTTTTTTTTTCTGTCTGTAATTATCTGTAGCAGCATGCTATATTATGTTTTTGCTCATTTGTAACTCATTTATTATCATTGTTTGTTATCTGGAATGGCACTTTCAATTTGTTTCTTTGTAACCTACAGTATGATTATAACAATTGACGTTTTTATTATTACAGCCTATCTTCAGTGTTCTTTGTCTTCCCCATGTCCAGGTGATCCTGGCCTTCTGCTGGGTTTACATCAGGAAGTACCAAAGTCGCCAGGAGAGTGAGGTCATCTCTACAATCACAGCGATATGTGCTCTGTCCATCGCTTTGATAACCTCAGCACTTCTCCCAGTAGACATATTCCTGGTCTCCTTCATGAAATACCCCAACGGCACCTACAAGGTATGTGTGATATTACCACAGGCTTATTACATGTTATGATGAAGGGTTTATGATGAGGGCCTAAACCAGGATTGTCAGCTCTCATTTGGGGTGAGATTAGCGGTTTTCAGCCTCTATCTGACACTGATGTATTAGCGTTCAGTCCATAGAAACATATTGTGACGTGTGCAAGTAGAATTTCACACCAGCCTGTTAATCAAAGATGGCAGCCGTGTTAAATAGGGAAGCACAGATGTGAAAATTGTGGGTGACACTGATATCCGATATTAATATTGCTGTTATGGACAATATTTACCGATATCTTTATGATCTGTATAAAAATGTTTCTTTGATAATCATATATTAATTTGTATACTGAAAAATACATGCAAACACTGCGAATTTGAAAAAGTAATCTCTTTATTCCAAAATATTTGGAAAAGCCCATTAATAGCCATGCACCTATAAGAATAGACACAATAGACATGATCAGAAATCAGGAGGGTGGGGTCGATCTAATTGTGTGTTACGGCTAGGGATGAGACGGTATGGATTTTTGCATTACGGTACAGTACGGTATGGTATCTAGTTACACAGTACGGTTTACGGTATTTTTAACGGTATACGGCATTTCACCTCCCCAGCGCACATAAAAAATAAAAACGTATATTAAATTACAAAATTAACTGTTGCAAGCAACTTGAAATGTGAAGTTACAGCAGCGCATTATTTTGTAATACCGTAAACGTAATACCGTAAACACAGGGAATGTCACGGTTCTAATACGGTGGACATTTTATACCGCGGTTCACGGTTTTAGGGTATACCGTCTCATCCCTAGTTATGGCTACTACTGACTTGCCACTTCCGACCACAAACGAATGCACCATGAATATGTGATGCTGGGATCAGGTTGATCTTGACAACGGCATCAGAGGAAGTGATTCACAGCAAACAACAAAACACACAGCGACTGACTCCTGAAATGGCACTGTAGTATATATTATATATCCCTGAGAGTAACCTGGAGTAAACAACAAAACACATCCAATTGAAGAGTCAGCGACTGACTCCTGAAACGGCACTGTAGTATATATTATATATCTCTGAGAACCTATCATCTATCTAGGCCCAGCTCGGGGGCGTTGTGTTTCAAAATGTCAGATACATCATCAATATTCATCAGTGATAATGATTTCTGACTTCCTTTTAGATTGAGTGGTTTGAGACCGTAGCCATTTCACCACACACTGTCGGCCCAATCTTATCCTATTTAAAATCTTGCCTTGGGAACAACTTTTCAACATTTCAATTTGCTCACCATGACATAAACTCAAGGTTGAGATGAAACGCTAGCATATTGTTGTTCTAGGGTGCCTGGGTGCTGATTTTCCATTCAGTGAGCAATGCCCTTTGAAGACCTCCATCTTCAGAATATACTAAATCCAAACATTTGCAGTGCAAAGAAACCTTCAATTATGCAATCTCTAGACACATCGTTCCTTTGTTCCTTTGTATTTCCAATCATGGTTCTACTTTCTGTCTACCGATGCAGGAGTGGGCAGCTAACAATGAGACACGAGGGCAGATTGAAGACACAGTGCTCTATGGCTACTACAGTAAGTATTCATACCTCATATTCTCATCTAGCTACAGTATAACTGCTTATGATCACCTTGGTGGGTTTCATAAGGACATTGTTACCACTTTCTTATAGGCTTGCCGACGTTCCAATTGTTTGAATGAATCAGAACCAACTTGTGCAGAGCGATATTGTATATTTTAGTCACACACTCTTTTCAAGGTTGCCTCTGGCAATTCGGAGTGTGCTGTAGTACTGCGGTGTACCTCAGCTGGTCTCTGACAAACTGTCACTTATGTCGCTGTGTAGTGAATGTATTGTATATGACTCTCTCTAACATGCAGCGGCCCCTAATGCATTCTTCCCTCCATCTGAAATTCAATTATGTGATTTTCCCAGAAGTTCCTGAGCCCTCGCCGTGCCGAGGCACCATATTAGTGAGCTGAGTTTCTATTTTTCTATTTTTTTGTGTGACCAGCTTATTGAGTCATGCCAGGGACGCTCGTTTCGTGATGAGCAGAGTTCTCTAACAGATGCTGGAGCATACATCTCATCAGCAGAGCTGCACCACGCCGTCTGTTCTCAAACAACAAACTCACTCGGAGACGAGCTGTCTCTCTGCCCGCCCCCAAACCGCCCAATCAGAGAGACCCACTTCCATTGGCATAATGGCATCAGGAGATTAGCTCATGACAGACGAGGTGCGTCGCGCGTAAATCCAGCTACCCACAATTCAGAGCTCACAATGCATTTTGTCCCCCGGACGTGCAAGTATGATTTTATACACCCCAAGATTGATTTTCCATGTCACCGTCGAGAATTAGGATGAAAAATGCCCTTAAAGGAAAACTTTACAGGACTTTGTAAAAGGAATGAATAATGAGCAGGGAGACATGCCTCAGGCTGGAACAGAGAGGTGTGCTCAAGGATGTTTTTCTGGAGGGAAACGGCGTCAGGATACAGCCTGGCCTGTTCTGTGGGCAGATCAGGTCCTCTCTCCCAGGACGATGGTTCCGTGTTAACTGGGATGCAGTTGAGATATTCCAGGTAGACCAGCGGCTGTAGAGAGCGCTGCCTAGCGTGGATACTGCTCTCGGACGCTGCAGAAGCCAAGGAGACACAGGAGAACCGACACTTATGCCAGGCTCACACTACTGGATTTGTAACACCGAATTATCCCCGATTCAACCCTCCCGACAATCGATAATCAGGCAAAATCTGGTCTGTCCTAGTCAGCAGCAGTCTGCACTAGTTGGGGGTAGTCGGAGTGGCAATTTGGCACAGAAGTCTGTAAGTGTATGAGGGGTACAGATTTAAATCGGCAAGTGTATGATGAGAACAGACTTCTCCCGATCCGAGTCGGAGCGAGTCGTAGCATACAGTATCAAACATGTTTGATATTTTTTAGGAGATTCTGGACGCAATCGTGTAGTGTAAACTCGTCCTGTCGTTAAATGTGCGATACCCAGTTTTTCAGTTGTCATACAAAACTCATCAGAAGCCAGTCGTCTAGTGTATACTCCCAGAAGCCAGTCGTCTAGTATATACTCCCAGTCGTCTAGTGTATACTCCCAGTTGTCTAGTGTATACTCCCAGTCGTCTAGTGTATACTCCCAGTTGTCTAGTGTATACTCCCAGTCGTCTAGTGTATACTCCCAGTGGTCTAATGTATACTCCCAGTGGTCTAGTGTATACTCTCAGAAGCCAGTGGTCTAGTGTATACTCCCAGTCGTCTAGTGTATACTCCCAGTCATTTCATAATCTGATAAGATTGTGAAAGTCTTCTAGTGTATCCGAGGCTTTATCAAATATTTTTAATTTTCGGAATCTATTTAAGAGAGAAAGTGGAATATGATTTCTGAGCTCATTTGAGCCCTAGAAGGGTGAAGCATGGTCCAGCGTAGGATCCATTACATTTTGGAGCAGATCCGAAGCACGGGTCGGGTCCAAGGGCCGCCCAAACACAGCAGACCATTCACCTCCATTCATTAGTTGAACCAGGATTATGCAAAAACTACCCGACCGATTTTCATGAAACTCATTTTAGGGGTTTAGCATGGGCCAACTTACAACCCCTTCAATTTTGGAGCAGATCTGAATCACGGGTCAGGGCCACGGGCCGCCCAAGCACAGCCGGACTGGACACGGTGCAGGGACAAGACAGGACAGTGCAACGAGCAGTACAAAATACAAATGCAAAGATGATATGATAAAAAAACTGTAAACTATAAAACGATAAAAAAAAACTGTATATCATTATATAATTCTATTTTCTGAGGTAACAAGTGTGGACTATTCTAGTATTCACCGTCGTCCTCAGCTTATCTCACTGCCTGCAGTGAAGGGAATTGAGGAAGTTGTTTTGATGAGTTTTGTTATGCCAACAACAGAAACGGAACGAGGGGTAGTGAAAGCAAATATAATGTTGAAGTGTGGAGTCAACATGTCAGCTATCTTTGTCAACATCCTGGCAGAAAGAATGCAGGCTCGTCGTCTTGTTTGTTGCTGAAGCAGAGAGATGTCAGATGTGGCCTACTGTTCTCTTCAAATGTTAGTTTAATAGATTGACTCGAAAATAGTTCCAGGAATTCATGACATTTTTTGCACAGCTGCATAAAGCAGCAGCATGCCACTGCAGTGTCTGGGAAATATGATGCGAAGAAAACCTTGCATTGATATTCTTAACAAAGGTGACCTCACTAGTGTTGTAGGAGAAAACAATATTTAATAGCCCCCTTTGAACCTTTCCCATGGTAGTATTCCATCTCCCAGTGCTGCATTTCACGTTGAATCAGCCTTATCGATCGAGCATTCTCCTCCCCCCCCTCTCCTCTTTTTCATCCTCCCCTCCTCCTCCCCAACGCCTCCGCCGCGTTCCGAGGCACCGGAGGTCTCCTCTTCGCCAGCAGGTGGAGCTCTAGCTCCATGGGTCTCTCCGGGCCGAGCCTCAGACTGCTGGTCTGATGACACCCCACACACGTAACCTTGAGAGCAGCGCTTGGTTCCCAGGCAGAATTTGACAAGCCTGTCTGTCTGTCTCCTCTCTTTACAAATGGAGTAATTACGGGTTTGGTGCAGAGACCTCCTATCTCCCGAGCTCTGCGTGTCTCTCTCCTGTCTTTCTACTCTCTCTTTCTCACTCTCTCTTTCTTCCTCTCTCTCTCTCTCTCCCTCCCTCTCGGCTGGTTTGTGTTCAGGGTTGGTGAAACGTACATCTGTTCAGACAGTGGCTTCTATGGAGCAGGCGGCTTCATGCACTTTACTTGATGGCTGGGATAATTTAATTATGTGGCACCGTTCGTATTTGACGGCCCCATCCTGGGCCCTGACTGTAGAAGCCGTTTGCTCTTTGAGCATGTTTGATGATATAGCATTAGCATAGCCTAGTTAATAAGCCATAACACAGAGCCTTCTGTGGTGATAATGTTCCTGTTGTCACTGTACAGTAATGGTGTGTATACCAGTACGTTTAAAATATCTACCTACCTACCTACCTACCTACCTATCTACCTACCTACCTACTTATAGTACCTACCTACCTACCTATCTACCTATCTACCTACCTACTTATAGTACCTACCTACCTTCCTACCTACTTATAGTACCTACCTACCTACCTACCTACCTACCTACCTATCTACCTATCTACCTACCTACCTACCTACTTATAGTACCTAACTTCCTACCTACCTACCTACCTGTTTCTTTTGACAACCCAAGGGAAATTAATCGCCCTGAAATCAGGAAGTCAATGGTCCCAGGTTGAGTGTGATATTTGATTTGCAAGAGTTCATGTTGAAACGATTGTGAGTCGTTTCACATCTCAGTCCTCGAGGGCAGAGCCATCCCCCTCATCATCTGGTTAATGAGGGCTAACAGTTGGCTCTCTGAAGCTCATTTCATAACGAGCTTTCTTTCATTCATAACGAGCTTGTTTGCTCAGTTACAAAACACAGCAGTGGTCAGAAGGCGCGTCGCTGGTTTACCTCAGCCCAGCCCAGCTCTCGACGAGGGGGCGGAGTCTCTTTCTAGTACCTCCCCCCCGACCCCGACCAGACCAGGCCTGCTGGAGGACGGGCTTCACAGTCCGCGCACCCTGGCCTCTTTCACAGGGAGAACAACGGCTCGCCCTGGGGCCTCATTTATCATTGTGGATGCACCCTTTTTCATTTACACCTGATTTTTTGTACTTGCTTTTCTCCGCAAATAATGTGATGTATCATGCCAAAACTCGATGGGAAATATTATGAGATATATACACAATATTTTCCATCGAGTTTTGTCATGATACATCACATTATTTGCGGGTGAAAAGCAAGTACAAAAGTCAGGTGTAAATGAAAAAGGGTGTATCCACAATGATAAATGAGGCCCCTGGCCTCTGATGAACGCTTTTAAAGCCTCTTCTCGCCATCGACACATCTCTTCTTCTGCCGTAGCGCCGCCCAGCACGCCAGAGCAGCTTTATAGGAGGCCGTCGTGCGCCAGGACCATAACCCCTCAGCCCACTAAATAAACGAGCACTTCTCCCTCTGTCTCTTTCCATTCTGTCTACTGTTTCTAGGTGCGGAGGGGTTCACTGTTTGTTTATCTGGTAAACAAGCACAGAGCATGGGGGCTGGTTTTTCTTTTGGGGGGTGGGGTGGGGTGGGGTGGCGTGGGGTGGCGTGGCGTGGGGGGTCCGGCAGGGTAGGAGAGAGGAGAGCAAAAGCAGAGAGCAGCCAATCCCAGCCTACCGGTGGTGAGTGATTACCAATGGAAGGTTCCGGCTGTGGTGGCAGAGGGATTGCTACTGACTGATTGCGCTTTTATCGAAGAGGGCGTCTCTTTGCGCAGTGTGGTCCTCAAACTGGGAGAATGGAGGGGGATTAATATGTAGCTCTCTCTCTGAACCACCGGGATATGAACACGTAGGTCTCACTATAGCCTCCAATTGCAATCTCACTGTTAAACCCTCATGCATGTGAAGGCATCAGATCCATTATCAATTGCATAATATGGACCTGACAGACATATAGCCCGTATTAAGATTCATAAGACATGAATAAATGAACAGCATGAAAGGCATATTGTGTCGAGCATGTAGGCTTGCCTCTAGCTACCTTTACAGACTAGGCTAGGATATTGGCGACAGCTTATTCATGAAAGTTACTACTTTCAACGTTTCAACGAAAAAAGTGTTCTCTTTGTCTTGCACCTTTGCATCTGTCACCTTCGACAAAAAAAAGGTTGAGTACAAGAGAAAAAAGGGTTGGATTGTAAAAGAAGTTTTGAGCACATCAGAAACATCTCTCTCAAACCCAGTGGTGTGTTCACCTGGGTGCCCAGGCTTGAAATCCAAGTGTCAATCTGCCCAGGGTCTTCTCTCTCTCCTCTCCTCTCTCCTCTCCTCTCCTCCTCTCCTCTCCTCTTATCTCTCCTCTCTCCTCCTCTCCTCTCTCTCCTCCCCTCTCCTCTTATCTCTCCTCTTTCTCTCCTTTCCTCCCTCTCCTCTCCTCTCCCCTCCTTTCTCCTCTCCTCTCCTCCTTTCTTCTTTCCTCTCCTCTCTCTCCTCTCCTCTCCTCTCTTCTCCTCTCCCCTCCTTTCTCCTCTCCTCTCTCCTCCTCTCCTCTCCTCTCCCTCTCCTCTCTCCAATTTCTCTCCTTTCCTCCCTCTCCTCTCTTCTCCCCTCCTTTCTCCTCTCCTCTCTCCTCCTTTCCTCCCTCTCCTCTCCTCTCCTCTCCTCTCCTCTCCTCTCCTCTCCTCTCCTCTCCTCTCCTCTCCTCTCCTCTCCTCTCCTCTCCTCTCCTCTCCTCTCTCCTCTCTCCCTCTCCCTCTCCTCTCCTCTCTCCTCCCTCTCTCTCCTCCCTCTCTCTCTCTCTCCTCTCTCTCCTCTCCCCTCCTCTCTCCTCTCCTCTCTCCTCCCTCTCTCTCCTCTCCGCTCTCTCCTCTCTCTCCTCTCCGCTCCTCTCTCTCCTCTCCTCTCTCCTCTCTCTCCTCCCTCTCCTCTCTCCTCTCTCTCCTCTCTCTCCTCCCTCTCTCTCTCTCCTCCCTCTCTCTCCTCTCTCTCCTCTCCTCTCCTGTCTGTATGTGGGTGGAGAGAGTCATGGAGGGCCAGCCCAGCCTGGGGGCAGTTGGCAGAGTGCAGAGGCTCTGGGGTACTCTGCTGTAATTGACCATGCTCCACACGGAGAGGCTTTTGGTGGGCAACAAAGCAAACCCTTTTTTCTTCCTTCCTTTTCTTTTTCTTTCCCCTGGAAGTTGAGTAATGGGAGAAGTCAAAGCACGTAGGCTAACACCTTGGTGTCCCTGTAGTTTACTCACCTAGCGATGCGCGAGTCTCCAGCAGCAGCGCACTACAGCCCAGCCTGCAATCAGTGGGAATTCTGGGCTAGGCTGGCTACCTCCACTGTGTGTGATTCATTTCCTGCTCTCACACGTCAAAAAGTTTGGAAAATGTCACTTTAAAATTGCATTTCAGGAAGCTCAGCCATGGAGTGACTGCCCAAATCACAAATCATATTGGAAATCCGTTTGGTTTCTTAAAGGGGTAGTGTGTTATTTTGGATGTTTAGCCTTATTTGCGGTCCGTCTACCATGAAGCTGAAACATAGAAACCATGATCGTTCCAGTATTTAAAACTATAAATAAATAAATTAAAAAACGATGCTGAATGTGCTTTTCTGAGATGGGAATCACAGGGTGTAATCTTGCATAGTCCTCTGTGGGGACAGTGAGAAAGAGCGCCAGGGGAATGCTTATATCCAAGCCACGCCAAACATGTCAAAATATTCGGACTGTGGTCAAGGTCAAGGTCAAGGTCAACTTTATTTATAAAGGACGTTTAAAATCAACCGAAGTTGCACCAAAGTGCTGTACAATATATAAAATAAACTAAAACAAAAACCAGAATAAAGTGCACATAATCACAGAACAATAAAAGGACAGGACACAAAACAGGACAGGGGATGTACTGTAGGCTATCAGGCCTCAAAAGCCAGTGAAAACAAGTGCGTTTTAAGCTGAGACTTAAAGAGCCCTAGGTTCTGTGCGTGTCTAATGTGTGGAGGGAGGCTGTTCCAGAGCTTTGGGCCAGCCACCGCAAAAGCTCGGTCACCCTTGGTCTTAAGTCTCGATCTAGGGACTGTTAAAAGAGTCTCGGAGGAGGACCTCAGGGTTCTAGATGTTCTGTGCTACATTTCACAGGAGAGCATACTGAGACTAGTAAGATTACACCCTGTGATTCCCGTCTCGGAAAACGACTTTATCATAGTTTTTCCAACACATTTACGTATGCCCCATTAACTTCTATTTTAGCCCAGTGAGAGCCTGCATAAAATGTGCAGCTTAAAGTTAAAGGTTTAAGTCCCACTGATTGTCACAGACCTGAGTGTGAAATTTGTTCTCCGCATTTGACCCATCATCCCCTGGGGGAGCGGTGAGCAGCAGCGGTGCCGCGCTCGGGAATCATTTGGGTGATCTAACCCCCCAATTCCAACCCAGCTAGCTCAATACTGGAATAATCAGTGACATCATGGTCTCTATGTGTTTCAGGGTCATGGTAGACAGACCACAAATAAGGCTAAATGTCCAAAAATAGCACACTACCCCTTTAAGGCCGCAGCCTGTCTTTTTTGTAGGTTTTTTTCTCCGGCAGCTCATTTGATAATGTGTTTCATAAAGAGGCCGACGCCCCCTTTCTCTCCACCGCCACTCCACGTCAACTCTCTATTCCCGTCTCGTACTCCGGCCACTCACAGAGAAGGGCTGCTTCTCGGCGACCTGGGCGGACGGGCGGGCGGTCCTGTGGAGTCGGCGCCACCCCGCCGAGGCGACCACGCCGTGCCTGTCAATCACCCGGGGGGGCCCCCCCGCCGCGCCTCCGTTTAAGTGAAACAAAAAAACGCTCCGGCCCTGAGGCGTTTTATAAGCGACTCCTGGGAGCGCTGCGATTGTGCAATTCCGCCAGGAACGATTATCAAAATGGACGGCAAAGCCTGAGCCGGGCGAGGCGACCGTCGGGTCGATGCGGAGTGCACTCTATGGCGAGGTGTAATATTCGGGTGAGATGGATCATTGCTCAGTTTTGTGAACAGTCGACCTCTCTTGATTTCTCTTGTGTTGTTGCCTGCTGAAGGGCGATCCTGGCTGCCCTCGCTCGTGTTGGTCGTTGTCCTCCTGGCCGCCCAGCGAGTCCTAGTCGTCCTAGTTAGTCCTGGTCCTGGTCTTAGGTAGTCCTGGTCCTGGTCCTAGTTAGTCCTGGTCCTGGTCCTAGTCTCCTCCCAGAGATATGGTGCGTTTTATTGTATTGTTTTCTGCTCTGACAGAAATGTGGGTGGTGGCGTTGGGTCATCATGTGAAGAAAATGCAGGACCCTGACAGCGTTCCTCCTCTTCCCTACTCCTCCTCCTCTTTCTCCACCTCCTCCTCTTCCTCTCCTCCTCCATTTTCTCCTCTTTCTCCTGCGCCCTCCGTGCCCTCCTCCAACATCTCCTCCACCTCCTCCTCCTCCTGCTTCCTCCTCCTCCTTCTCTTCATCCTCCTCCTACTCCTCCTCCATCTCCCTCCCTCACCTCCTCCTCCTCCTCTTCCACCTCCTCCTACTACGAGATCAGAGTGCCCCGGTTTGCTCCGGAGTCCAGAGATAATCCGTTCCACCAGCAAATGATCAAGCAGGCTGACACATAATCTGACATGACCTGCGCGGGCGGACAGGATGAGGCAGCAGCAACTGGCACCATTTCACAAACTGCTGGCAATAAATGGTCCATCCTGCATGGCGGCCCCCCCTGGCCGGAATAAAAACAACAAACAATAAAAATGAGGCTAACACACCAGAGAGACATTTTGAGAGCGGTGCCCGTTGAAAAGGAGGTATTGAGACGGGTTTTGAGCGTGACCTTGGTTTGGTTTTGGCAGCGTGGAACCTCGAAGTCAACACTGCAGTGCTATAGAGCTTAGTGACTCTCCTCCTGGGCCTAGGGGCCGACTTTACCCTCTCGCCCCGGTTAACTACCACTACTACTTCCTCTACAGTACAGCTACTACTACTACTACTACAACAACAACAACTTAGTCTGGGAAACTGTCCTAGTGTGTTCTTAAACAGTCCTAGTGTGTTCTTAAACAGTCCTAGTGTGTTCTTAAACAGTCCTAGTGTGTTCGTAAACAGTCCTAGTGTGTTCTTAAACAGTCCTAGTGTGTTCTTAAACAGTCCTAGTGTGTTCTTAAACAGTCCTAGTGTGTTCTTAAACAGTCCTAGTGTGTTCTTAAACAGTCCTAGTGTGTTCATAAACAGTCCTAGTGTGTTCTTAAACAGTCCTAGTGTGTTCTTAAACAGTCCTAGTGTGTTCATAAACAGTCCTAGTGTGTTCTTAAACAGTCCTAGTGTGTTCTTAAACAGTCCTAGTGTGTTCTTAGACAGTCCTAGTGTGTTCTTAAACAGTCCTAGTGTGTTCTTAAACAGTCCTAGTGTGTTCTTAGACAGTCCTAGTGTGTTCTTAAACAGTCCTAGTGTGTTCTTAAACTGTCCTAGTGTGTTCTGAAACAGTCCTAGTGTGCTCTTAAACAGTCCTAGTGTGTTCTTAAACAGTCCTAGTGTGTTCTTAAACAGTCCTAGTGTGTTCTTAAACGGTCCTAGTGTGTTCTTAAACGGTCCTAGTGTGTTCTTAAACAGTCCTAGTGTGTTCTTAAACAGTCCTAGTGTGTTCTTCTTAAACAGTCCTAGTGTGTTCTTAAACGGTCCTAGTGTGTTCTTAAACAGTCCTAGTGTGTTCTTAAACAGTCCTAGTGTGTTCTTAAACAGTCCTAGTGTGTTCTTAGACAGTCCTAGTGTGTTCTTAAACAGTCCTAGTGTGTTCTTAAACAGTCCTAGTGCGTTCTTAAACAGTCCTAGTGTGTTCTTCTTAAACAGTCCTAGTGTGTTCTTAAACGGTCCTAGTGTGTTCTTAAACAGTCCTAGTGTGTTCTTAAACAGTCCTAGTGTGTTCTTAAACAGTCCTAGTGTGTTCTTAAACAGTCCTAGTGTGTTCTTAAACAGTCCTAGTGTGTTCTTAAACAGTCCTAGTGCGTTCTTAAACAGTCCTAGTGTGTTCGTAAACAGTCCTAGTGTGTTCTTAAACAGTCATCTAGGTTCTTAAACAGTCCTAGTGTGTTCTTAAACAGTCCTAGTGTGTTCTTCTTAAACAGTCCTAGTGTGTTCTTAAACGGTCCTAGTGTGTTCTTAAACGGTCCTAGTGTGTTCTTAAACAGTCCTAGTGTGTTCTTAAACAGTCCTAGTGTGTACTTAAACAGTCCTAGTGTGTTCTTAAACTGTCCTAGTGTGTTCTTAAACAGTCCTAGTGTGTTCTTAAAGACATTAGTGCAGATTGTATTCCCATAGACCATGGATGGAGAGGTGCTGAGTTTTGAGTCTCTGGAGTTTTCGCAAGGTAAAAAAATAACACACACACATTAATTAGCACGCATGCGCACACGCACACACACACACACACACACACACACACACACACACACACACTAACCCACACATGACTCAATAGCCCACACACACACAGACAGGCCACTGACAGATGAATGTCCCCCAGCAAACCCCCTCCTACCCCAAGTGGCGGAAGCTCTTACTGGTGACAGTTTAAAAGAAATGAGTGCAGGCTCCTACCCTGTCAACAAGAGCTGTCCACACACACACACACACACACACACACACAATGGGCGCACACACTCACACGCACAGTGAGCACACACACACACCTATACACACACACACACACACACACACTGATATTTCCACCAATCTCTGGAGTCCTCTGTCACGGCGTTCTGCCGGCCACCCTCCCCTGACATTTCATTTTCCCATAAATGTACCTTTCTGCTACCTGCTAGGAACACTCCTGCTGTGTGCCTGAGAGAGAGGACAGGATGGGGGGGGGTTTGGTGGGGGGGGGGGGGGCGGTGTGCCAGTTCCCTTCCAAAGGCCTGGGGTGGTTTTTTTGTAACGGGGTATAATGGCCCCCTCCCCAGACCCGACCTTGACCTTATGTTGGAGGTGTGACGCACAACAACTGTTCCAGGCAGAAATACGTGGGTTCTCTGTGCAGAAATACGTGGGTTCTCTGTGCAGAAATACGTGGGTTCTCTGTGCAGAAATACGTGGGTTCTCTGTGCAGAAATGTCGGTTCTCTGTGCAGAAATGTCGGTTCTCTGTGCAGAAATACGTCGGTTCTCTGTGCAGAAATACGTGGGTTCTCTGTGCAGAAATACGTCGGTTCTCTGTGCAGAAATGTTGGTTCTCTGTGCAGAAATACGTCGGTTCTCTGTGCAGAAATACGTGGGTTCTCTGTGCAGAAATACGTGGGTTCTCTGTGCAGAAATACGTGGGTTCTCTGTGCAGAAATACGTGGGTTCTCTGTGCAGAAATACGTGGGTTCTCTGTGCAGAAATCCGTGGGTTCTCTGTGCAGAAATCCGTGGGTTCTCTCTGCAGAAATCCGTGGGTTCTCTGTGCAGAAATACGTGGGTTCTCTGTGCAGAAATACGTGGGTTCTCTGTGCAGAAATACGTGGGTTCTCTGTGCAGAAATACGTGGGTTCTCTGTGCAGAAATACGTGGGTTCTCTGTGCAAAAATACGTGGGTTCTCTGTGGACGGGAAACATTCTGACCCCGAAAATCCTCTCGTTCGTACAATGGTGGACTTTGCAGCCAGAGCCCCATCTAACCCATTTGTCGTATATCAAAGCCCAGCTACGGGATCAGAGATTGAGAGCTTAAATGGGCCAGGCCTCTCCGCTCTGCGGCTTCTTCTCAGTAGATGTGCTGTTTGATGAAATCACCCTGAGCCCTCACCTTGTGCCCCCGGTACATGGTAACTACGGTAGCACCGCTTGGATAAAAGCTGAGGTTCGATCACCCTTTTGGCTGGGTCGTCTGGACAACTGTGTCTGATGTTGAAAGACCAGTGACCGGTGACCACTGACAATATGTCCAACAGCAAGAGATAAACCGTATCAAAATAAATATGTGATATTTTCCTTGATGTACTGTAAGTAAGTAAGCTCCTTGGAGACACGGCAAACGCCTGGCAACAACTTTGTATTTTAAAATGTCTTGGCAGAGAACTATCAAAATAAAGTGCTTATGTTTATTTCCTGGTCTGTTGTATCTTAGTTGCATCATAGAGACAGAGCAAATAACTAGTGGCGTTTTCAACTTCAAAATGTCTGACGGGAGTGAGAGCAGGAGCAAACACAGAAAAACACAAGTCCCTCATCAACCGTGGACATAGAGTATTCATGCCTTCCTACAAGGGCTTTAGATCAAAGATAGAATGTTCTAGAATACACTTTTTGGGACTTTTTTTTTGGTGGGGGGGGGCTACTTTGAAAGCTATTTTTTCATTTCCTCTAGCAAGGGATGCGGTATAAAAAGGATCTTTGTGGAGGGTTGAGGTTGGCCATTTCATTATTTAGCTCTCGTCTCCCTCCGTCAGGGGGATTAATATGGTAAACTTCCCTCTGTCTGTGGTCAGGTGTTCTCCCCAGCACCGGGATCCGCTCCGAGGGTAATGGATGATCCGCTCTAATGCTGTATGACCCGCTCCCTCGCCATGTTAATATTCACGCCGCCGTGATTTATATCACCCGGCCCCTTTACCCACACAAGCACATGTTCCCGTGGCCGGCGCACTGCGAGCGGCTCTACCGCCATTTGTTTCTCCTCCGGAGCTCTGGGTAGACTGAGAGGGAGCTGTTTGCGGTCTAAACAGCAGTAAACGAACACCTTAGTGGAGCAATGAACGTTGCTTTATTGAAACAAATGTCCTGCCTCAATCACCGCTGGCGGGAAATGCAGAACTCTGCCGATGTCGGAGCGATGATCGTCGTTTGTCTCCTCCGTTCATTACCAGGGTTCCGTGGTGAAACGTCCAGCCAGGCAGGTAGAGGTAATATTAGTGGCGGCTGCAGCAGGATGCCTCGGGCCATGAGCTGAGGTCCCAGGAAACCATTCAGCTGCTGTAACGCGGTTAGCTTCGTACACAGAGACCAATCCCCATGACTCAAACTGACAAACGGGCTTAAAGCGCCAACCGGTGATTTTCCAAGCTCCATGGTATCATAACAGGGGATATATATCCGTTTATTTTAGATGTCACGGATGATGAAAACATTATCCTCTTATTTTGTTTGATTTGAGGCCCAGGATACATTAGCATGTCATTGCATGAAGCAGTTCGGGTATCTAGGCTACTAAGAACATCCCAGGTGACGCGTCTGCACAGCTGGAGCTAACGTTGCCCCGGGAGGCTAGCGTGATCGCACATTTGGGTGTCGTTGTTTAGGCTCACGACGCCGTGAACGGCGCGAATGAATCAAGCTATCGCCTCGGCGAGGGGCAGGGCCACGCCTTCAGCGCGTGTTTTGCAGAGTTATTTCGGGGTTTCCAGGGGACGTCTTCACTCCAGCACATCCATTAGCCCCGGAGACGCAAAACAGCGCTCCTCTAATCAAGTGTGTTTGCTTCACCTTCCTACCCTGCATATCTAACGCCGTTGGAGTGTTAGTGTCTAAGCCCCCCCCCTCTCTCGCACAGGAGGGAGCAGACAAAAAACAAACAAACAGGAACGCTCCTGGAATATTCTAGAACCTTCAGAAGCCCCCAGCCTCCCCGAGGGCTCCTGCAGGATCGACTGCTCTCTTCAAGTGCAACGTGCTGATACAATAGACCCCCCTCCTCCTCCTCCTCCTCCTGTGGTGGGATGAAAGCTTTTTCTGGGGCAATATTTACATCAGGAAGGAGACGTAAGGAGCAGGGAAGGAGACCGCTCCTCCTCGCTCCGCTCCTGTCGGAGGTGAAATCGGCTTCCGCCTGCTTCCGTCGGCCGTGTGCAGAGCCGATGGCGTGGAGGAGGGGAGCCAGGGGACTTGAAGCAAGGGCCTATCGGAAGATAACCGCTGGAACACAAACGCAGCCTTAATTGAATCAATTGCTCAGTCCAGTGAGTCCTGATTTGTAGGGAGGGGCCGCTACATAAAGATTCTGCATTTTACTGACTGGCTGCCCTCTAAAGGGATTATTTGAAGGGGAGGTTTAAAACACCTTGGAGGGAGTTCAGGACTATAGAGTCTCTATGTGTTCCACTTCAGCCTAACTAGTGTGTCATGGTGATGAAGATGAAGATGTTTGTTTGTTAGAGCCATTCCTGTGTACATTGGACAGTTAGTTTATGGTCCTTGAAAGCCCTGGAAAAAAGCAGCCTTTTTGTAGACCAGACAGTGAGCACGATTTGGCCTAACTGGAACCTCCTACCTCTGTATCCATGATGATGCTTTCATCTCCAGTGAGTTTATACCATGCCGAGCGCTAGCCCCATTCTCAGACCACAGGGGGAATGGAAGTTTATGTCCACCGCTTGACTGAGCGCAGGAGAGGAGAGGGGAGGAGAGAGGGATAGAGAGGAGAGGAGAGGGGTAGATGGATGGAGAGGAGAGGGGTAGATGGATGGAGAGCAGTGGAGAGGAGAAGATGGAAGGATAGTCAGTGTGAGTGCAATCGGTGCTTTGATCTAGTCGTGTGGAATGGGGGGAATTGCTATGAAAGCCTTTATTAAGCAATGAGCAGAGTCTGCACGCACTGTCTGTCAGCCCGATGTGCATGGATTTTGGTGCTGGGTTATCAAGGGTTAACCTGCGTCTTAATCCTGCGTTCAGGCCCAAAGTCATGTCCGCTCCCAACAGTATGACTGGAGCTGCAGGCTTTCCACCTTCCCTCCGTCCTCCTCGCTGGAGGACTGGAGGCTCAATAGCCTATGTCCTGTACGAGCGTTACGTGCCTACGTGGATAGGACCAGTGTGATTAGATAGAGCTCCCAGCTCTTTGTCTTGTGGTGTGAATGAAATTCAAGTCTCATCACTGTGTTTTGTTTTCCTACTTGACTGTTGTTCTAACTTTGTAGTTCGTTCCTCTAGAATCAGTCTGTTAAAACTACAAATTCTTCCTGTGTGACATCACTTCCATGTCCTCTTCATCCTGAAACTATGTCACTTCCTTTTTCACGTTATAAACTATCGCTTTCGTTCCCCAGTGACTCACTCTTGCCTGGATTCACTTCCTGTGCTCGAGTCCGAATTTGCAAATCGTAACAGAATAAAACTATTGTCTTTTGTTTGAAACCAGCTTGAATCGACCACTCGCGTGCTCTTATTTTTAAACCAAGTATAAAAATACTTTCATAGTGGGCTCCTCCTATGGGGGAAGCCCATTTCTATCCTATTTCTAGCGCATCCCATAGATGAAACAAACATTTCACTCATGTTATCAGAACCAGGGTTACGCAAGTACATAGGCTAAATTATGTTTGGACTAGTGGGCAACTGTAACTAAAGTTACCTCAAACGACGAAATCTCTCTCTCTCTCTCTCTCTCTCTCTCTCTCTCTCCACTCTCCTCTCCCTCTCTCTCCTCACTCCTCTCTCCCTCCTCTCTCTCTCTTCTCCTCAAAGCCCTCTCTTTAAACCCCCTGCTTTTTCTGCTGAAAACATGACGTTCATTGACCCCTCTCTCCATCCATCCATCCATGGGGAAGTGTTTAGTGTTTGGATTACTGCCTTGTTATGGGGAAGTGTTGAGTGTTTGGATTACTGCCTTGTTATGGGGAAGTGTTTAGTGTTTGGATTACTGCCTTGTACAACATGGACCTAGCTGCTAGTCTATGCCCTATTCATGGTTCAATGCTTGCTAATTGACACCATCATCGCTGAAGAGTTCACTTCCCCTGATCTCATACAATGCTCCCCGCGTCTTCGATCCGCTCCCGTATTGAGCACGGCCACGCATTCATGTTTCAGTACACCAGCGGGCATAGTTGTATGGGGCTGAATCCACAGGCTCTGAAGTGCTCATTTACAAATAGATTGCTGACATTCTCTCTCTCTCTCTCTCTCTCTCTCCCGCTCTCTCTCTTTTATCAATATCTCCCTTTCTCTCACCCTCCCTCTGTCTCTCTCTCTCTTCCTCTCTCTTTCTCTCTCTCTCTCCATACAGCTCTCTACTCCATCATCCTGTTCTGCGTCTTTCTATGGATCCCCTTTGTTTATTTCTACTATGAGGAGAAGGAGGATGACAACATCAACAAGTGCTCGGTAAGAAACATGCACACACACACACACACACACACACACACACACACAGACAGAGTAGGAGGGATGTGGGGGAGGCTGACTACCAGTGTGTGGGTGTGTGTGTGGGTGTGGAGGCCCTGGTGCACAGAGGAACACCTGAACCGCCTGAATTGTACCTGTGTGGGAGGAGCCTGTGGCTGAAAGTGCTCCCCATCTGCCACAGCCTGTCTGACTAGATTTCCTGGTGTAATCTCCTAGAATGTGTATGACTAGACTTCCTGGTAGGGCTGGGTATCGAGTCGAATTTCAAGATTCGATTCCGATTCACAAGGTTCGGAATCGATTATCACGATTCGATTTGATTCAATATTGATTCGGTTAGTGTTACTAAAACCTGTTTTTCTGAGCTGTAACCTTAATTACATGACTGCCAAGTTATGCAACACATCAATACTAGGGCTGGGTATCGATACTGATTTCCAAAAATGAATGAATGAATGAATCATTGAATGAATGATTGAACTATTCATTCCTTCATTCATTCATTAAATAAAAGATCGATTTTGGGATTCATGAATCGATTCTGAATCATTTGATTCAGAATCGATGAATCGATTTTTTTTAACCCAGCCCTAATCAGTAGTCTCAGTTTCCTGACTGTCTAGTTCTCTTGTTTGTAAACTTAGTTGGTCTTAGCAAGGAAGTAGCCCACTTTTTTTTTTACCATTAATGAGCCACAACAACAACAATTTATAGAAATTCAGGGTGTCTCCTCACCAGAAATCCCAAGAGGGTTTCCAGTTTATTTGCATTCTGCAGTTTTGTAGGAATACCCACTTCCATTTCGAACAGGTAGAGCTTGTTTCTCATTTCGATGTTTGTTCCAGGCAGTTTTAGTTCAGGGAGCGTCAGGGTGGAGCAGGTTTGAAGGACGGGACGCTCTCTGAAACAAACAAGAGAGGTTGACGCACGAAAATCAGTCTCAGTAGAATCAATCCCCTCAGCGTGAAACAGGTATCTGAGATAGTCAGTGATGAAGCTAGTTGCTGGCTACGAGTCCGCCTGCCGCTTAGCTGACAGCAGAAAGCGTTTGCTCCTCCCAGAACTCAATCTTGCTGAAATTTCAAAATGTCCGGTGGTCTCTCTAGGATACTATGGTGAGTGATGTTCAGATTACATGCCACAGAGGTTCTGCCTTTCCCCTGTGTTGTGTCGGAGCTGACAGAAGCACTTTCTCTCTCAGCCGAGCCGAAGGAGTCCTTCTTTAACTGGGCGTTTCAGAGCTGTGCTGAATAGCAGTGTGGGAGGGAGATGGCCTCACTGGTCCAGAGTACAGACTGTCTACATTGTCCCTCACTAAATGGAATAAAGAATTAGCACCCCCACCCTCTCTCTACTTATCTCTCTCTCTCTCTCTCTCTCTCTCTCCCTCTCTCTCTCTCTCTCTCTCTCTCTCTCTCTCTCTCTCTCTCTCTCTCTCTCTCTCTCTCTCCCTCTCTCCCTCTCTCTCTCTCTCTCTCATACACACACACACGCGCACCCTCACCTATCCTCCCCCTCCGAAATTGATTCATTTTCCTCTTCATGAGGGTACTGATTCACCTCCATTTAATGTCTTCTTTCCTTCCAGCAAGTGAAGAACGCGCTGAAGTACACGGTTGGATTTGTCATCGTCTGTGTGGCGCTGCTGCTGATTGGGTGAGTCTTTGACGGGGGCAGATTGAGGAGGCAGCCTCAATCCCAGTCCCAGCCTTAATACCTGTCCTAGCCTCAGCCTTAGTCCCAGCCTCAATCCCAGTCCTAGCCTCAATCCTCAAGGCCCATTACCAGGCCCAGCCTTAATTCCAGTCCCAGCCTCAATCCCAGTCCCAGCCTCAGTCTTAGTCCCAGCCTTAATACCAGTCCCAGCCTCAGACTCAGTCCAAGATTCAATCCTAGTCCTAGCCTCAATCCTAGTCCCAGCCTCAATCCTAGTCCCAGCATCAATCAACACCCCAGTCCCAGCATCAGTCTCTCCCAGGTCCTGAGATGCCCCCTGATGACTAAGGCCTGGGTTACACTGCAACGCTTCGAGAACAAGAATGGCAATGAAACGAGAATGACCTCCAAGTTACACACAACGTTTCATCAGCGTTGCCAGAGGTTATCAGGGTTACGTGGAAATTAGATCGTACCACTCATTTTGTCCATCCATCCAAATTATTTAAATAAATGCACTTTCCAACGTCTGAATAAATGTCCAATGTCTGAGTCCGATTGCGCAACCCCGTTTGAGATGGCAATCCGAGTCTTAAATCACTCTTTTTCTCTTGAAGTTCTGGTAGATCAAGCATGTTTCATTTTATCTGAAGTTTTTAGTCTTAATGCAAATGACCTGCATGATCTTTGCTGCGCCGGCCACTTTGTCTAAATTATATAATGCTGCTTCTGTGTCTTTGGAGATTGCATTTTGAGTATTATAATGCATAAAAGAATAGCATAGATAGAATAGGTTAGAAGAACAGAACATAATCAAATCGAAGATCATTTTTACAATGCGCAACCATGTATTTTAGAGATTAGGCTGAACTAAAGACTTCTGTCAGCAGCACCCGGCTCACAATCCACTCCCGCGGCTAGGAAGCAAATCAGTCATCAGTCTTAACACAGGTCATATCATTAGGAAACTCCTAGTCTATTTTATTAATGTTTTATAGCCTATAGCCTATTTTTGGTCTAACAAGCTTTATTGCTCGACTAATTGATCTATATAGAATCTTGGTCAGACAAGAGAAGCCCGTTTCGATTGAGCAATGACATTGAATCTAACAATCACATTCTTGGCTTTAACATGATGATGTGTTATAATTGAACTGTAGCCTACAATAGCGTCCTTCATCGTTATCTAAACGAGATCGCCTTCGCCTGTTTACACATGAACAGAGTCCAGGAAAAACGAGAACGAAAACACCCCTCGCGGCGTTCTCGAAATGTCACAGGTTTTCAAAAACGCTAACGGCGTTTCCGTGTAACTGCGAGGTGCAGACGGAACCCGAAAGCCCCCGTAAGCAGGGGGGAAACATTACTGTGTAACCCAGGCCTAAGAGTCTGACGACGGCTCCGCTAGACACCTCCATCTACTGTATTGTGATCCAGCTTGTCCCATTTAACCTGCAGCTTAGACCGTGTGTGTTCTGCCCGCCTGGGTGACGTAAACATAATACATTCCTTTCTCCACCACCTACCTCAGTTACATGCCTTGCAGTGCGGGTCATATAATTTAATGTGCTCTCAGCCCTGAAGCAGCGCTGTGTGGGGAGGTCGGGGTGGGCGGGGGGAGAGGGAGGAGGAGACATGCTCCCACCGCCCCAAGTTGAAAAGTTTGGACACTTCTTGGACAGAAGCAATTTGGTCTGTATTTTACCTTTTGAACCGACGCTCGTGGTCCTTTGTCCCCAAGGGATGTTGCCGGGCGCTCCTGACATGATAGCTTCCCTCCTGCCCCGCCTCCCTCCGGTGACAGCGCCAGACAGCGGGGCACTGCTGATCTGGCGTCCATTCAGGGCGCCTCGCCGCGCCAACTCTCAGTCCCTTTTGTCCCATTTCTCAGCCCCCCCGACTGGACAGGAAAAAAGCTCAGAGGCCTTTTAAAAAGGGCGCTGACCTTTAGAACGCGCCGCGTTCCTTTAAAGTGGCTGACTCGGTGAGGTGTGTCCCCTTTCTCAGGGTCACTGAATCTCACACCATTGTGCTTCAGTCTGAGGAGAACAGCAGTTGTACCAGAGTGTAGCCTGGTCTTTTTTTCCAGATCTTCCTCAGATAATACCGTGACAATTCCTTACGCTAATTTGAAGCTATCAGATGAATTTAAGTTTAATTAGGACACCGTGTTCAGTGATTACCTGGTTGATAAAGTTGGAGATTAATTGGATGCTCGCAAATGAAGATGGGAGAGAGTGTCCCTAATGAGAAAAGTCATTACACTTGTTTGACAGGAAGTTGTGAAGGTAAAAGTGCAAACAGCTTTTTCCAAGTCTGCTAAGTGGCTTCCCCCGAGAGGATTTAACTCTTACAATCAATTCCGAAACAAACGCATGCAGTCCTATCGGATTACCATGTCTCAGTTTGGTATAACAATAGGTCAGAGGTTTCTCTTACCGGAATCTTCCACCAGTAGGCACCGATAAAGTTCCAATGCAGTGATATTCAACTGACTCGTACAGATGAGATAGTACAGTGTGATTAATGTTCCTGTTTGTCCAAAGGAAATGAACGTCAAGCTCCAGCTCTGTTTGACAGATGCTGCCCTGCTTAGCGCCATTCCCCGTCCTCTGAATAAGACATGCTGATCCTGAAGAGGAGGATAATATAATATTGTCAAGTTATCTGATTTAGATGTAGTCCATCTCCTCTCACGACTTGTGCTTTTTTTCATTCTCTGTTGTCATCGATTTGCTCGTTGGCTCATTCATTAATTGTTTAATTAATTGATTAATTAATTAATTAATTCATCTAGCCACTCATTGGTTCAGAACAAACCCAGGTGTTCTGTCTCCTCCCCCACAGAGCTTTCGTGCCGCTGCAAGCCCCGCCCAGCCAGAACGCCACCCAATGGGACAAGGTTCAGTACCTGCTTGAAGAGCTGGGGAGCAAGAGTATGTATAGACTCTCTAATTCACACACACACACACACACACACACACACACACACACACACACACACACACACACACACACACACACACACACTAGCAGCTCTAATGACAGGGTGTGTGGACCAGGGAGATGGATGCCACAGGCCTGACCTGCCATGTGGAGCTGGCAGCAACAACCACAGCTCACCTCCTCAATGTCAACAACCACAGCTCACCTCCTCAAGGTCAACAACCACAACTCACCTCCTCAATGTCAACAACCACAGCTCACCTCCTCAATGTCAACAACCACAGCTCACCTCC
>NC_140258.1:12539335-12541626 GCF_949987555.1 Borostomias antarcticus
CTCTCTCTCCCCTATCTCTCTCTCCCTCTCTCCCCTCTCTTTCTCTCTCTCCCCCCCCCCCCTCTCTCTCCCCCCCTCTCTCTCTCCCTTCTCTCTCCCTCTCCCTCTCTCTCTCCCTCCTCTCTCCCTTTTCCTCCCTCTCTCCCTCTCCCTCTCTCTCTCCCCCCCCCCTCTCTCTATCTCTCTCCCTCTCCCACCCTCCTCCCTCCCTCTCCCTCTCTCTCTCTCCTGCAGATGGTCTGCCCGCCCTGTCTTTCTCCATCAGCTCCCTGACCTTGATTGGCATGCTGGCAGTGATCACATACACGGTGAGTTAGGAGGCTCCACCGGGCGGCGCGCTGCTCTGGGGGGCCGTAACTGCGCACGAATCAAACCGTCCCATCCAAGGGGACAGGTTCCACACACTGCTGGCTGCCCACCAGGCACCGCCTCGCTCTCGCTCGGTTTCGCCATCTGGACGACTTTCTTGTCGCGGCCAAGTTCGTCCATCCGTCCAGTAGGAAATGACACGAGGGCGCCTTTGTTCAGCGAGCGCCACTCGACTTTGAATCTCCTTATTTGTTTTTTTGGAAAAGCATGAGTTGCCGTGTCTTTGTCAGATCACCAGAGATAAAGTTCCCGGGAATTTCAGCCGACTTCTGGTCGATATGACCGAGTTTACAGGACCCGGCAACCATGGCAACTGTCAGATGTGGTGTTTTAGCTGTAGCGGCCGACGGTCGTATGATTGAGCTCGTCAGAGAATGACAGAGACTGATGACAGTTGAGAAGTAGAATAGTGAGACGCCACACAGAACAGGCCCCAGCCCCAGCCCTAGCCTCAACCCCAGCCCTAGCCTCAACCCCAGCCTCAACCCCAGCCTCAACCCCAGCCCCAGCCTCAACCCCAGCCTCAACCCCAGCCCTAGCCCCAACCCCAGCCCCAGCCTCAACCCCAGCCCCAGCCTCAACCCCAGCCCCAGCCTCAACCCCAGCCCCAGCCTCAACCCCAGCCCTAGCCTCAACCCCAGCCCTAGCCTCAACCCCAGCCTCAACCCCAGCCTCAACCCCAGCCCTAGCCTAAACCCCAGCCTCAACCCCAGCCCCAGCCTCAACCCCAGCCCTAGCCTCAACCCCAGCTCCAGCCTCAACCCCAGCCTCAACCCCAGCCCTAGCCTCAACCCCAGCCCCAGCCTCAACCCCAGCCCCAGCCTCAACCCCAGCCCTAGCCTCAACCCCAGCCCTAGCCTCAACCCCAGCCCTAGCCTCAACCCCAGCTCTAGCCTCAACCCCAGCCCTAGCCTCAACCCCAGCCCTAGCCTCAACCCCAGCCCTAGCCTCAACCCCAGCTCTAGCCTCAACCCCAGCCTCAACCCCAGCCCTTGCCTCAACCCCAGCCCTAGCCTCAACCCCAGCCCTAGCCTCAACCCCAGCCTCAACCCCAGCCCTAGCCCCAGCCCTAGCCTCAACCCCAGCCCCAGCTCCAGCCTCAACCCCAGCCCTTTCCCCAGTCTTAGCCACATTAATAGCCTAATCCCCAGCCTCAACCTCAGTCAGCCCCAGCCTTCACCGAGTTTTTCTCTTCTTCTTTATTTAACCAGGCAAGTCATTAAGAACAAACTCGTATTTATAATGGCGTCCTGTAAACATTAGCAGTCGGGTGACTGTGTGTGGAGAGGGTGTGTGAATCAGCCCGGGGTGATGGAGCATCCTCTCAGAGTTAGTGATGCCGTGTGATTCCGGCGGGTTAGGCGCTCCCATCGCTCAACGCCCGGACCCGCTGCAGCCTCCCTCCGGAGAGGCCGGGTCCGCGCCCCGTCTGCCTCGTCTGCCGACTCACTTATCTGCCGCCGATTCATCTGCGGTGGCTCTGGACCATCAATAAACGCCTCCGTTCTGATCCCCTCAGCAGACTGAAACCGTCCGCCGTCTCCAGAGATAAGAAAAATGGACTGTGGCGCAGCCGCTCGTTAATGTCGGCCATTTTTCACAGCTGGAACTGTGGTGTGTGTGTGTGTGTGTGTGTGTGTGTGTGTGTGCGTGTGTGCGTGTGTGTGAACTTGTACTTGGGGGGGGTGGGTGGTGTGAGGTGGGCGTCACAAGCTATTTGCAAATACCGGATCGCTGGCGAACAATCTTAGGAGAATTGCCGTTTGAGGCGAGAGGTGCGAAGTGGTCGACTCGGATGTTCCTCGGGGATTTTCGAGTGCTCTGAGGGATTTGACCTTTGCGTGTCACTCGGGTCTGAGCAACACAGAACCGCCCCTGTCCTTTGGGAGGGAAGAGGAGGGATCAGAAGGCTTACTGGGTCC
>NC_140258.1:12541826-12589326 GCF_949987555.1 Borostomias antarcticus
CCCCCCCCTCGGTGTCCCAGACACCCCCACATCCCCCCCCCCTCGGTGTCCCAGACACCCCCACACCCCCCCTCGGTGTCCCAGACACCCCCCACACCCCCCCTCGGTGCCCCACACACCCCCACACCCCCGCCCTCTGCTCAGACACCCCCACACCCCCCCTCGGTGGCTCAGACACCCCCACACCTCCCCTCGGTGGCCCAGACACCCCCACACCCCCCCTCGGTGTCCCCCCCCAGACACCCCCCCTCCCCGCCCTCTGCTCAGACAGGTTTTATACCGGCAGGATATTGGCTGGACTTCTTTGCTTTATGTCCAGTTCCATTAACAGAGCTTATATCTCTGCTTGCTGTATCTCCTCCAGAATGAACCCCCCTCATGGTTTTGGGAATCCATGCAAATGCTGAACCTTCAAGAGGGAAAGGAGACTAATTTAATGGTCTTTAGTGTTCAATTCTGCCTTTGAGGTGACATTACAATGAAAATTATTGGCAGAGTGACTTTTTAATGTGGGCTGGGATATTTGCATATGCAAGCGGTTGTATATCATTGACTCCCCCACCCCTCCCTGCATTCTGGGGGGGGGTGAGGGTGAGGGTGAGGGTGAGGGGGGGGGGGGGGATTACTGTGGGAGGGAGGAGGGATGGAGATGAGAGGAGGGGAGATGAGAGGAGGGGAGATGAGAGGAGGGGAGATGAGAGGAGGGGAGGGGAGGGGTCTCTGCTAGATCCGGAGCTTAGACTGCTTCATGTGTAGTCCTGAGGCTTGATTTAAAAGCCTGGCCAGCACTTTGACTTATGGCCCCCACAGCCCCCCCCACACTTCCCCTCCTCCCTCCCCTCCCCTCCCCTCCCCTCCCCCCCCCCCTCCACTGCTCTCACAGCGGCAGCCGCAAGATGCTGACACAGAAGGGAGAGGTGAAGAGATTAATTTCTCCTGATTTAATCACGCTGGTCCTGATTGACCCGCGGGGGCCAGGGTCCAGGATGAATCAGCCCCACAAACTCTTCAGACTTCCCTGTTTCTCGTCCTGGACGGTTCCAGGCGGCACATCGGATCAAACGCTACGTCGTGGGATTTAATGAGAAAGATGTAGTTTACAGGGTTTATACGGTTGGTTCAATTTAGAATATACAGAATTCAGTGTCAGCCTTTCCCCCCCCCCCCCCCCCCCCCCCATTGATCGCAGGCAGACAAAGACGAGGCTTGTTGCTGGGGCCCCCCCCCCCCCCATACTCCCCTCACACACACGCACGCACGTACACACACACACGTGCGCACAACCGTACCCATACGCACACACTCACACACACACTCATACATACGCACGTGTGCACACACACACACCCACTTCACACACACCATTCACACACACACACACACACACACACACACACACACACACACACACACACACACACACACACACACACACTTCACACACACCATTCACACACTTCCCTATTCCTCTAAACTAAATGATTCTCTTTGAATCTCTCCCACCAATGAGCTCATCCCGGCTCCCTATGGTCGCGTGTTTCTAACTAACACTTGTGACTTACTTAAGTGAAGTATGTGGGTGTGAGGAGGAGAGGGAGCCGGGGAGAGGAGGAGGGCAGAGAGGAGAACAGAAGGGAGGCGCGGAGAGAAGAGGAGAGGAGGAGAGGAGCGAGAACACCTGTGCTGGGCTGGGTTAGTATTTCTCTCATGTCTGCTGGGAAGCTCGGTAGAGGGAAGCTCTTCTCTTCTCTGCTCCAGGGAACCAGGACAGCTTCTCCTTTTATGAGCGCGCTTGATATTCGGGACATGCGCCGGCCTTAAGAGTCCCATGATTCATTGCTGGAGGCGATCCGGTCCGTAGCAGCGAACCACAGCTCCCAACTAATAATAGTCCAGCCCTCCCCCGCGATCTCCTTAATGCTGCCCCAACGCTCAGCAGCTAGTAAAAGTTGTTTTAAGGAAAAATACCCACATCCAACATTTCACCCCTACCCCCCCCCCCCTTACAGCCCCCCCCCCCCCCCCGCTCGTACTCGTACACCCCCCCCCCCTCCCGTTGCTCGGAAGACTTGAATAGAGGGAAAAGAGGGTCATAATCGGTTGGCAGAGGGAGGGTTGTAATTGGACAAAGCGCCTCTCTTGCTTTATTATGGATGGGCTGGTAGAGTGGCAGCACCCCAGGTCTGAGTCCCAGAGAGGGAGAGAGAGAGAGAGGGAGAGGGAGAGAGAGAGGGAGAGAGGGAGAGAGAGAGAGGGAGAGAGAGAGGGAGGGAGAGAGAGGGAGAGAGAGGGAGAGAGAGCAGGTCTTCTGTATTCCCAGCATGTATTGATTATTGGAGATGGCCCTCATTTTTAATTAAAGTTCAGGCGTGGGTGTGAGTCCAGGTATTTAAGTAACAGCTGATTTTCTATGGTTCTCTAAGTTTACAAGAGCTTACGGGTTATTTTCTCTCAAAAATTCATCCTTATTTTAAATTGTGTTTTCATTCATTTCCTCGTCCTCCTGTCGAGGACTAGAAGCCTTCTTATCTGCTCCTATCCTGATGCAGAGCAGAGCCGCCACCAGGGGGCACTGTTTGGCTGTAAATGTCCACTGCAGAGGATCCTGTGTGTCATCATCATCATCATCACTGCACAAAATGGTTGCAGCAAATTCACATCCATAGGGCAGAATTGCTGGCGTGGTTGACTGTGTGTGTTTGACCTCCTGTTTATCTAGCGTGTCACCCGTACCACAGCAGTGCATTGTGGGAGTTGTAGTGTGGGCGGAGGCATGCAGCAGTGCAGCGTGGGAGTTGTGGTGTGGGCGGAGGCATGCAGCAGTGCAGCGTGGGAGTTGTGGTGTGGGCGGAGGCATGCAGCAGTGCATTGTGGGAGTTGTGGTGTGGGCGGAGGCATGCAGCAGTGCATTGTGGGAGCTGTGGTGTGGGCGGAGGCATGCAGCAGTGCATTGTGGGAGTTGCGGTGTGGGCAGAGGCATGAGGATCAGCGCACCACTGACGGTTTCTCTGGCTGTGTGTTGAGATGGCTGTGTGCGTGCTTAGCTGAGTGTGTGTGTGTGTGTGTGTGTGTGTATGTGTTTTGCCTGCCATGGTGCATCTTACAACTCATTGTTGTACCCTGCACTGTCTACAGAGTCTACAAACTGCTTAGCGAGCGCATGAAGGAAACGGGCTTTCAACACGCACGCCGATGATGCTCCGTTTTCCATTACGCGTCGATCACCGGTGTTGATCGTTGATTTTGAGAAATCGTTGATTTTGAGAAATCGTTGATTTTGAGAAATTCCAAACTTCCTGCAAAATTTGGACCAATCACAAAAGTGTTCACAAGCGTGTGGTGTTGAGGGCATATGGTACTGTATAACTTGCTTGACATGGCTGTGTGTGTGTGTGTGTGTGTGTGTGTGTGTGTGTGTGTGTGTGTGTGTGTGTGTGTGTGTGTGTGTGTGTGTTGCAGGCGTACGGCATGTCGGTGCTTCCTCTCAACCTGATCAAGGGCACGAGGAGCGTGGCGTACGAGCGTCTGGAGAACACGGAGGACATGGAGGAGGTGGACGGACAGATAGAGAAGCTCAAAGCCAAGGTGGGTGTCCCAGTCTGGCCTGGAATGCTAAATGGACTGAACTTATATAGCGCTTTTCCACCTTAGCGGCAAAGCGCTTTACAATGACCTCTCATTCACCCATTCACACACACATTCACACACCAATGGCGGTAGCTGCCATGCAAGGTGCTAACCTGCTCGTTGGGAGCAATTTGGGGTTAGGTGTCTTGCTCAAGGACACTTCGACATGTGGACAGTCGGAGCTGGGATTCGAACCACTGACCCTTCGATCACTGAACGACCCGCTCTACCAACTGAGCTACAGCCGCCCCCAAGCCAGAAGCCAGACTTCCTCGCAACAAACAACAACAAACCCTTTTGTGGTACAGGGCGGGAATGCTTGCTGGAACCCGCAACGAAACCTTTGCCAAATCCAGTTGGAAGAACAGCGAAAACATCTTTACTACGCTAGTGCACACTCTTGTACTTGTTTAATTGTTGTTACCGAGTCAATTTCACTGCACTTATTGGTCGTGTTGAGGCACTGGTTAGAAACACATTTCCCACATGATCAGGATTGTAACACCAGGCTGCTGCCAGTTCTCTCTTCCACTGTATGTCTCCCTCACACCGCCCAGTGAGACCGCTCACCAAGGTGAGACCAGCCAAGGAAAGAGAGCTGTTCCATATGACATCCTTTCCAAGGCTGCTCTCTCAGTCTCACCAACGCGGTGAGGCAGGTGGGAAGGTGTTCAGAAACTGCGTTGTTGTTGTGGAGGCGCCCTGCTAATAATCCAATCAGATGTAGCAACAAACCCAACTGATGCCAATATCATGATGGTTTGAAAAGAACACAGAGGAGGACTGGCTTTGAATAGATTATAGCAGTTAGTGTCATATTTTCCGATCATCAGTGGTTGGAGCAGTGGTAATCTGTGTGTGAAACAAACCATCTGGACCACGTCAGGTTACTCCTGCGCTAAAGAAAAAATAGAGGATAGATTTCATATCCACCCAAAATACTAGGCTTATGTATGAAATGAAAAAGACTAAAACTAAGGACATTTTCTCTTTAATTTTAGTTTATTTTAGTTAGTTTTGTAAACACACAATACAGTTTTAGTTAGTTATCTTTTTTTCTTGTTTTTATTTTTATTTCAGTTAACTAAAATGTTTTTTCACACCTAGTTTTAGTTTTTTAGTTCGTTTTCGTTAACTATAATAACCTTGGTGTGTGTGTGTGTGTGTGTGTGTGTGCGTGTGCGTGTGCGTGTGCGTGTGCGTGTGCGTGTGTGTGTGTGTGTGTGTGTGTGCGTGCGTGTCTGTGTGCGTGTGCGTGCGTGTGCGTGTGCGTGCGTGTCTGTGTGCGTGTGCGTGCGTGTGCGTGTGCGTGTGTGTGTGTGTGTCAGTGCCAGGACGGCCGCCCCCTCTCCCACAGGGACAGGCGCAGCCTGCAGGATCTGGAGGCCAAGCTGCAGGTGCTCCAGCGGAAGGAGCGCCACCTAGACGTGGCCGAGCGGAACTGCTGCACCAAGGTGGGCCCCGCCCTTCGACCCGTCAAGGTGAGTCCGCAGCGCTGCGTACAATCAGTTCACAAAGTCACACACATCCTAGATAGGCTCGTGATTGGATGGTGGAAGGGGTCCTTCCTCCTCGCATCTCCTCTCACCTACCCTCAGGGAACCATCAACCTAGTCTCTCAGGGTAATGCTGTGTTCACACTGCGCGAATCTGCCGCAGAAAGTTCAAATGTTACACTACATTCTTTGTGCTCCAGTCGAGGAGGCATCAGTCGCCTCAAAACCCACAATGCACCACTCTCCCTACAGTGCTGTCCCCTCAGCCTCGGAGATTGATGGACTCCGGCAGTCTGTTAATGACACACACTGACATCTGTCAGAAGTCTAACCCAGCAGAATGTTTATTCTAGGCCGAATACCCAACAGAACGTTTGTCCTGTTCCTATCTAGCCGCGTCCCCATCTGGCATCTCGGTTAAAAAGCTCTCCGAGGACCAGCGCTCTGTCACACTTCCTGGTGACGGTCCTCCTAAACCAACCGTTTCACGGGAAACGAGATCAGCGGTGTTCCAAGATCAGAGCCTCGCTCACCTAGAACGATCCGGAATGAAGGGGATGGAAACGGGTTCATTGCCGAGCGGTATATGAGTTTATACTGCGCATATGTTATCTGGTCTCGAACCTTTAGCAACTCTAAGCGTACCTACTGTACTCTAACCTAGAATGGATCAACTATGAATCCCCTCGTTGTTTGATTAGGCTCTGAGATGCATACAGTAGGAATGGAATTGGCAGTATTACCATGCCATGTTGTTTTCACCTTGAGATACCATTGTCTTCTGTTTCTGACGAAGGTCCATGTACCGAAACCGTGGGGTGATAAAAATGTTTGAAGGTGCAAGTAAGAGAGAGTAGGATCTTTGTCATTTCATTCCGACTTACATTTTCTCTGCTACGCCCTTGTGCACAATACAACCGTAGCTCACTCAGTCCTCACACAAGAAGAATTCTCGCCATACAGCATGCACAAATGCATTTGATTCAGGAAGAATAATTCTTTATTCATCATACAGCATGCACAAGTGCACTTGACACAGGAAGAATAATTTTTTATTCGTCATACAGCATGCACAAGTGCACTTGATTCAGGAAGAAGAATGATTTATTCGTCATACAGCATGCACAAGTGCACTTGATGCACCCGCGTATAGTAGTAATGGGTGACACAAGGAGCACACACACACTTGCGCTTGCATCAGGTTTGCCGATGAGATGCTTCTCCTGCTCTTAACCCATCCTGTCGTCCTTCCCAAGGGCAGCCGGGAGCAGACAGTAGGCAGCGTGCATGCTGGGACACGCCCGGGGACCAATCCAAGCGCTCCTGTCCGTCGTCGTTAGGAACAGACAGCGTTGGTGATCTGTCCCTCTGCATGTTCTTTGTATTGGGTTCTTTTATGGGGAAAACCCTCGCAAACACGGAGAGAACATGCAAACTCCACACAGAAAGGCTCGGGAGATACCCCACCTGGGTCTCTGACAACCTTGGGGAGAACTCGCCCCCAGAGCTAACAGTGTCCCAAGTGGGAATCAAACCCAGGACCTGCTGTGAGGTGACATTGCTATGCACCGTGTCATCATGCACCATGCTGGCTTGCCAAACAGGTGTGAACCAGATTTTTACAGACGTACAGTAGGGCTAAAATGTACAAAACTTGGTTATGAGACGTAGGTGTTGTCTTAGGTGTTGTGTCAGCTTGATTTCATGTGTGCTTTAGCAATCTGAACTGGAAGTGAGTTCCATGCAACCATAGCTCAATACAGAAGGTGAAGGTTTGAAGGTGCAAGCTACAATGAGACTGTATTGGAGCCATTGTCATTTCATGACATACAGTACAGTACATTTCTCTGCTACGTCCTTGTCCCCAATAAAACTGGTCTCAACGCCAGACCCATGACAGTTCTTTCACTGATCCACAACGTAAGCTACGCTAACTACATTTATACATGCTGCACATCTCTCTATGGGTCTGGGACACTTCATGCAAACATCTGGTTCTCAGATCCTGGCGATTCATTGGTTTCGCAGGCGTCCCTGCGACACCAATCAGTAACGACTTTCGCGATCGGGCGTTCCCACCCATAGATATGCCCCGCCCATCTAACCTGGGCTAGCGTCTCTCATTTGCTGGTATGACCTGTCACTCTTTCACTATTTGACCCGTCGATACACCTTCAAAATACCAGCTTGGGCGGTGAAGTGGCTCAGACTCTATTATGTAGTATACAGACTCTATTATGTAGTATACAGACTCTATTATGTAGTATACAGACTCTATTATGTAGTATACAGACTCTATTATGTAGTATACAGACTCTATTATGTAGTATACAGACTCTATTATGTAGTATACAGACTCTATTATGTAATATACAGACTCTATAATGTAGTATGCAGACTCTATTATGTAGTATACAGACTCTATTATGTAGTATACAGACTCTATTATGTAGTATACAGACTCTATTATGTAGTATGCGGAGCCCATCGATTCAACGTAATATTTGAGTCTGGAGAGAGTCTACGATAAAACTTAAGTGTGCAGAAGACTTGTTCGTTCTGTATCTGTAGCCGACTCATTCCTCGCACGACTGATTTCATTGTAACGGTGGCGTTAAATGGCTGACTTGCCATGTAGTACGGGAGGCGTGAACCCGATTTCTTTTATGACGTCTTTGAAGAGGTGCCACATCTCAAACAGCTTATTGTTTCCTTTCCAAAAAAGGAAAGGGAATATCTTCAACATAAAGTTGAGGACCCGTAACACGAAACTAAACGATTTTGTCAAAAAAAAACAATAGCTGGACAGTGGACAATGTTTTTTTTGGACATATTAAGTCAGACCTGGGTCTAAATGAAAACAACATGTTTTCTTTTCCACTTCTTCCTCTGACTTGTCCTGAGGACAGGAAAGAAGCTGTTCTTCCTCCCATCATGCATCTGTTCTTCCTGGTTTCAGAAGTCTCACCACCATGTGTCTTGCTGTAGTTTACAGCTCCATAGGCCAACAGTGGCCAGGCACTTACCCCATGTTAAACCGGCGTGTGTGTGTGTGTGTGTGTGTGTGTGCGTGTGTGTGTGTGTGTGTGTGTGTGTGTGTGTGTGTGTGCACTTAAACAAGGGGAGGGGTTTACTAATGACGAGTCCCCAGACTCACATTTCCTCTGTAATTAGCAGGTTTATTTACAGTAGGCTCAGGATTTAGAGAGCGGCCATAAACCCAGTCTCTCCTGAGATGCAGTACTGCGCTCTGTCACACCTGTGTGTGTGTGTGTGTGTGCGTGTGTGTGTGTGTGTGTGCGCGTGTGTGTGTGTGCGCGTGTGTGTGTGCGCGTGTGTATGCGCGTGTGTTTATCACACCATGCACACGCACACAGTCCCAGTAGACCTCTGATGATTGACAGGCGTGTTTGTGAGGGACTCCTAACATCTCATCTTGATTGACTCCGTTTCATTAGATTGCGATTGGGTTTGGTTTAATCTCGTTAGTATAGGAAATTAGATTTGACCTAATTGAATGGGCCTGGTAACGGCCTGAATCTGTCCACCTACCGCCCTTCACTCCCCGTCTCCCTGGTAGGCTGCGCACGTTGGTGGTCATGATTTCTCTGAAGGAAATAGGCTATAGGCCTCACGTCCCTCACAGTGTAGGGCAGTAACTCAGCAGGCTCAGTACCCCTGTCGGAGGCCACAGCGGCAGCATGGTGAGGGATGATTAAAAGAATACAGATGGGCTGTGTGAGGAACGCAGACAGCTGTGTGCCCAGGTGTCGGGTGAAAATGAGATCCAGCCGGCTGCCGGCATTGTGAGTAGGAGGCGAAGAGGAGAGGTGAAGATCGAAGGAGATGAAAGAGAGAAGAGGTTCCAATTTCTCACTCTGGTTGTTGGGAGTCACTGAGAAGGATGAGTGCAAACCGATCGGGGAAGTGTGAGACTAGTGTATCAAGCTCCTCCAGGAGGCCACCGAGGGGGCCTGGTGGGCGATACACAACAGCAATGGTGCGCTTGATTGGATACGTGACAGAGACAGCATGGGATTCAAAAGAGGGCGGGGTAAACTGTGGAATAGAGAAGAGAGAATATTTCCATTTCGGGGGAATAAGCAGGCCAGTACCACCACCTCGCCTCACAGCTCTGGGAGTGTGGGAGAAAGAGTACACATCTGACAGGGCTGTGGGTGTGGCAGTGTTCTCTGGTGTGATCCAATTCTCGGTGAGAGTAAAGGGGTAAATGGACACATTCACACACACATTCAGACACCAATGGCGGTAGCTGCCATGCAAGGTGCTAACCTGCTCATTGGGAGCAATTTGGGGTTAGGTGTCTTGCTCAAGGACACTTCGACACATGAAGACTAGCACTTACAGTAGCACTACCTTTTATAGTAAGAGAATATACTTACATTCTAGTTCAGTCAGAGATCCAAGTCTCTCCATGAAGTTTAATGCAATCTGGAGTTGAGCCTGCTCTGTTTAAATATCCTGAGTTCAGTAGACCACTCCCTTACGGCAGAGAGAGGGAATGAAGGGTAGAGGGATGGAGAGAGGGAGAGAGAGAGAGAGAGAGAGAGAAGGGTAGAGGGATGGAGAGAGAGGGAGTGAAGGGTAGAGGGATGGAGAGAGAGGGAGAGAGAGAGAGAGAGAGAGAGAGAGAGATGGGTAGAGGTAGTGGGAGAAGGAGAGAGCAGAGGGAGAGAATGAAGGGTAGAGGGATGGAGAGAGAGAGAGAGAGAGAGAGAGAGAGACGGGTAGAGGTATTGGGAGAAGGAGAGTGCAGAGGGAGAGAATGAAGGGTAGAGGGATGGAGAGAGTGAGAGAGAGAGAGAAGGGGAGAGAGAGAGAGAGAAGGAGAGAGAGAGAGAGAGAGAGAGGTAGTGGGAGAAGGAGAGAGCAGAGGGAGAGAATGAAGGGTAGAGGGATGGAGAGAGTGAGAGAGAGAGAGAAGGGGAGAGAGAGAGAGAGAAGGAGAGAGAGAGAGAGAGAGGTAGTGGGAGAAGGAGAGAGCAGAGGGAGAAGGACAGGCTATTTCTGCTCATGTTGTGGTGTGTTTGCTGTGTGAGTATCTGGCAGCCGGTCTGCGGCCCTGTTTGCCTGTGTGTGGGTCTTGTTTGGGCTGGGGTCAACAGGGGGGACATGTTGGGCTGGATCCAGGGACTGGAAGGCCACTCAGAAGGCCAGCAGGCCACAGCGTTTGTTTGCCTGTTCATCCATCCTCTAACCTCCTCACTTCACTTGTCTTTCCCTCCTGCCCCTCACCCCGCCCCCTCCCCTACTTCCTGCTGTTCCTAAACCTCCTCCACCCCTCCTCCCGCCCCCCTACATCCCTCCCCACACCCGGTCTCTCCTCAGTCATGGCGTCCCTCCTCCCCTCCTCCCTCCTTCCGTCTGCTCTCGCCCGCCCTGCTCCGGGACTCCTGAGTCCCGCCTCTTGTTTTGCCCTGTCCTTCCCTACCCCCCATCCCCCCCACCCCCCATCCTGACACGTCACCTTAGGCGCCAGTGCCAGACTGGGCCAGGCCGGGCCATCTGGTCCCGGCTGAGCTCACGACAAGGCCCAGAGGTCTGGGTCCGGAGGCCCAGCAGAGGGCCTCTCTGACACGCCTCCCTCCCGCACCCCTCCCCCCCTTCCTCACCCGACTCCCCCATGTCACCTCTGTGGCACAGTGGAGGCCTTCCTCACGTGTCACCTTCCCCCCTTCCATCTCCTCCTCCTCCTCCATCCCATGTCTGTTGACAGTGCCAGACTGAGCCGAGCCGTGCCATGCCATGCCAGGTCAGGCTCTGGAGCCCTGTGGAGAATTCTAACACGTCTCACTCCTCTCAGCGAGGGGGCTCAGTGTGGAGGGCTGCGCAGTGAACACCCTCCCTGGACACGCATCTAACCATCTCTCTCTCTCTCTAACCATCTTTCTCTCTCTCTAACCATCTCTCTCTCTCTCTCCTCTGTTCAGATTTTACTGGGCGTTTTCTTCATCTTGGTGGCCCTGTTGTTTGTCGTGGCTCTGTTCATCTCCAAGTAAGTGTTCCTGACTCGCTCAAATACCAAACCCAAAGGTCCTTTTCTCTCTGGGATAGAAACTGGTAGATAATAAAGTACTCACACCCCTTCACTTTTTCCACATTTTATATTATTCCAAAATGTTTTTCCTCATCAATCTGCACATAATACCCCATAATGACAAAGGGAAAAAAAGAAACTTTTGAATTTATTAAAAATGACAGCTGCTGTGTGGAGGAAGATGAGACAAATGACTAATACATGAGGGTCTCTGCCTGGACCCTAATTATTTAAAACTTCTTAAATTAAAGATATCTTCAAAATCATGTGTCTGAGTGTCTGACACTACAATGCCTGAGTAGGCGTTAGTATGTTTAAACTGCGTCACACAGAGCTTGAACTCACAACCGTATACAAGGGAAGGTCATGTTCTTGTTGAGCTACCCTACCTGCCAATTTAAAAGTTGGCAGTTTGGTCTTTGCTTGGCCTTCTAAGAAAACATCTTAGGTTCTACCAAAAAATCTATCCATCTATCTATCTATCTATCTATCTATCTATCTATCTATCTATCTATCTATCTATCTATCTATCTGTCTATCTATCCATCTATCCATCTATCCATCTATCCATCCATCCATCCATCCATCTATCCATCTATCCATCTATCCATCCATCCATCCATCCATCCATCCATCCATCCATCCATCCATCCATCCATCCATCCATCCATCCATCCATCCATCCACCGAATCTGCCTGCTCCAGAGGAAACCAGGTACCACTCATCACCTGGCTAAAACCATACCAGGTTTTGACAGCATCATGCTGTGGGGATGTTTTTTCAGCAGCAGGAACTGGGAGACTAGTCAGGATCGAGGGAAAGGACCTCAGACTGGGGCGAAGGTTTACCTTCTAACAGGACAACGACCCTAGGCATACAGCCAAGGCAATGAAAGAGTGGCTTTGGGACAAGTCTGTGAATGTCCTTGAGTGGCCCAGCCAGAGCCCAGACTTGAACCAGATTAAACATCTCTGGAAAGACCTGAAAATAGCTGTGCAGCAACGCTCCCCATCTAACCTGACAGAGCTTGAGAGGATCTGCAGAGAAGAATGGGAGAAATACCCCAAATACAGGTGTGCCGAGCCTGTAGCTTCACACCCAAGAAGACTTAATCACTGCCAAAGGTGCCTCAACAAAGTACTGCGTAAAGGGTGTGATTACCTTCTGTATGTATATGAGATTTTTTGTATTTTTAATTGCAAAAAAAAAGTGAAAAAAAAACTTTTTTCACTTTGTCATAAGTGGGTATTGTGTGTAGATTCATGAAAAAAAATTGAATCAATTATGGAATAAGGCTGTAGCATAACAAAATGTGGAAAAGGTGAAGGGGTGTGAGTACTTTTAGGATGCACTGTATGTTCTACTAAGGTTGGTGGTAAAGCAGTGTGATATTCTAATTGTGTGTGTGTGTGTGTGTGTGTGTGTGTGTGTGTGTGTGTGTGTGTGTGTGTGTGTGTGTGTGTGTGTGTGTGTGTGCGTGTGTGTGTGTGTGTCTGTGTGTGTGTGTGTGCGTACCTTCAGTTTGGATAAAGCCCTCCACTCCGCTGGAATCAGTTCAGGATTCGTCGTCTTTGGCACCAACCTGACCAACCCCCTGAATGAGCTGCTACTGCTGCTACAGCCTGTGAGTACAGAACTAGCGGTAGTAGGAGTCGTAGGTACTGCATCGACTGCACTGTTACAGAATCAGAGGACAACAAAGTAACACATAATTACACATTATAACATAGTTAAGTACACTACCGAGGCCTGTTAGGACACTACCCTGTAAGGACACTACCCTGTAAGGACACTACCCTGTAAGGACACTACCCTGTAAGGACACTACCCTGTAAGCACACTACCCTGTAAGCACACTAGAGAGGGAGCTGTTCCACCTCGATAGGCTGTAATCTCTCTGCTCTCAGTGGAACCAAGGTCAGAAACATTAGTAGTTAATGGACTCCTGTTACTCCTGAGTTATTTTAAACCCGCTCCTCCATGTGTGTTTGTGCATGCTTTGGAGGGATCATGAAGTGCTCTTGTGAAGGAACATCCACATCCTCCTCCGGTTATCATCTCACACGACTGCTAATCGGATGCGTAGGAGTAGGGAGAAGGCCTGGCCATTGATTTCCACAATTATGTTGGAATACTATCCAGCAATACTCCCGGAGATGCGCCGGCCACAAAAATGTTGAAGCACTATGATTGTTCAGTGTATTTAGTTTTTATGACATTTTCAGGGTCTCGATAAAATAAATCAATGTTTATGTGTGAGATTGGGTTGCAAGCATGCGTTTTTTCTGGGTTATCAGACGCTCTAAACTATGCACGACGCCATAGGGAGATAAACTGACAAAGTGCCCTATAGTTATTCAAGCTCATTCAGACGGGATTTGCCAAACAGAAAATGCTCACCGTCAGCCGTGATGCTAATTTTCGCCATGTTCTACTCAGTTCACTTATGCTAATAATGTTAGCGATCAGAACGGTTTTACTGATCTAGACGAGGTCAGTAAATTCAACCAAATTTCAAGAGGTGGACATCTTTGGATTCCTGTTGGCCTATAGAATCTAGCAATGCCCTTTAATTCAAGAGCAATTGCCTCATGTTTACAAAGCCCACCAACATAGCGCTCTGGTCAGCTGCACTCTCCAGCGAAGTGCTCAAAACACGACACCCAAATGCGTAGTTGTCTGTAAAATAACTAAAAGAAGAGTGAGTGAAGAGTGAATCAGTCAGACATATCCAGTTGAGCTCCACAGTGTTCAGACAGCACTTTACCTCCAGGTCAGAGTATGAGTCAGACAGCACAAAGCTACCAGACTGCACAACTTATAATTCTTCTGCTGGACTTTCTGACTGACACACCGGCTCATTTAGCCACACTACTCAGCCGGACAGAGGAATTGATTCCATGTCAGACGACGGCCTTCAAAGGTGCGACCCTGTCCTATTAATTCAGAGAAATCACTAGAATGAAGTCTTTCATGTTAAATAGTGGAATACAGCTGTCAGCTCAAAACGGTATTGGATACCTTTTCTGAATACAGTATGTTCAACAATGTACTCCAGACTATTAACTTCATAATAAGGCCTCCCAGACTAACTGGATTTGGAGAAGAGACAGCACGTTTGGTTTTTGATCTCTGGACCTCAGAGCCACTTCCTGCCGTAGAGCCCAGAGGTGTGTTTACTGGCTGACTTCCTGTCTGTAGGATCCTCCTCAGGGGAACGGTAAATGGGCCAGTATAACCTCTAGCTGCTTGGTTGGCCAGAACACTGCAGTTACAGTACAGCCAGTTTATTTCGTGTGGCGTACAGTACATCAATTGCAGCATGTCATTAATTTATACGGTGGGCCACCACAGGCGGAGTGGCATTTAAGGCTGTCTGAGATGGATGCGCCGTCCGCCGGCTTGACCACACAGAGGTCAATCACCTTCTCACTGGCCCCTGGGTGGATAAATTGCTCTAGACAAAGTCTGGTGGACTTAGCTGCGGCTACTAATTGCTCATCTCAGACAGCTCCTTCGCACAGAGATTGAGGCAGAAAGAGAGAGAGAGGGGGGGGGTGGAGGTAGATAGACGTAAGGCGAGAGAGACTTACAAAGAGGGGTAGGAGTGAGGGAGTTAGTGAGAGAGAGAGAAAGAGAGAGAAATAGTTAACTGTTGGCACTGAGCCTGTCTTGTCTCCCAGTCCTAACCCTCCTAACCCTAATGTCTTTAGTCTCCCAGTCCTAACCCTCCTAACCCTAATGTCTCTAGTCTCCCAGTCCTCACCCTCCTAACCCTAATGTCTTTAGTCTCCCAGTCCTAACCCTCCTAACCCTAATGTCTCTAGTCTCCCAGTTCTAACCCTCCTAACCCTAATGTCTTTAGTCTCCCAGTCCTAACCCTCCTAACCCTAATGTCTTTAGTCTCCCAGTCCTAACCCTCCTAACCCTAATGTCTCTAGTCTCCCAGTCCTAACCCTCCTAACCCTAATGTCTCTAGTCTCCCAGTCCTAACCCTCCTAACCCTAATGTCTCTAGTCTCCCAGTCCTAACCCTCCTAACCCTAATGTCTCTAGTCTCCCAGTCCTAACCCTCCTAACCCTAATGTCTCTAGTCTCCCAGTCCTAACCCTCCTAACCCTAATGTCTCTAGTCTCCCAGTCCTAACCCTCCTAACCCTAATGTCTTTAGTCTCCCAGTCCTAACCCTCCTAACCCTAATGTCTCTAGTCTCCCAGTCCTAACCCTCCTAACCCTAATGTCTCTAGTCTCCCAGTCCTAAACCCTCCTAACCCTAATGTCTCTAGTCTCCCAGTCCTAACCCTCCTTACCCTAATGTCTCTAGTCTCCCAGTCCTAACCTCAGTGTCTTCGGTCCCCCAGGTGTTCCCTCTGGACTATGTTCTGATCACTGTCATCACCATGTACTTCGTCCTCACGTCCATGGCTGGCATCAGGAACATGGGCATCTGGTTCTTCTGGATACGGGTATGACAACGATGGATGGATGAATGGAGCACACTTTCTCTCTTTCCGTGTCTCTCTTTCTCCCTCCCTCTTTCTCCAAACACAAACACATGATGCTGGAATATGTAGAGTGGGTCGTATGCCCACCTCCCTTGTTCTCTGTAAAGCGCATTGTGTTGCCTCTGGATATGAAATGCGCTATACAAATAAAGCTTTGATTGATTGATTGATTGATTGATTGATGCGCATGTCCCAAAACACAAACACACGATGCGCATGTCCCTAAATGTGTTCTTCCCTCCCGGCAGCTGTATAAGATCCGTCCCAAGAGGACGCGACCCCAGGCCCTGCTGTTTCTGTGCATGATCCTGCTGCTCATCGTGCTTCACACCAGCTACATGATCTACAGCCTGGCGCCGCAGTACGTCATGTACGGCAGCCAGAGCTACCTGGTGCAGGTGAGGACCGCTTGATTCAACTCACGTTTGCCACTTTCAGGTCCTTCCATTGGTTCCATTGCACTGAGTGACCCAAATCAAGGGCACCCCAAGTATTTGACAGTACAGGCAAACTACATTACATTACATTTACATTACAGTCATTTAGCAGACGCTTTTATCCAAAGCGACTAACAATAATTGCATTTAAAGTAGGAAGAGCCAATGTACTTCTACTTGCCAGAACTCGCAAGTGCATCTTCTTTCTAAAACAAGTGACTAAGAGCATAATCTAGTGCTGAAGACAAAGTGCAAAAATCACTAAAGTACAGTGCAATATAATATAATACAATAAGTGCTTAGGTGGGAGGATTGTTGCTCCCTAAACTAAACTAAAAAATAATTTGCCTAGCGTTATGGTTCACAAGTGAAGTTACGCCCGTTAAACCATCATTTTCATTGTAAAATGTAAACGATAAGTCAAGCCTTTACAGTTGCAGACCAACTCCACTCAGAAGACAACTTCAGCTAATAAACATTTAATTACATTCAAAACTCACCCAGGTAGCCTCTTAAAATGAAGGGTAATCAAGTGATCCTGCTCGCTGTCATATCCTCTTACACAGTCAATCTAGTGAGCTAATTCTATTCCGAGTCGTTGTCCTCTTTCACAGTATTGGCCTTGCTCTCCTGGTTTTCATGCAGAAAGACGAGGGTATCAGCGTGTCCTGGATGAAGGCTCGCCTGGTGTTGGGTGATGGTATTCCCCTGAGACAACACTTTCGCTGGGGTTGCTAAACGCTGGGACAGCCAAGTTCTGATTGTTGCAGATAGACATTCAGCAGTGTTGACAGGTGTGTCGCTCCGTCATGAGAGAGGTAGTCAGCACACTGGCTTTCAGCGGCCTCTCGTCTGGAATGTAGTGAGCAGTTATTATGATGTAAGGCTCCATAGTCGCGGATGTCCACAGGGCGGTTGCCAGCGACACACTCCTGCCTTTCATCTCCGCCTTGATGCTGTCTCGGAGGGCGTCACTCTGCTGGGTGATATTAGCCCAGAGCATTGCATGGCTCGGGACCGTGTAGCCTGGTTAAAAAAAACGTATTTCCTCGAGGCCTTCCTCTTGCACTGCAGCCAATTGCATTCCTAGTACGGAAGCAGAAGATTTAGGCCCAGAGAACTTTCAATCCCCACTCTAATATCAAACTCTGAATGAGTCTGGTTAAGCCCTTCCAAATCCTTATACCGACTAAACTAGGTGTTTTTGTCAGTTGATTGGCTGCATGTATTTTATGTATCTTAATATAATTCACTCATTATGGAGGGACACTATCATTTTCATCCTCGCACGCATGGGTTTCTCATCAACGCCATGCCCCCGCTGTTGATAACCGTCATGAGGTGATTCAACCGTGCAGCGCTGCCTCTTCTTTGAGTCTCATTTCCTCCGAATTCAACTCCGTTTTGGCTTCTCGTTGGATTAATGGTGCGTTCATTTATAACTGGGAGGTGGCAAATTGCGACTTGCTACTAGGAATGATTAAATAAAACACCGCATGAACTCACACTTCCTCGTCGCAAATTCGGATATGTTTCTCAGCCCCCAGTTGCTCGAATGCACTAGATATAACTAGATAACTGTGATATAATGGTATATAGATATAACTAGGTAACTGTGATATAATGGTATATAGATATAACTAGGTAACTGTGATATAATGGTATATAGATATAACTAGGTAACTGTGATATAATGGTATATAGATATAACTAGGTAACTGTGATATAATGGTATATAGATATAACTAGGTAACTGTGATATAATGGTATATAGATATAACTAGGTAACTGTGATATAATGGTATATAGATATAACTAGGTAACTGTGATATAATGGTATATAGCTCGAATGCACACAGGTCGGAGGTAGGTATTTTGCCACTTGCGACTTGCCACCTCCGACCACAAACGAACGCACCATAACATATGGATTTATCTGTAACAGTTCTGTCTACCAGCGAACAGAGCCTGGAGCAACGCTGTAGCTCAGTACTGTAAATGTTTATTCACACAGATCGAGTTGAAGTTCAGAAATTGTATTTCCAGTGTGTGTTTGGCCTCATCCTTTTCCTATTCAAATACATTCTTCGGAGAATCTGTCTCTCATGTCTGTGTGTGTGTGTGTGTGTGTGTGTGTGTGTGTGTGTGTGATCCGAGCCAGATGCCCTCCGAAGGTCCGACCCCCGGGAATAGCACTTCTGGGACCACCACCCGTATCTGTGATGCCAATGCACCCCAAGGTAAGACTACAGACATGCATGCATACACACACTGCCTGCACACACACACACACACACACACACACTGCCTGCATACACACACTGCCTGCCTACACACACACACACACTGGCTGCATACACACTGCCATCTCCTGCAGCACAGAGACAAAACACTAAATACAGCGGCTCACCACCGGCTCACCAGACCATTGCAGAAAATATCCCACAACTTGTGATCAAAGCTACATTCCCCACAACAAGAGAGTGAAAAGAGGGAGGGGTTGTAATGACATGCTCATGTGCTGTAGCTACAACAGTAGCGTACAAGACCTCTTCAACGATCTATATCGTCATTCATTATTCACACAGTGAATTAATATCAGGGACAAGCATTTATTTATGCATTAGTTGCCCCCCCACGTTCTCAGTGTCGCCACTTTAGCCCGTATTTTTATTAGAGTGAGGCATCTGAGCAGCTACACACATCTTGCCCTTTCCACAGAGACGAATCAACATCTTTCTTATTCATGGGCTCTAATGCTCCACACCGGCCTCTTTGTGTTAGGGGAGAGAGAGGGCAGAAGCTATTAAAATATACATAGCTGTTAAGTAGGGGTGTCACGATTCTCAAATCCATTTAAAAAAACAAACAAACAAACACAACAGTGTTGACCTTTATGCCATTGTTAGGCTGAATCACAATTCACCCCTTGGCCGTACCCCGTAGGTCGAAAGAAACATTAGTTTTCACTTCAGCTTTACATGCCATCTCTAACTGTAGCCAACTCTTAACATTGGCTAGGCTATCTAATGTTTAGCTAGTACATAACATTTTGAATCATACCATTAGATTATCATGCAGCTACGAAATAATCTAAAACACAGCTAACATTAGTAGTATATACTCTAGCCTGGTTGCTAGGACTGACATTGGTAATGAAGCAAAACAGCTAGCTAACATTAGCTACAAAGGATCTAGTTAGATATAGCTAGCATAGTCTAGAGCCAAACGGCTGGGTAGCTAGCTTCTTAACTTGTTAAGGCCCAAAGCCCAAAGCTCTGGAACAGCCTCCCTCCACACATTAGACACGCACAGAACCTAGGGCTCTTTAAGTCTCAGCTTAAAACGCACTTGTTTTCACTGGCTTTTGAGGCCTGATAGCCTACATCCCCTGTCCTGTTTTGTGTCCTGTCCTTTTATTGTTCTGTGATTATGTGCACTTTATTCTGTTTTTTGTTTTAGTTTATTTTATATATTGTACAGCACTTTGGTGCAACTTCGGTTGATTTTAAACGTGCTTTATAAATAAAGTTGACCTTGACCTTGACCTTAACTTAAGATAGCCAGCTATTCTAGCTATTCTATGAATGTCCGTTTGGCTGGAGACATATAACTACAGTAGCTACTAGCACTAGCAAACGTTAGCTGGCTGTGTTTTGCTTTGTTTTCGATTTCAGTCTCAGCAACCAGGCTACTTGTACACAAAACCTTAGGATAACATCCCATCTGAGGTGAACTCTCCCTCCAGCAGCATTTCCTCCACGCAGGCACCAGTACTTTCCAGAACCATCCACTGTTTCCAATGTATAAGCGCCTTGTATCTACTAGCTTGTGAAGAGCTCAGAAGTGAGGTCTTGCCAGGACCTCACAGACCCATTGCTCTGGAGCTTTTGAGACCCAACTTCCTGGACTATTTTAACAAATGCTCCTTGTTCTTTTCGCTGCCTGCTTTATATCTGTACACCCTTTCAATTCAGGGTTCCTTTGTTTGCTCCTTCAGTGCCATATGCATGTTGTTGGTTGAAGGGTAGTAGCAACTTGTTTCAGGCATAATCAACCCCCAACCTTTGTAGTATAATACCATACTGAATTCAGCAGCTTAGCCTGATGAATGAATACAGAGAATTTGACTTAAAGGCTTGGAATGCTAAGCTATCAACTAAAAGATGAAGGCAAAGAGCCTAAAAAGGGTTAATTTGTAGCTAATTGCTAGCTACAAAGTTAATTATGGCCCTATAATTGATGTTAATTAGTGGAATGCTTTATGTCTGTGTCTCCGTGGCTAATGTGTGATGTGATGTGTAAAGCAGACACTCGTAGCCAGGCCCTGGATTGTGGCGTATGTTAGGTGTAGTCTGTCTAGATAATCACCTCGACCCTACTGCATTACTACCAATCTCTCAATATAGAATCCATCTGCCAATCTTCCACCAGGCTCGGGGTGTATACTTACTGTCTTGGGGTCTCTGATTAATTTCCCGCTCGATAGGGCAGAATTTTCAGATAGATTTTCACTCTAAAACCTCATCAAATATGTAGAGCTTTATTTTACGGCCCGTTAATTACGCAATCAATACTAGACAACAAGGTTGTCCATTGCAGCATTGTGTGTATGAAGAGTTATGGGTTGATGTGTGTTTCTGTGGGGACTCTAACCTATCGGGACACATTATCATTTTAAGATGTTTGAGGTGATATTATATTTTAATGTTGTCCACAGAACCAGAACACTAGTGTTGGCTTCCAGACTCAGTCTTGTTAGGTAATTATCTGTCTGTGTCTGAGAACGCTGGCCCTGCCTTGGGCTCCTGTCTCTCACAATAGAGGAGAGAATCTGCTGCACAGAAGTTTCTCGGCAGGTAACCAGAAAATCAATCCCTCTCCAGTTGACTCACAGTTTAAACCGACACCATTTTTAGCCTGGCGCTTGCCAGGTGTCCCAGCCTGCCAATCTGTTGATGCGAGCCTGGCCTTTTCCCATCTGCGGTCACCGCTCTCACCCTCTGCCAAGCACACCCACCACCTGTATGGCATAAAGCTACAGTACACAGCGGCGCAATGCGCTATTAGCAGAGTGCCGGCTGGCGCTTCTGATCTGGGGCCTCATTTATAAAGCTTGCGTACGCACAAAAAAAGGCGTACGCCACTCCTGAGCAAACTTCGGGATTTATAAAAAATAAACTTGACGGGAGAATGGCGGAGAATGTGCTCATCTCCAAGCACACTCGGACCCAAGCACACTCGGACCCATGCACACTCGGACCCATGCACACTCTGACCCATGCACACTCTGACCCAAGCACACTCTGACCCATGCACACTCTGACCCATGCACACTCGGACCCATGCACACTCGGACCCATGCACACTCTGACCCAAGCACACTCGGACCCATGCACACTCTGTAACACTAACCGAATCGATATTGAATCGAATCGAATCGCGATAATCGATTCTGAACCTTGTGAATCGGAATCGAATCGATTCTTGAAATTCGACTCGATACCCAGCCCTAGTCATTTGTCTCCTCTGCCAAATGCCCAGCCTCGACTCACTGCAGCACAGCAGCTATGATCTTTCTATTAGCACCTCCTCCAAAAACATGATTGAATCCTTTCACGCTATGCATTCTGTATTCTTTCAATAAGCATTTGATGCACTGTACGTTCTTCTTAAGATCTAGTAAGCATTCCCTTGTCATTGTCCTGCAAAGCACAGCTTTTGTAGATCTAGATGCCACAGATGACCTCTTCATGCCAACATCATTTCCTGGAATAATAGAAGTGATGAATTATGTGATAGTTATTAGATTGTGGGAGGGCTTTTGAACCAAGGGGGGGAAAAAAAGTAAAAATCCCTCTGACAATGACAATAAAGTAAGATGGATTTTAAAACGGTTGGGGTGACATGGCAGGATATTGGGATGCGAGATGCAGGCTAGTGATATAACTATTTTTTATCACCAGCATTTTTTCATTGTTAAATTGACCTTGCATTACTATAGTTTAATACACATTTGAAGAGCTGACTTTGTGCTTTACATATCACATCACGCATTAGCCTGGGAGACAGACATTAAACATTTCACTAATTAACATCAGTAATTAACAGCAGTAATTAACTTTGTTGTTAGCAATTAGCCCTTTTTAGTAGGGGTGGGAATCACAGGGTAACTCACAATACGATAACCTTTCAATATGATGCCCCCAATATAGATGGTATCACGATACAGCGATTCTGCGATAATCATGCATTATAAGACAATTCATCAACAAAACATCACAATATCAGTGTTAACTGAAGAAAAAGTACCACTGTATAGGCAAAAAACAGGAATTGTTTTTTCTTTATTCACTGCAGCATTGTTGTCGCTGGTTGTGAGGAACAATAAAACAAACAATACATATTCCAATATAAAATAAAGAACCAAAAAGCCGAACTGCCCAGAAAGCAGAGGTTAAATGTTTAAAGGAAGGACTATAGATACAACTGTAGATACAAAGTTTATTTTATTTTATCGATATTTCGCGACATGTATCGTTTATTGTATCGCAGGAGGCCATGATATGATAATTGCCGTATCGATATTTTATCCCGCCCTACTTCAGGCTCTTGCCCTCACCTTTTAACATTCTAATCACTATCTTAGCATTCCAAGCCTTTAAGTCACTCTGTTTCTCAATTTGAGCCCTTTTATTTGAAAGACTGTCACATGCTCTCCAAATTGAGGTTTATTTGCTACCATAATCTCATCAATGATGTATTACATCACAGTTCTAACTCTTTCATATCCACTAAACATCCGTGCTGTAGCCTACATTCCTTCTATTCTACCTTCTATAAGAACTTAGTCAAGCTATTCATTGCATCTCAGTGAATCTTTGAAGGACGAAAAATGTCCACATGCTTGCAGGGAGCAGAAACACAGCAGAAGAAACAGATCTTAACCAGGCCAGGAGAGAAACAGATCTTAACCAGGCCAGGAGAGAAACAGATCTTAACCAGGCCAGGAGAGAAATCAGATCTTAACCAGGCCAGGAGAGAAACAGATCTTAACCAGGCCAGGAGAGAAACAGATCTTAACCAGGCCAGGAGAGAAATCAGATCTTAACCAGGCCAGGAGAGAAATCAGATCTTAACCAGGCCAGGAGAGAAATCTCACAGCAGAAGAATCAGATCTTAACCAGGCCAGGAGAGAAATCTCACAGCAGAAGAATCAGATCTTAACCAGGCCAGGAGAGAAATCAGATCTTAACCAGGCCAGGAGAGAAGCAGATCTTAACCAGGCCAGGAGGGAAATCAGATCTTAACCAGGCCAGGAGAGAAACAGATCTTAACCAGGCCAGGAGAGAAATGTCACAGCAGAAGAATCAGATCTTAACCAGGCCAGGAGAGACATCTCACAGCAGATGGATGTCTGCTAGAGGTCAGCCCCTTCGCAATGCCAAAGCACTTAGTTAAGGCTTTATTCCCCCATAAGTGAATTCCGACAGAAATATCCACGCGGCTTATGCAACTTTGAGCCGGCCAAGGCTCCGCGGATCACCAGCGATGTAGATCACGAAGCCTTCCTGAAATACACCTGCAGGTGCCGGCTGGGAAGCGGGCGGAGCAGGGCAGCCCAGAGGGGCGCGATGCGAGAGAGCCTCTACATAAGAAGACTCTCTGGTAGCAGGGGACACGGTGAGGTGTGGATTGAAGCTGAACCTCCTGTACTACTGCTGGGGGGCTGGCACGTTTATGAACATCTAAACCACGCGTTTAGAGAAGAGAGTGCTTCTCTCTTTCTCCCTTTTTATCTCCCCTTCTCTCTCTCCCCTTCTCTCTCTCTCTCTCTCGCTCTATCTCTCTCCCCTTCTCTCTCTCTCTCTCTCTCTCTGTCTCTCTCTCTGTCTCTCCCCTTCTCTCTCTCCCCTTCTCTCTCTTTCTCTCTCTCTCTCCCCTTCTCTCTCTCTCTCCCCTTCTCTCTCTTTCTCTCTCTCTCTCTCTCACCTTCTCTCTCTCCCCTTCTCTCTCTCTCTCTCTCTCTCTCTCTCTCTCTCTCCCCTTCTCTCTCTCCCCTTCTCTCTCTCTCTCTCTCTCTCTCTCCCCTTCTCTCTCTCCCCTTCTCTCTCTCTCTCTCCCCTTCTCTCTCTCTCTCTCTCTCTCTCTCTCTCCCCTTCTCTCTCTCCCCTTCTCTCTCTCTCTCTCCCCTTCTCTTTCTCTCTCTCTCTCTCTCCCCTTCTCTCTCTCTCTCTCCCCCCCCCCTTCTCTCTCTCTCTCTCTCTCTCTCTCTCTCTCTCTCTCTCTCTCCCCTTCTCTCTCTCTCCCCTTCTCTCTCTCTCTCTCCCCTTCTCTCCCCTTCTCTCTCTCTCTCTCCGTTTCTTGCTGAGTAATGGTGCAGGTTGCTGGCAGCTCATTGAGATGCAGCACAGGGCAGAGCTAGGACAGCGGTGCAGTTAGGACGGCTTTGTTATCCACATGCCGTCACCACTGCGGACGTCGTTCACAGGTAGAGGGCAGACGTGCTCTCTGGCTAATGTGGAGCCTCATTGTGGGGCTGGTTATAGAATAGACACATGATAACCTAGCCCTTCTCAGTCCTGTTGTCGCATTATGCTCGCTCATGCCGGACAACACTCCATTCACTTCGCCGTCAAAATTAATAGGTGTCGGCCTATTTAGGAGAGGCGCTCATATTTACAAGTGTCAGATAAACTGATGAAACTTCACTTACCTAAGAAAAAGGGTCTATTTAAACAAATGCTGGGTTTTGAAGCCTCGGCGCTACCATTAAATAACTTATTTAGACGCGTTCTGTCCGAGTGAAATTATTTTTCCGAGGTAGTCTTCTTCTGTGGTGGTGGCGGTGCTTTGAAGCTTCAAAGCTGGAAAGGACTGTTGTCTGGCATGAGCGAGCGTAATAACAGGACTGAGAAGGACTAATGATAACCGTACCTTCTTAGCATGATAGCCAACCTGTCTGGAGTTGAACTTGATACATTTTATGCGAATTAAGTTATATCGAATTAAAAATGCCTTATGGAAACAGTAAAATTCGATTAAAAATCATGAAAATCGACAAAAAGTTTGTACTGTCGATCTCATCGGATTTTCTCTTGTTCGATAAAAGTCTTTTGTGATAAATGCTTTATCCGATTTAAAGCTCTAGATGGAAACGCACGTTCACCGGCTTTATTCGCATTCATATTTTTAGCGATCCTCACACAATTCAATTGACAAGTGGATGGAAACATGGCTAATGTGGAAAGAGAGAGGAGTGGAGACCAGGTGTCCAGGCTCCTCCCAGCAGCTTAGTATCCTGGGCCGTGGTTGGCTGGCTTGATTGCATAACAGCTGTTCCACACGCAGACATGAGCAGGAGGAGGAAGTGTCCAGCAGAGACAACACATGGACTGGGAGGGTCTGGGTGCTGAAACCTCTACCTCTCCAACAACATGGTGTTGAGTCTGAGCTGGACACGTTCTTGCTCAAACCTCTTCCACCTTCCAACGGCAGAGTGAGGCTAACATCATGGACTGAAGATGGTGTTCATCAGGCTACAGTGTAGTGTAACCACAGTTAGAAAACCAATGTTAAAGGCTTACACAGTGAAACAGATCAATCCTGGTCTTTATTTCAACCTTGCTTTACAAAAGTAATATTTTTTTGGGGCGGGGCATTAAGTGGTAACAACTGTCTGTTGTTGTTTTTTTTGCCTGGCGAGGGCATGACAGTCAGTCCACTGCTGTACTGTATCTGAGCTGTAGTGACTCAGATGAGTCTCCATCAAACTAGGATAGAGAGAGATGAGTCTCTATTAGGCTCAGATAGAGAGAGATGAGTCTCCATCAGACTCAGATAGAGAGATGAGTCTCCATTAGACTCAGATAGAGAGATGAGTCTCCATTAGACTCAGATAGAGAGAGATGAGTCTCCATTAGGCTCAGATAGAGAGATGAGTCTCCATTAGACTCAGATAGAGAGAGATGAGTCTCCATTAGACTCAGATAGAGAGAGATGAGTCTCCATTAGGCTCAGATAGAGAGATGAGTCTCCATTAGACTCAGATAGAGAGATGAGTCTCCATTAGACTCAGATAGAGAGAGATGAGTCTCCATTAGACTCAGATAGAGAGAGATGAGTCTCCATCAGACTCAGATAGAGAGAGATGAGTCTCCATTAGACTCAGATAGAGAGAGATGAGTCTCCATCAGACTCAGATAGAGAGATGAGTCTCCATCAGACTCAGATAGAGAGATGAGTCTCCATTAGACTCAGATAGAGAGATGAGTCTCCTTTAGACTCAGATAGAGAGAGAGAGAGATGAGTCTCCATTAGGCTCAGATAGAGAGAGATGAGTCTCCATCAGACTCAGATAGAGAGATGAGTCTCCATTAGACTCTGATAGAGATAGATGAGTCTCCATTAGACTCAGATAGAGAGAGATGAGTCTCCATTAGACTCAGATAGAGAGAGATGAGTCTCCATCAGACTCAGATAGAGAGAGATGAGTCTCCATCAGACTCAGATAGAGAGGGATGAGTCTCCATTAGACTCAGAGAGATGAGTCTCCATTAGACTCAGATAGAGAGAGATGAGTCTCCATTAGACTCAGATAGAGAGAGATGAGTCTCCATTAGGCTCAGATAGAGAGATGAGTCTCCATTAGACTCAGATAGAGAGATGAGTCTCCATTAGACTCAGATAGAGAGAGATGAGTCTCCATTAGACTCAGATAGAGAGAGATGAGTCTCCATCAGACTCAGATAGAGAGAGATGAGTCTCCATTAGACTCAGATAGAGAGAGATGAGTCTCCATCAGACTCAGATAGAGAGATGAGTCTCCATCAGACTCAGATAGAGAGATGAGTCTCCATTAGACTCAGATAGAGAGATGAGTCTCCTTTAGACTCAGATAGAGAGAGAGAGAGATGAGTCTCCATTAGGCTCAGATAGAGAGAGATGAGTCTCCATCAGACTCAGATAGAGAGATGAGTCTCCATTAGACTCTGATAGAGATAGATGAGTCTCCATTAGACTCAGATAGAGAGAGATGAGTCTCCATTAGACTCAGATAGAGAGAGATGAGTCTCCATCAGACTCAGATAGAGAGAGATGAGTCTCCATCAGACTCAGATAGAGAGGGATGAGTCTCCATTAGACTCAGAGAGATGAGTCTCCATTAGGCTCAGATAGAGAGAGATGAGTCTCCATCAGACTCAGATAGAGAGATGAGTCTCCATTAGACTCTGATAGAGATAGATGAGTCTCCATTAGACTCAGATAGAGAGAGATGAGTCTCCATTAGACTCAGATAGAGAGAGATGAGTCTCCATCAGACTCAGATAGAGAGAGATGAGTCTCCATCAGACTCAGATAGAGAGGGATGAGTCTCCATTAGACTCAGAGAGATGAGTCTCCTTTAGACTCAGATAGAGAGATGAGTCTCCTTTAGACTCAGATAGAGAGATGAGTCTCCATTAGAGTCGGGTAGAGATGAGTCTCCATCAGACTCTGGTAGAGAGAGAGAGAGATAAAGAGAGAGATGAGTCTCCATCAGACTCTGGTAGAGAGAGAGAGAGAGAGAGAGAGAGAGAAAGAGAGATGAGTCTCCATTAGGCTCAGATAGAGAGAATATAGACTCAGACAGCCCTTGTAAGGTCTCTTGCGTCTAGATGGAAGATCAGCTAAGAGGAGTCAGGTAAAAGATTATTACCTAACAGGCATGTGGAACCTATTTGTCTGCCCTGTACCTCATTCTGATGAAGATCATAATGATCGAAATGTTAATTTAATAAACTATTGAGAAGTCAATTTTCTGTGCTTTCTATTTGCTCTATAGTAAATGCAGTGTGCGACTACTCTTTTTCTCATTACCTGTTTATTCCATCATGGTTTCCATGGCAATTCTCTTCTTTTTACTGTATAATGTGTACGATCCCTCCCACTCCACTTTTAACAGCAGTCTGCTCAGACAATGTTGAGTGTCTGGATGTGAATCACTCAACTACATTATATAATCAGAATCAGAATTAGTTTTATTACCATACAGTTTTTCAACGTACTAGGAATTTGCTTTTGGTCATCAATCAATCAATCAATCAATCAAAGCTTTATTTGTATAGCACATTTCATACCCAGAAGCAACACAATGCGCTTTACAGAGAACAAGGGAGGAGGGCATACGACCCACCCCTACATATTCCAGAGGGAAGCAAAAAAACAGTAATCACCCGGGGGCCAGATAAGTGAGCTGTAAAAATTCTTCCCTGACCCCTCTCAACAAGGCGATCGAGCAAGCTCCTGGAGTATGTTTGTCTACCGGCTAAGAACATTTATAAAGCAATAAATTACATTAAATTACATTTCAGAGTAAGAGAGGCTAAAAACATCATAGGAGAGACATGGCAAACACGCGCTCGTGAACTTTTGTTTTCAGTCATGCAGTCATGCAGGATTATAACCTGCTCTAACCACCTGCATGCTAACTACAGGCCGACTTCATGCAGAACATGTACATTTCCTAAACGCCGTCCGTCTCTCTCAGGAGATATGAGATCAGGAGATATCAGATCCGACGTGTCCTGGCTGCACTGCCGTGGTGATGTAAGGGCTGACAGACCGGGGCGGAGCAGAGGTCAAGCTGGTGGCTGATTGGCTGGCGGGCCTCAGTGGTGTAATGGCTCTAGGGCAATGGCTCGGCAAGCAGGTGCTGAGCGCCCCGGCGGCTCGGTGAGCTGAGGACGTTCAGAGCATCACTCATTCACTCAGCAGAGCCCGGAGGAGGAGAGGAGTGGGGGGAGAAGGAGGAGTGGAGTTGAAGAGGAGGGAGGAGAGGAGTGGGGGGGAGAAGGAGGAGTGGAGATGAAGAGGAGGGGAGGCGGGAGGAGAGGAGGTGAAGAGGAACAGAGGGACACAGATATTAAGAACCTACCGTTGGCTAACGGGACCAACTCTTCCTCCCCCTCATTCGCTGCCATTTTCACTTCACTTTAGACACGTTTGTTTTGACATCGTGGGAACTTTTTTGACAGCGCGGGAAATGAACGTTTCGTGCATGAACACGATTCGCTGCATAATTCTTGATAAATATTATTTATTAATATTACAATATTCAAACTCTCAAATTTCGGTTCGAACTTCTTTAAAAAAAAAAAAAAAAAGATATTCAATTTTTTTCCCGAACTTCCAATGTGTTTTGCCAGCCCTAGTGCATACTCCTGTTCTTGTTTAATTGTTGGTATTGAGTCTATTTCTGCAATAACTTCAAACTCATTGCTTCAGGAAATGCCAGTAGCCTGTATTCCACATCCCCCAGGGCTGCGCCCCCACTGGGGGACAGAACACTCGTTAGGACCGGGCCAATTAGCAGTCCCTAATTGGCCCGGCTATAATATCAGTTACAATATACATAATATGCAGTATATTGATGTGGATGGAAGAAGTCTAGACTGTATCCCAAAAGGTTTTTTCTTTTTTTGGGAGAAATTGGGGCTTCCAGGCTACTTCTCTCAGCCCAGGAAGCTGTTTTGATGATTCTCCTCTCTCCTTTCTCCTCTGGTTCTAATCTGCGCTTAGAATCAGATGAGCTGTTATTGGGTGCTGAGTTATCTGCTCCTGCTGGCTGAGATGAAAGACCCCAGGCTGTGGCCTGGCATGGAGAGGAGAGACGGGCAGGTGGACCGGTATTAGATTTTGTGTGTGTGTGTGTGTGTGTGTGTGTGTGTGTGTGTGTGTGTGTGTGTGTGTGTGTGTGTGTGTGTGTGTGTGTGTGTGTGTGTGTGTGTGTGTGTGTGTGTGCGTGCGTGCGTGTGCGCGCGGGTGTACAGTAGGTGTGCATGCATGACTGCCTCTGTGTGTATAGTGTGTATAGTGTGTGTGTGCGTGTGTGTGTGTGTGTGTGTGTGTCCTGTGTATAGAGGAGATTGTGGTCTACTGATAGGAAGCCATTACGGTCTGTGATTAATTATCTAATTAATCGCAATAAATCGCATGCACAGTTATCATTTCTTGCTGGTAAAAGCCCCCAAATGAAGATATTTTAATTAAAAGACGTTACATTATTGTGGCAACAAGTAAATCATTGAATAGACATTACACAAGCTGGCTATGTTGGAAGACAACATATTGTTTTGTCAAACATATTATTAAATTATTATTTGCAATATTTATGTGTAAGGCTATCAATCAGTCTGAGCAATATTATTCAGCTTGCACCAATACGTTCCTTCGTAGTCCGCAAGCTCAACAGCCATCAGCTGCAGTAGTCTGACATTGAAACCCCCCCTGGTCAGATCCTCCCCAGGACCCCTCTGCCTGGACCGTTAACCCCCTCCTGTGACTGGTCTCTTCTGATGGACCAGTCTCTCAAATCCCGCCCCCCTGCCCCTGGCCGATCCCCCACCCAATCCCCCTTGGCCATTGAGCACCTTGTCTAAACAATAGACAATAACGGACTATTCACTACTGTATACCTGCAACACTTGAACCAACACTCGAACGGTTGAACACTACGCACAACTGTATACTCCAACGTTATTTAATTACACTGCCTACAGTACATCGTCGACACGGACATAGTCATCCATGATCGGATGTGATAAGTAGATGATACTGATAGACTGATAGACGACAGATAGTATAGAAAATCGCCAGTTTGGGAACCTTTAAGAGTCTAGCTGAGTAGCTAGGACTGGAATGAGGCATTGATTAGCATGGATAAGATAATCTACAGACAAGTGATTACACGAATTCCAATGTGCCTGTACCTGTACTTGTTACACATGCCAAATACACGTTCTATTCTGTTCTAAGCTGGTCTTGATGGATTTACCTGGTGGGCCACCCTGACAGTCTATGGCCCTGTCTGTCAGTCTACCCACCTGTCTGTCAGTCTTCCCCCCTGTCTGTCAGTCTACCTCTGGTCAGTCTGCGGCTGGATGGTATACAATGACTTTGACTGTGTTAAATGTGTGACACAATGACCTCAATACAGAGTACTGTAGATGGCGATACCGTACCATACTGAATCCAGCAAGAACCAGCTACAAACCTTAGCTGGTCATTAGATGGATGGCAGAGAGAGAGAGGGAGAGTGTGAGAGAGACAGAGGGAGAGAGAGAGGGGGGGGGGAGAGAGAGAGGGTCAGTCTGTCTGGTTAGTCTCTCCCAGCCTGTCAGTCTAAGGTGGCGTAACCATAGGACCAGGGTAGGAATTTTGTCATTTTAGTGGCAAGGCCATTTGGCCTTCAGTGTCACTCAGTTTTTTAGGGTACAAAGGCCACATGCCAAGTCACAAAGGCCATTGAGTGAAATAAGAGGATTTGAAGCCTACAAATACATGACTTTAAAGCAGTAATTTAGTGATCCCTTTAACTGAAAAATAACTTATTTATATAGCACATTTCAGCCACAGGGCAATTCAAAGTGCTTTACATGAGACATTAAAAGCATTAAACAAAATGCAAGACATTATAGACATTTAAAACAAAAAGCAGGACAAATAGAATACAGGAATACAAGTTACAGTGCAGTTTACAGATAAGCATAACTCCTCTTAGAAAGCAGTGGAAAAAGAAAAGTCTTCAGGCTTGTTTTAAAAGAACCAAGAGTTGCAGCAGACCTGCAGTTTTCTGAAAGTTTGTTCCAGATATGTGGGGCATAGAAACTGAACGCTGCTTCTCCATGTTTTGTTTTAACTCTGGGGACAGAAAGCAGACCTGTGCCAGATGACCTGAGGGGTCTGGATGGTTCATAGCGTATGAGCAGATCAGAAATATATTTTGGCCCTAGACCATTCAGTGCTTTTGTGACCTTGTTTGCTTGCTTGCGCTCAACGAAGGTAGCGGAGGTACAGGAACCCGAGCCGTAACACTAAAGTTCCTGTAGCTGAGGTTTTATTAACAAACACACGGGTTGGAAGAGCATTCTGGACATCTGCAACTAACATTAGGATGATTCCTGTAACGTTAGCTGTTTTGCTGCTAATGCAAGTTTGAGTTTGCCTCTATTTATGCCCGAGAAACAGAAGTTGAACCAATGGCAGCAAAATAGCTAACATTACAGGAATCATCAGTGTAACTGCTTTAGCCACCAACAGCTGCCGTTAATGTTTTGGAAGCTGCAGCTAGTTGTGAGCTCATGAGCTAACTAGCTATCACAATTATTGTCCTAGATTAGCATTGGAAGCATTGGAACTGATGTGTCCAGGTGACAAGACCTTAATTTAGTTAAGATCTTAATTGAGTAGACGCTAGATTTCATGTAATTTCAGTGCACAGCTATTTCTGTGGCATGGCTAGCTCGTTCCGTCCTACTACCCAGTTCTGAAGAAAAACAAGCCGGCACCAGTCCATAAGCCAGGCTTGACCTGGTCTAGTTTTCAGAGTTCATTTTCGAAACCAAACACAAGCCACCAATCATGCTTTGTGCGCTGCTAATGAATACTGCGTGGGAATGTCGCCACAGACAACCAATTCCTAAAACTGGGCAATGTTGCAAATGGAACTGGTTTCATGAATGGGGGAATAGGCGGAATCATTAATATGTCACCTCAGTAGGCCATAGATAACGGCCAAACTGACATTAATGTATATTAAAAAGTTTGAGATTGCCACTTGAATGTACTTGTTCAAAGTAAGAATTATTAAAAACACCTTTAAAGTGCCCAGCAACTCTTTGAACTCGGTGTACTTGGTACTAAAAGAAAGTAGCGTTTGATTTCTTTTCTAGCGTCGGCTTCAGAAAGTAACTTTGAACAATTTTTTATATTCCTGGTCAGCCATCAGTGCTTGGCAGGATCTCTCAGGTCTCCAGGAGGATGGCAGATTCAGGCTGTTAAGATGAGTAGTGTCGGGTGTGGCCTATCTTTCTCAGGTCATTATGAGCAGCAGCGTCACCCTTGCTCTCGCACCCACATTCAATCGCAACTCCTATTACAGTTATGGTTCCTGGACATTACCATTTTGACTTTATGGCCACTTCTTCAGTTAACAGCTTCAACTAGCAACACCTTCCTTCACTCCCCGAGCTGTTAGAGCCTCTTGTTTCCCCCCCAAAAGGATTAAGTTTGCTTCAATAATCTTTAGTGATAAGAGTGAAACGATGGAGAGGGGATCTACAGTAGGTATGTAAGTTCATGGTTTCCCTCTTTTCTTCACTATCCATGCAGTACTAGGCAACACAGTATGACCTCTACAGGCATGTATGACCTATGACCTCTAAAAGCATCTATGACCTATATGGCCTATAGCAGCTTTAATGAATGTGTCCTTTCATGATACGTTTCTCCTGTGGGGTTCATGACTGATGAGTTAGCCTCTGTTCCTGTCACACGTGCTGCAGCGAAGTGTCCTTCAAATGTGTCATTTTTCTGGAGCCATAGAAGCAACTGAAGTGGTGGTGCTTGATGAAGCAGCATGTTGTCATATGCAGAGTCCTCTCCCTTCTCTCCTCCTCCTCCCATCCTACCTTCCTCTCCTGAACCGTTCTCCTCTCCTGTCCTCTCTTCTCCTCTCACCCCCTCCTCTACTTCCCTTCTCCCCTCTCCCCCATTCCGCCCTCTCCTTGTCCTTGTGTTTAAGGTTCATTTTGAGTCAACAGATAGGGTTCAGGGATTGGGTTACAAGTACGGTTAGGGTTATGGGTAGGGCTAGGGGTCAAAGGTTATGTTTAGGGTTTAGGGGTTTTACCCAGCTCTAGTAAATGAACTGAGGGGATGAGGGAGACTATACCTGGCCTGGAGGGCGGACGGGCAGCAGCCAGGGGGCACACCGAGGGGCAGCAGCGGTTTCAAGGTGAAGCGGGTCAGTTGTGTACTCGATAATTTGTTGAGGCAGACCACCGTAGAGAGCCATCTGTGGGGCCGGCTCAGCAGACGGGGAGGATGGTGAGCAGCTGGAGAGCTGCAGATGGCCAGGGTGGTGAAGGAGAGAGAGAGAGGGATGGAGGCGGAGGAGAGATAGTGGGTGATGGACAAGGAAGTAAGAAAGGGGGATGGAGGTGGGGGAGAGGAGAAAGGGGTTTGGAGTAAGGGAGAGAGATGGGTAAGAGAGAATGAGAGAGAGAGAGAGGGAGAGAGAGGGATGGTGGAGGAGTGTGTGCTCGCGTCTCTCCTCTCCCATTATGTTTCACTGCAGACTATCTTAATAGCCCAGACTGTTATTGTTCTTCATTCTCCAGACAGAAAGGCCCTACAATCAGCCTGCTTCTCTCCTCTCTCTCACCACCCCCCATCTCTCCCCCTCCCCTCTCGTTCTCTCTCTCACCACCCCCCATCTCTCCCCCCCCCCTCTCGTTCTCTCTCTCCCCCTCCCCCCCTCTCGTTCTCCCTCTCTCCTAGTCTCTTATCACTGGTCAGGTCCGAATAGAGCTGGTAACTCTTCTCTTCCTCTGCTGTTAGGGAGACAACAGCCCAGCACACGGCTTCGTTACTCCGTGTTCTGTCTCCGGCCTTACCCAAGATGCATCCTGCCCTCGTCAGCGGTCTTTCCACAAGACATCTAGAGCGGTTCATGAATGATGCAACAGAGCAAAGTGTTTCTCTCTGTTACACTTACTCTTTTGTTGTACATCGGTTAAAACTGTACACAATGATCTGTTTTATAGTATGCCTCACAGTGAGCTGTTTGTGTGCTAGACCTCTGGTAGGATATATGCTCATGTCAGCTCATCTCTGCCTGTTGCTGCATTTCTACAGCATGGAAAAGGCACACCAAGACAGGAGTCCACTTACTTTTTTCGCTTTCCATTGAGCAAAAGGCTTTAGCCACAAGTTTTCGTATCACCTCCTTCGAGGTTCCAAGCAAGCTGAGGCGATCCAAAAGTTGATGTGAAAACACTGCAGCCTACTGATTGGTCAGGCAAATGGCAAAGGAAACTCGGCTGTAGACGACTGTACTGAACTCAAACACATCGTTTCTTTGTAATTTATTATCACAATAAATCCTCAAATTGACTGCTATTCATGTTGGATGGTTTTCATATGCATTCTGCCCAGATCACTGTCCTATAGCCTGTGCTGGTTGAAAGACTGTGCTAACGCTACAGTGAAATAGAGAAATATAACGACTCCTTGCCATGTTATAACATCGCTGAACATGTCATTGTATACCAGTTTCTCACTGTTTCACTCTTTTAAGTATATGTTCAAATCAGAATCAGATTTATTGCCAGATAGGTTTTTACACATACTGTACTAGGAATTAGTTCTGGTCAGTTGGTGCATAACAGTAATGGGTAGGCAACAATAGACAGGATGCGCACAACCCTGTAATCGCATGTCCTTATATGGGACGATGATTTCAACTTGCGAAACCATGGGATTCATCATTATGACAAGGCAGGTGTGAACTCATCCAGCGGTTTACGAACACATCGTGAATCAGACGGGAGCTTTCTTTAGAAACGTTCTTAGAAAGAAATGTAAGAACAGATCATAGGAAGATATTGGTGAATAAAGCCCATTGTCTTTGGCAGGTTGAACTTTTTCAGCTGCCTCAGGAAGTGTGTAGATCCCCCGGGGTCTACCCACCCACACACACACACACACACACACACACACACACACCGATGTCAACGCTGTCTCTCGTAGCCATGCTGTCTTCCTCAGTTAGTCTGACAGGTTAGCCTGGGGGCTGGCGGCTCATTGATGGTGTTAACACACACTCAGCACACGTAGGCCTCTGGTGGGTCTGGGGTTGACTAATCACAGATAGACCACCATGGTAGCGCTGAGCTTGGGCTGTTGGACAGGTAGCATACAGTAGCATACAGTAGCGTACAGTAGCAGTTTGCTTTGACACACTTGATTGTACAGTATTTGTAGATTCCTCTATCGGAGAGAGAGAGAGAGAGAGAGAGAGAGAGAGGATTTGAATTCCTGAAACTGATGCTGGAGAAATGGAGAACGGGCTGAATCTCCCCTCCCTCCCCTTGATGCCCCCCATCTCTTACCTCCCCTCCCTCCCTCCCTCCCCGACCCCCACCCCATCTCCCCTCCCTCCCTCCCCCTGATGCCCCCCATCTCCCCTCCCCCCTCCCTCCCTCCCCCTAACACTCACCCCATCTCCCCTCCCTCCCCCGTTCTCCCCTCCCTCCCCTGTTCATACTGAGGTGTAGTCCTCATGATTAGGAAACAGCTACAGGGCTCACATGATTTGCATACCCCCCCCCCCCCCCCCCCCCCCCCCCCACACACACACACACACACACACACGCCCCTCTCTCTCTCTCTCTCTTCTGGGTTGGGTTCCATGATTACTCAGCTGATATTCCATTAACTGTTCCATTATCATGGTGATTCAGCCAGATGCTGCCGAGCTGTAATTAATGTAGGACTCTGTCTCCTGGGACTCTGACAACATGGATGTTACTGTGAGAGCCTGACTTGCTCGCAGAATAAGTATAAATAATTAACTCTTAACATGTTACAAGTTGGCTGTCTTGGTTTATCTGAAAATCTGTTATTCATATTAATCTCCTGAATTAGCCACAGGTTAACAACACACACTCGGGATGTACGGGCGGTATCTCATTTAGGCTACTGAAGACGCTTTAGGAATGAGATGTTACTGAAGACGCTTTAGGAATGAGACATAATGAGATATGAAGTATACAAACAAGCTTAAGTGCTGCCATTGAGATTGAGGCTATGCAAACAACGCCCACTCCCTTGAAATGTATATAACCACATGTGACCATGTATAGACTGTACTCACCTTCAGTTGATATCAGCAATGTGTATGAATGATATGCCTCCCAGACTCCCACTGACCCATGGAAGACAGAGGACCCTGAGGCTGTAGGACAACTGTAACATGAATACTGATGTCTTTCCTCTGTGTGTCTGTCTGTCTGTGCTCTGTGTGTGTCTGTGCTATGTGTGTGTCTGTGCTGTGTGTGTGTGTGTGTGTGTGTGTGTGTGTGTGTATGCGTGTCTGTCTGTCTGTCTGTGCTGTGTGTGTGTCTATCTGTCTGTCTGTGCTGTGTGTGTGTGTGTGTGTGTGTGTGTGTGTGTGTGTGTGTATGCGCGTCTGTCTGTCTGTGCTGTGTGTGTGTCTGTCTGTCTGTGCTGTGTGTGTGTGTGTGTGTGTGTGTGTGTATATGCGCGTCTGTCTGTGCTGTGTGTGTGTCTATCTGTGTGTCTGTGCTGTGTGTGTGTGTGTGTGTGTGTGTGTGTCTGTGTGTGTGTGTGTGTGTGTGTGTGTGTTCCAGACCAGTGCACGGTGACCAGGTCCTACCTTTTCCTCCACAAGTTCTGGTTCTTCAGCACCATCTACTACTTCGGTAACTGGGTCTTCATTGGGGTGAGTCAGATGTTTACGTGTTAATCTAAGATCCAGCACTCAATCATGAGCAGCAGGTCTCCGGAAAGTTTCAGCAATTAACTTCCTGGAAAGCCTTAGAAATCCTGCACCTGACCAACTATGTTGTTTGTGAAAGGTAAATGACGTCAGTTGTACTAGTGAGTCATACTAGAAAAATAATTGACTTTCTGTATTGAACGAGCAATTTCTCCGCTGCTGTCATTAGCCAGAAGGGGATTCAAAATTAAAGAGAGTTATTTGTGCAAATAGTAGCATTCTCTTCAACCAAAGAAAATCTTGGGCGACTGACGGGCATCATTTTTTCCCCGACCGATTGATTTGTCGATTTGGGTCTTCTTTTTTTTTTTTGCCCACAGGCCCTGCCTACATTTCCAAATTAGGTTGATTATTTTTTAATATTCATTAGTAACTAACTAGTAATTAATTATGACATAATTATTCTTAATGGTATTTTATTAGGATGTAATTAAGGTTGCGATCACACCAGAAAGTCCGAACCAAGGACCAGACCAAATGAGTGAGGTTGCAAAATTGTTGCAGTTTTTTTTGGTCAAACCAACACATGTAAACAAATGTCATGTGGTCGTACAGGTTGCATATCTATTGGCTAGAAAAAGTATGAGGGAAAATCTATCATTAACCGCATGTAATTAGAGCAATCACTGTTACAATGGAGCCGCAACAGCGCATTGCATTTTCCATACTGGCGCTACTTGTGATTATTTGGTGCTCTGGCCAAATAACAACGGTGACCCAATATGAGCATGACGGAATCTGGACGCGTGTAAACAATGAAGGCGCGCTGCTTCTTTCAATGCAAAGGAGTCGGAATGGGGTACAATGGATCTTTTAAGAATGTAGGTTAGTCATTTGATTAGATTGTTCTGCTTTTGCCTCTTTTTTAAACATCATTCCAGAGAAATGTGGCTGTTCTTTTAATCTTATCTGTAGAGTATTTAGAGGTCATTGGGCTGATTCACCCCACCTCTAGTGAGCAGGCTGGAGTCTCTGCTGATGTTCTTTCCTCACCTATTCACTTTCATTACTGTGGCCTCATTCATTCCCCAAAGGTTGGAGTCTCCCATTAAACAAGCACAGCATCCATATGTACTTTACAGCACAACAAAGCACAACACATAACAGAACACAGCACAATACAACACAGCTCAATGCAACACAATACAGCACAGCACAATGCAACCCAACACAGCACAAAGCAATGCAACATAACATACCCCCCACCCCCTCACCAAAAAGGAAACAATAATAATTAAAGAAATCCGCACAACGGATGTTTTTCCTACAAATGTGTCATCTTGCCTTGTCCAAATTCTACAGCTCCCCCCTGGCTGGTTCCAAGCCAGTCTGCTGAAATAGACAATGTAACATTTGGCTGAGGAACTAGATAAATCCGTGGCGACTGTTGAATTGAATATGTCAACAGTTGCATGTCTACTCTGTATGCTCATTATTTTGCTATTCCCTCTGGCTCGATTCCCTCTTCTGTCCCCCCCTCACGCACAAAGCTGAGTGACTAGCTGAAAAGTTTTGTTATTCCAGAAGCCCCTACACTGTTGAATTGCAAATAGGATGGGAGACAGTCAGTGATGATAACTAAAGAATGATTATTGTTTTGGTAAGCTTACAATTCATATCAGACACCATATGCAGTGGTGTAACTGCCACAAGCAAAACTTTAGATTGAAAATAAATAAAAGAAATTGCAGTGATGACAGCAGTGACCCCTGCGGTCGGCATCAAACGGCTGCGCTAATGCAGTTAGCGTCACAGAATGAACACAACAACAACAACATAACAACGCACAACTCATCACACAATGCAACACGATACACCACAGAATCAGCACAGCACAACAAACAGCACGACATATGGTGCAATACAGACATCAGATAAGAACAGGACATCATGTGACAACTTTTGTGCAGCAACTTGTCATTTGTAATACGGGCCATTGTTTAGTATTAATTTTGTCCATGCTTTGACCCCCTGCTGTAGAGCATGGTGCAGTAACGTTTCCAACCCCCTCCAGGTGTTCCTGATAGGCCTGGCCGTTTCCTGCTGCAAAGGGAAGAAGTCTGTGATCGAAGGGGAGGTGGAGGCCGACGACTCGGATATGAGCGATGACGAGTACATCCACTGACCGGCTTGAGACCTGGACACACCCTCTGACCACCCTGGGTCAAAATACTCTACTGTCTGGAATCGTTTCAATTATTTATCTGTGCTTGACTGTTCTTGCCTGGCAGCTCAAGCATTATGCTAAATATTTTGAAAGGATTCATAGTATTTAAACCTTCTTACTGACGGAGAGGGAGATCTTAAAACAGTGGTTTTTATGATGGTTTCTGACAACATTGGTATGCTTATATGAGAGAAGATTCTTTAGATATGATTTTGCAGCATAGCCATTTACACATTTCTTTGGTTTGGTGTTTGGGATCTGTCTGTATCCATTAGCGGTAGTTGATCCAGTGTATTTATAGTTTATCCTGCCGAGGGTAGATGGGTGTTATACTGAAGCTGCGGTCCACAGAATGACGTAGACCCTGTTTTGTACAATGTCTCCAAAAGGACCAAATTGACTTCTTTAGGTCTGTATGACCCATGATCGACAAACTATGGGTTTAAGCTTTATATTGTTGTGACAGTGGTTGGAGGTTTGCTATAATGATACAAGGATGTTGGATATGGAAAGCTTATATTTTTTTCTTATTTTATCTGATTGGTTGCTGCTAGCACATTAAGTAGCCTATTTTTCTTCTAAATCCTTGCAACCAGATACCATTAATTTATTTTTCATCTAATGATCTTAACGCACCTGTTCTGATACTGACGTTGATAGTGCATGCTGCACATTTGACATTTATAATCTGCCTCTTCTTGAAAATATGGCATCTCCCCAAAATACAAAACATATGGCTTACAGTTTGCGTTATGGTTTGCATCACTTTGAAATGATTGTGTTCCTGTAGTGGTCATGTTTTTCTGTAGTGGTCATGTTTTTCTGTAGTGGTCATGTTTTTTAAGTGGCTTTATCTTGTTGACTTGCTTCTGTTGTAATGTAACAAGAACTGAATATAATATCATTTGTCTACTGTACCACTGATGGTGTCAACTTATTTATATTCAATAAAATAACTAGTGTCTTGCTGAAAGCAAGAACCCATGTTGCATAGGTATAAGTGCATGCTGCTGCACGCTCGGTTGTGTGCCCCACCCCATGAAATCCATCCACAGAGTTCAGAGAGGTATTTAGCAGCTCTTTTGCTTGTTCTAAATGTTAGGATTCTTATAAGTTAGTATCAGGGTTAGGTTATTGTGGGTACAATTATCATACAATTATGGGTGGGTACAATTATGTTATTTGCGTTATATTAACAACATAGATCAGATGATTCTAATTTAGTTAGTCTGTTTATTTTATTTAAAAGAAGGGACAATGCACATTAATCAACATATCAGTTTCCACATCGGTGCAAATGTACCAGAGTTAGCTAGTACACCTAAGCTAAACAAATGAATAGATTAGTATATTTATTTGATCCTGCTCTTGCGTTTTCACGTGCTGATCGATGTGGGCTGGGCCGGGTCAGAATCCAGGGCTGTTTTTTAGTCCCAGCACATCCCTGTCCACCGTTCATACTATGTGACCTTGAAAATCCCCTCAAATAAAAGGTAGTTTATGGGAGACTTCTTCACTACTGCCTCATACTGTAACTCTTGATGTCACATCACCTGCAGAATAGATGTGGGTTTCTATCTCTAGTCACACATATTTTGCAGGGCATATTCTGTTGGATAGTTTGGTTCGTCTGTCTCTATATCACCATCAGCATGTGGTCTTGGATGTCTGTCCAACCAGCTGTAGCTACAGTGTGGGGTGTCTTCATGTTCGAACCTCCAGATGTTCCTCTGCTTCCTGTGGTGAAATGCTGCTCAGGTCAACTCCTCAACAGCTGGAGGAGACGTGAGGTTATATAGAATAACACATCTGCCACGCACCAGAATTTCAAATACTATTCCCACTCAAACTAATCGCTTTAATGGTATTTTTGAGGGATTTTTCATGCACCTACAGTAGGCCTATGGATCCATTGAGTGTGTTAACGGCGACAGGCTATATCTCGAGCATAGGTGTAGTTTTAGGTATGGACCCTATGGATATGTCCATACCAAAGCCATGGAAACACAAATTGTCCCTACCAAAAATAATACAGAGTGAAAACTGTCGTTTTTAATTACCATTCACAACTTGCGAAAGCAAAACGGTTGGGAATTAAGGCCTGGTTGACAGCTGCGTTCAGCAAGCTATCCAATCAGCAGCTGCGTTCAGCAAGCTATCCAATCAACGAGCCTACTTTTCCCGCCTCCCTCGCCTCAGTGACCCAGCGCGTGCCTGCCTCGCGAGCTCAGGGCGCCTCACACATCGAGCATCAACTGACGTCAACGGCGGGAATTTTGATGAGGCAGCAAGTAAGATTGAAGTTATTGAACAATAGGGAATAAAATATGTTGACCGACAATTATTTTTCTGTGCAGAGTTGTATCAATGATAATAGTTTTGTTTGCTACTAAATGCCTATGTAAACTGTAATGTTAGTGCTAGCTGGTGGTGCTAGTCAGAGCTAGCTACTGTAGCTAGTAGCTATAATGTTAGGTCTTGTAATGTTTGCTGAGGCAGAGATAAGGTGCTGTAATGTTGTTATAAGTTGTCTTTAGATAGTAATAAATCAGTTTAGGTATAACCGTTGCAAACTCCTAGGTTTGAGCAATGACTAGCTAGGTTCACTCGCCCACTGAATTGCATAGTAGGCTAAACACACGAGACGTCTGGTTTGTTTATGCAATTCAGTTCAATATAGTCCAGCGTAATTATGTTAATATTTCATATGCTACACAGAATAGGCTGTAGGCTACACGGAAAATAGTGTTTCATGTCTGCAAGTAGTTTGATATTGTCAATCATTTCCCTTTTATGATAGGTGGTGAGTGGAGGGCAAAATCCCACCAGAAAAAAAGAAGACAAAAATGGACATTATAATTTTTTTGGGGTCAAAGCAGCAGAAAGGCAGGATCAGGAGAGACAGGAGATGCATCAGGGTTACAGGTGAGATTATAGTCTGACTCAACAGATATAGGTTTTGTGGATAAACCTCATCATTCATTGTCACATTGCCCAATCAGTGGCGACGGAAATTAATCTGATTCGACCACCACCCAGATTCAATCCACACTACGTGAAACAACAACCCGGTGTGTCCCTAACAAAGCTCAAATCAAACCTACGCCCCTGATCTCGAGAGTGCACCGTTTGACCAAACGTTGATATCAGCCATTGTATGTGATCGTAAATAACCTTATAACATGGCTTACAATGCTAAATTACGAACCTGCCCTTTAAGCTTATGTTTCATTCTGATGAACGGAGCAGTTAGAATACCACTCATACTGTACCAGGAGGCACACTAGATCTAATTTACACAATATACTGTACATCCTTCCTGGATTGACTCAATAAAAGGTTTCATATGATTTACAGACCATATCCCTTGCATTACTCTCATACACAATAGGAAGTCCATTTGAGAGAGGAGGAGGGATGCCAGTTATTGACTTGGAGATTGTTAGTGAGACACGCTAACCACCAGTACGACAGGCTTGTTATCTGTGAGTGAGCTCCATTGCGGAAGAGGAATGCTGACCTGTAACAAGATGCAGTGTTATTACACTGACCTCCTCCTCTGTGCGAGCAGCTTAACTGTCCCAGCCTATAGCTGGAGGCTTATTAGTTTCACATGATCTCAGCCTGTAGGTCGAGGCCTCTTACAGCTGCAGCTGTGCTTACCCCATCGTTCAAATATGTAACGCTCGCAGAAAAAATGCTTCCTGTGCACATGGCAAATGCCTGTCCGTGCACAGGAAGTGAGCGCGCAATCCCCCAGACATCCGATGATCCGTCCGGATCTGTCAGCCTTTTTGCCAATCGGTCTCTAAGGTCTGTGAGTCACGCCAGCTCCCACCACGCCCCTCTCCCTCTCTCTTATCGTGTACATCTCTGACTTGTCAGGGCGCCTGGCGCCCCGGGGTGGAAACTATCTCTCTGACAGATGATGATTTGGGGGTTCTGATGAAGATTCTTGAACAACACTCTGGAACTCGCCCCTCTGAGTTAGTTCTGCAGAGTCTGACTGTGACGTGGATCTGTGACTGATGGCACCATGGCAGCAATCATTCCAACTGGAGGCTTAGCTACAGAGAGAGAAAGAGAGAGAGAGAGAGAGAGAGGCAGACATAGGGAGGCAGAGGGGTGGGGAGAGGTAGGAGGAGAGAGAGAGGCAGACATAGGGAGGCAGAGGGGTTGGGAGAGGTAGGAGGAGAGAGAGAGAGAGAGAGAGAGAGGCAGACATAGGGAGGCAGAGGGGTGGGGAGAGGTAGGAGGAGAGAGAGAGAGAGAGAGAGAGGCAGACATAGGGAGGCAGAGGGGTGGGGAGACGTAGGAAGAGAGAGAGAGAGACATAGGAAGGCAGAGGGGTAGGGAGAGGTAGGAGGAGAGAGAGAGAGAAGCAGACATAGGGAGGCAGAGGGGTGGGGAGAGGTAGTCAGGAGAGAGAGAGAGAGAGACATAGGGAGGCAGAGGGGTGTGGAGAGGTAGGAGGAGAGAGAGAGAGAGACAGACAGGCAGACAAAGGGGAGCAATGGGGTGGGGAGAGCAGGAAGGAGAGGATGCCAGAGGGAATGACAGCCCAGTCAATGCCATTACTACTGTGACCTCTGAATCCATCAGCTGTCTGAGTTAGATAAAGCGGGGAGGCTGTGTGGTGAGTTGCCGTGTCCAGTGCTGGATTGCTCTGGCCAGGGGCCAACATGAATGCCCTACTCATAGAAAACAGCACCACCAAGAACAAGGCATGAAACGCTGTAGGCAAAACCCCATCGACTAATAGGTATCTTTCAACTTCAAATTCAAAATGGATGACCTAGAACTGTCATATTCATGCTGCATTGCCACTGACCCGTGCTGCGCACCATGAAGCCCAGAGATGGAAGAGCTCACTCGCTCATGGAGGCCAGAGGAGGACCAGGAGGGTCAGTTAGAATAGATTACAGCCTCTAACACCGAGGCCAGTCACAGCAGCTCTCTGCTGTAACAGTAGCGTGGTCCTGATGAGGAGTGTGTGTGCTTCAGTGAATTAGGTACAGTCTCTATGTAAGTAGGTTACTTTGAAGTTAAGAGGTGCCATCTGCCCAGCTGGAGCAGAGAGTGTGTCTCCATGCCAAGTATCCCAGGTGACAACCACCAGGCTTCTCAGCTGATTGTAATTATGCTCTTGTCGATAAACAAAACCATGGTGTGAGAGGGTTCAGTTGGCCCACTCATTTAAAGAGACACACACAGAATAAAGTCTGTACTGGAGTTCTCGAATGTAACTTCTTCAGACTTAATAAAGAAGAACAAAATAAATCATATAACATAAGAGTAATGAGCTTTATTTTATGCTAGCAAAAACAATAAAATTGCTGTATATTCTTTAACAATAATGCATCATCACGAACTAATGGTTCACATACTATTTTTTTTCTTCTAGAAAATGTTTAAATCACAAATATTCACACCTCTGTTATCAGTACCTTGTGGTTCTTTCTTTGATGATGGGTTCATCACAGAATGTGCTCACAAACACGTAACCGATATTCCTTTAATACAGCCTGCTGCTCCAGTGTTAGGTAGGTCACACTTTGTTTTTTGTATCTTGTCATCCATCAAATCATAAACATCAAATCTATCATACTCTTGGTATGCTTGTAACGCTGGAAACATACGCTTGGTCATCTCCCACCTGGACTACTGCAACTCCCTCCTTGCTGGGGCCCCGGCGTCAGCCATTAAACCCCTCAAACTTGTCCAGAAAGCTGCTGCTCACCTGGTGTTCAACCACCCCAAGTTGTCCCACACAACTTCCCTTCTCCATTCCCTACACTGGCTCCCTGTAGCGGCTCGCATCCAGTTTAAAACTCTGGCGCTAACCTACAGGGCAATGAAAGGAACAGCCCCCTCCTAGCTGATGTCAGGACAGCAGAGTCGCTGCTCATCTTTCGTCGCTGGCTCAAAACTCATCTCTTCAATAAGTACTACAACGATCCTCCCTCTTAAGCACTTATTGTATTTTAGATTGCTATTGCACTTTGCCTTCAGCACTAGATTATGCTCTTAGTCACTTGTTTTAGAAAGAAGATGCACTTGTGAGTTCTGGCAAGTAGTAGTACATTGGCTTTTCCTACGTTAAATGCAATTATCGTTAGTCGCTTTGGATAAAAGCGTCTGCTAAATGACTTATAATGTAATGTAATACTCCATACTGGAGTAAACATCACTTACATAGAGAGACATCGGTGTCCAAGAAAAGCACAAAGAACTTTCTAAAGCAAGTACAACCTAACATGCAGAGGGTTTTCATTCCACGCCTTGTTTCTCTGCAACTTGCCTCACAGCAACACGTTTTCCCTCGGCTTGACCTTTCTGCCGTGGCTGTCTGGGGAAATAAGGTTGTTTTTGTTGATGTTGTTGTTGGTGGTGGTGGTGTTGGTGTTGAAGAGAGAGAATGTGTCACTAGCAGGTCTCAGGTTGAGCGACACGAGTGCCTGGGGCAATGGCCGACCTAAGATGGAGGATCAGGTTCTCTTCCAGAGGGAGTACCTACAGTACAGAACATGCCTCAGAGCAGAGTAGGTGACAGGAATACTATTATGATTGAACAGAGAAACACATCTGCCACTGTTACATCAATGTACTACATCGAAAGAATAATTGTTATATTTTCTTGGAGAGCTGGTCTCCACCATCACTTCAGCTAGCATTTCTATAACTGATAATACATACATAATAATACATTTCAACTGGAAATGCTTTAAGAACCATACAATGGATTTTAAAACAGTTTTGGATGGATCGGCAGGGGTCTTCAGTAGATGAATAGCAAAGCTAGCCAAAATTATAACATTCATCCAACATTCAATGTTGAAAATTTTGTGAGTGCCCCTGATAGCGGGGGGAGAGCAGTGTTCTCCCACTCCTGACTCAAAAAGCCTCTCTCCTGAATGACATCAGGTCATTTACATGGTCATGCTCTACAGAACATGGTCCCAGGTGCTGCCCAGAGCTGCTGCTTGTTCCTGGCGGTCTGGCACACACACACAGACAGACGGGAGAGTTTCTCATCTATACCAGATACTCTCTACTACACTATCATGAAATGAAGCAACGGTATTCAACTTAAAAAGTTATTATGGACAGGAAATAGTTTGCAGCTGTTCCCTCTACTGTATTTACTAGTGTTGGGGCCATGGTGGTTCCTCTGATTGAAAGCTTTATAGATATCATGCGTTTTTTAGCTCAATGATATCATGGCGGAGGTGAGAAAAACCAAAGCACTTACTCACAGAGCTTGTGGGGGCGCAAGTCCGAGAAAACGCATTTTCTCGCATGTATTGTTTTAATCTTCCAATTGTCTTTGGTTGGTTTCAATGGTTCAGATCAAAACGTTGACAAAACTAGCACTTTTATACGAAGACAAATTCTAAAATGATTTTAGTTTGTCAGATAAAAAGTACTGCCGTGCTTCACTTTACACAAAAAAGCCTAAATAAATAAGCATTTGGAGTGGAGAGGATATAACCTCTTTGCTTGTACTGTATAATCCTGCCCCATATGTCCCAGGTGGGTCATTAAGTAATTGGTCAACCATATGAGTCAGCAAAATCTTGGCTTCCATTTCAGCCAATTACAATACATCTCACAGACAGCCCTGGCCCAGACAGTAGCCCTAATCAATGTACAAAAGCGTTTTGCAATGGAAGCTGATTGAGTAGGCCTAACCTTAACGTGTTGACTTCTAAACATGTCTGTGGATTAGCCTATAGGCTAGGCAGTCAACACAACCTAAATAAACTGTCCTGACATGGGGATGGGATAAAACTGCATTATTCTCATTTGATAAAAGCAAAGAGGGGTTGAGAGTGGGGATTCAGGCCCTCTCTCCATCCTCTCTCTCA
>NC_140258.1:12594326-12624326 GCF_949987555.1 Borostomias antarcticus
TTGGGCCGAGAGCTACCAGAATAATTCATTAAAACGAGTGCAAAAAAGTCAGATGTGAAATGTGCATATGACTTTCAACAAAGCATACAGTTTGGAAATCAACTTATAGCCAATGGATGCAGGGGATGAAGACAGGCCGATGGGGATGAGGACTGCGGTTGTGTCGGCTGACAGCCTTGCTTTTACCTTAACTACACAGCGCTCCCATAACTCCAGACTGCTGTCAACACCATGCTGCTCCAATAAGCTTAAGTGCTTTACAACATGGTGGTAAATTAAATGGTGGAACACAAATGCTACAATCTAGCTCCTTAACGGTGGAAAAAGCCAGAGACATGCACTTTGCAAACCTGCACTCGACTTACTTCAAAATCCATGTCAGAATACCGCGACTTTCTTCTCTGTAAAGACAAGACAGAGACGATCAGACTGACCTGATCTCACTCTTATGGTGCGTTCGTTTGTGGTCGGAGGTGGCAAGTCGCAAGTGGCAAAATACCCACCTCCGACCTGTGTGCATTCGAGCTATATACCATTATATCACAGTTACCTAGTTATATCTATATACCATTATATCACAGTTACCTAGTTATATCTATATACCATTATATCACAGTTACCTAGTTATATCTATATACCATTATATCACAGTTACCTAGTTATATCTATATACCATTATATCACAGTTACCTAGTTATATCTATATACCATTATATCACAGTTACCTAGTTATATCTATATACCATTATATCACAGTTACCTAGTTATATCTATATACCATTATATCACAGTTACCTAGTTATATCTATATACCATTATATCACAGTTACCTAGTTATATCTATATACCATTATATCACAGTTAACTAGTTATATCTAGTGCATTCAAGCAACTGGGGGCTGAGAAACATATCCGAATTTGCGACGAGGAAGTGCGAGTTCATGCGGCGTTTTATTTAATCATTCCTAGTAGCAAGTCGCAATTTGCCACCTCCCAGTTATAAACGAACGCACCATTACTACAGTCTCTGTCAGGAAAAATGACAAACCAACACTCTCTAAACACGACTACTCAGTCTTGTTGAATAAAGAAAGCTGCATTGATAACCCCCCCCTCATGTCAACAGCACAAATGTGCACTATATTGCTCTGCTATAGCTAATGTACAGTTCTGCTATGGCTACTCTATGGTTCTGCTGCATGGTTCTTCTATATGGTTTTGTATGGTTCTGCTGCATGGTTCTGTATGGTTCTTCTATATGGTTTTGTATGGTTCTCCTGCATGGTTCTGTATGGTTCTTCTATATGGTTTTGTATGGTTCTCCTGCATGGTTCTGTATGGTTCTTCCATATGGTTTTGTACATCTCTGCTGTTTGGTTGTGCTCCGGGCGACCTGTTTGACGAAGACGCCGCTACGGCTCCTCCCCCTACCTCTAGCGAGCTCATGGATATGGTGGAGCCCGTCTCGCTCCGCGACAGCCCTCCGCTCTCCTCCATCTCCGCCAGGAAGTTCTTGACGGCGGTGCGGGGTTCGAAGGGCAGGCTCTGCATGTGCTCCTGGGGGCCGGGGTACTGCTGCTCCATGCCGGCCCCGGGGCCCATGCTAAACTCGGGGCTCATCTTGTAGTGCTGCATCAGCCGCTCGTGGGGGACCGCGTCCATGCCCATGCTCATCTTGCCGTCGTCCTTCAGGAGCGTCGGGATGTTGCCCGCCCCCGAGGCGGCCGAGGCCCGCGGCATGACGATGTAGTCCGTCTCCATCATCTGGCCCTGGGGGGCGTGGCCTCCCATGTCGTGGCCGCCGGCCATGTCCTGGTCGCTTTGGCGGAGGGCGTCGTCGGTGCACAGGTAGACGGTGCGGCGCATGTCGGACGTGCCGTCCCCCATACACGCGTCTCCCAGGTCGGCCACGCCCAGCGGCAGGTGCAGGCCGGACGGCTGCTGGATCATGACCTTGGAGATGATGTTGCCGGGCAGCGTGGAGTAGTTGAGGCCCTCGTGGCCCTTGTCGTCCTCGTCGTCGTTCAGCGAGATGCGGGAGAGCGTGCCGGTGATCGTGGCGGCGCGGCACGAACCCATGTCTTTATGGAGGGCTGGATGGACAGACAGAGAGAGAGAGAGAGAGAGAGAGAGAAAGAGAGAGAGGGGGGGGGGAGTTACTAATGCATCATATTGAGATTGATCATAATGTAAGTTCCCTTTATCAAACACAAATACAGTAGATTGAATAATGGCTTCTCGATATCGATCACGGTCCATGGAACATAGAACATGGAACATACAGGATCTCAAAGCTGTTCTATGCTGCATGTTGAGGAGAACCATCCAAGTGCTGATGTCTGAAGTGGATAAATAGGGATGGCACCAGTGCACACACACACACACACACACACACACTGTACACACACACTGTACACACACACACACACACACACACACACACACACTGTGTACACACACACACACCAAGGGGCCTTAGAAGACCTGTAGTAAGCACCAGCAAAGAAACAAGCTTCTCTGGAGGACTTTCCCATCAAAAAACAGGGTCTTAGGATGGGTTTAAAGAGCGCTAGGCCGTGTGCTAGGCAGGCAGGTGACTACCGTAGGGCCGGCCTGTCAGGCCATCCGTCTGCTCCGGGGAGAACAGGCTGTGCTGCCGAGGTGTTTCGGGGGGCGTTTTAATCTTCTCCTCCCCGCTCTGAGGTGAATTACCTCAGTGGTTCACAAACCGTCTGCAAGGACACCGCAAGGTCATAAACCATCCAGTCTGAGCACCACTGTTTTGGGTTTGGACCTGGAACAGATCACCGTGTGTGAGTGTGTTTGTTTGTGTGGTGTGTGTGTGAGAAAGAGCGAATGATCTAGATGTTATTAGCTGAAATCACACAGTGGGTAAAGACTGTTAGACTGGTGGATGGTCTGTGACGAGAGAGAGCCCATAAAGACGTCTGGCTCCAGAGTGTAAAAGGCACCAGACACAGACGCAGTACCGACCGATGACCTAGCGAGGTCCCGCCAGGAGCCACTCACATTACCGGGGGACCGTTCATCTCTCAGCTGCTATGAGCACTGATCAATATTTCTGACGTGGCACAGGACGTTCTGTCCTTGTGCTCATGAGTCATATCGGACGCGCCAGAAGTTTCTCACGGGGAAAATATTTATATTCTATTCTATTAGACGTAGCGAGGCTTCGTCTTTTTTTTTTTTTAATTAGACATCAGGCGAACGCAATCACACAGCGCGCCCGTTGGCTGAGCCGCGGACGCTCTTTTCTGAGGCGCCCGGCGATGATGAGTCATGCAGGAGCGGCGCTGTAGAGAGACGCCGCCCATCGCGTAGCCGCGGCGGCGTGGAGTTTCATTTAAAACAAAACATCACAAAGAGACAGATAAATGGAAGCGAGCACAGCCATTGTTATTCAAGTGAAAACCCTCTTCCTTCCTGCCTTCCTTCCTTCCTCTCTCTCTCTCTCTCTAACATTTCCTTTCAGCCAACCCCCCCCCCCCCCCCCCCCATTCTAACATTTCCTTTCAGCCCCCCCACTTTCCACCTAACATTTCCTTTCAATTGAACAATGCGTCCGTTTCCCCGGCTGATAGATGATATCCAGCAGTCCTCTTCTTCATACAGAAGCGCTTCTCTCAGAAGCGCCTCACATCGGCGCAGTGTTTTGATAAGCGAGCCATGCTTCTGTGGGGGTGGTCATGTAACCAGCGCTGGTCTCCCTGCCAGGCTGCCTAACCTCCTCTGGGCCCACAGGTGGGGCGATCGCCACCCTCGTTAAGACAGAACCATCTGGTCCTTACCTGAGCGGCAGGCGATGTCCACATCCTTCTCAAAGTCTGTCTGTAGGGGCAGAAGAAGCACATTGGTCAACACACACACACACACACACAGATTTCCCGCCTCCTCCTGTCCACATGTCGAAGTGTCCTTGGGCAAGACACTGAACCCCAAGTTGCTCCCAATGAGCAGGTTAGCATCTTGCATGGCAGCTACCGCCATTGGTGTGTGAATGTGTGTGTGAATGGGTGAATGAGAGGCCATTGTAAAGCGCTTTGGATAAAAGCGCTATATAAGTGCAGTCCATTTACCATTTACCATTTCTTTATATGCACCGTTATAAACATTATACCTGATCCTACAGCAGGCCCAGTCTTATGCCTCTATGTGCTGAATGCAGAGCAACGTCAACTAGATTAACGGCAGAGCGAGTCACATCCGCCCATACGCTATTTCATCATGGTAGAGATGCAGCCATAGAGGGCTTCTATAGCCTCTCCCTGTTATTAGAACAGAGGACTGGCAGGCTAATGGCCCAATTCCTCTCCGCTCCATCTGAACAATACATCAATTAAAGCCCCAGTAAAGTGCTATTGCTGCAGGAACACTAGGACGGCACTCGCTGCTAATGGCTGCTATTGAGCACCAGATCTCCAACAATGCCATCCTGCCACAAAGGAAGTTATTACAATCGCAGGGACATTAGAATACCAATGGAGGATGATTGTAGTGATGAGCCCTTGGCGCCAGGATAGATCGAGAGATCGGCTTGTGTGTGTGTGTGTGTGCGTGTGTGTGTCCCATCTCAGAGGTCAGACAGAGAGCACTGCTTCATGTCTCTGAACCCCGGGGGAGCTCGGAGAGATGATAAAGATGCATGAAAAATATGAAAAATCTGTCCAATCACAGGAAACGAGTAAAACTTTGTGTCTTGAGGGCTGGGGGGAAGCAAGGAGAATTGATGTAGTCTATTAAAAAGGCCAAGTGTCTCACGCTCGCTGTAATTAAGAGTTAAAACCAAAGTGCTGTTTGGAAAACGACCCCCAGGAAACAATGCCTAATGCAGTAGATTCCATATTAAAGTGAATAATATAATATAATGATCCATTGCAGGAAGAAGGGCGAATAATATTGGGGTCATGGGGGGGACTTGAGGTATGTGACTGTGCCATCAATAACCAGAGAAGAGCACTGGAGACGCTGCTGAAATATGGCTCTCGTTTACCTACAGCCGGTTTGGGGGCGACTCTCACAAACACCTCGATCATTCACCATAGCTCCTCTACGACCTGCGCTGCTCCGTCGGCAGGAATAATTATACCCCCAGTATATAATTGTAAGACTGCAAATTACCCCATCAGACGTGCCTCTCTGGGTACGCTGCTAGTTTTATTGCAGGACTAGAAGTGTTGTAGTGTTGTGTACAGTATGTTTACCATGATCTGGGCGTGTCCGTTGGGGAAGGTTCCGGTTGCGTCAGCGCTCATGGGGTCTTGGCAGTTCCTCAGTCGACATCTGAACGCATCCTGGACCTGGGGGGAGGGGGAGAGAGAGAGAGAGAGAGAGAGGGAGGGAGAGAGAGAGAGAGAGAGAGGCTCGTTTAGTGTTCGCAAACGTACAAACACACCGGCTGTGAAAATGACTTTATGTTCAGTTGCTGGACTCCTACTACTGAACATTCTCCCGAAATTGTGTGAATGGTCTTTAAAAGATTCTCTGCCCATCTTCTGAATGTACAGTATAAGTATGATTTGAGGTTTTATATGACCAAGATAATATACTGTACACACATGACCATCTCCCATTGACCTGATATTACATTACGTCTGTTTCCCAAGGGTTCAATTAAATAGATAACTGCAAATGGATGTGAGAATCATCTTAGTTTCATTTTGGGAGTTAATCTAGGGCAGATTACTAATCTGTCTAATTAAAATTAGGCCCTCGGGACGAATGTGGGCCTAGCAGTATCCCCTCGCCTGACCATCAGAACCGAGCGTTTGATCATCAGAACCGAGCGTTTGATCATCAGAACCGAGCGTTTGATCATCTGAGCCGAGCGTTTGACCGTCTGAACCAAGCGTTTGACTGTCTGAGTCGAGCGTTTGAACGTCTGAGTCGAGAGTTTGACTGTCTGAGCCAAGCGTCTGACCGTCTGAACCTAGCGTTTGACCGTCTGAGTCGAGCGTTTGACCGTCTGAGCCGAGCGTTTGACCGTCTGAACCGAGCGGTTGACCGTCTGAACCCAGCGTTTGACCGTCTGAGCTGAGCGTTTGACCGTCTGAACCAAGCGTTTGACCGTCTGAGTCGAGCGTTTGACCGTCTGAACCAAGCGTTTGACCGTCTGAGTCGAGCGTTTGACCGTCTGAGCTGAGCGTTTGACCGTCTGAACCGAGCGTTTGACCGTCTGAACCGAGCGTTTGACCATCTGAGTCGAGCGTTTGACCGTCTGAACAAAGCGTTTGACCGTCTGAACCTAGGGTTTGACCGTCTGAGCCGAGCGTTTGACCATCTGAGCTGAGCGTCTGACCGCGCGTGAGCGTTATACCTCTCTCCTCAGGATGCAGTGGACCATAACGATGACGAAGCCCTGCAGGGAGTCGAAGACGGCGAAGAGGATCTGGAACAGGATGGAGCGCTTGTCCGTCATGGCGAGCACCGCAGACATCCAGGTGAGGGCCAGCAGGGGCAGCACCACACAGGAGCTCCACAGAGACGCCCTGGGGGGGCGGAGGACGAGGGAGAGAGGGAGGAAGAGGAGAGAGGGAGGAAGAGGAGGAGGGATACAGAGGAAGGGAGGGGAGGAGACGGAAGCGCCTGGTAAACATCCCGTCCTGTTCCATCCAGTCATCGCTCATTCCAACATGTTTATAATGTTAGAGGCATCAATTATTCACAGCTCAATTTATGAGAGGACAACCACGATAAGTGTGCTGGCTTAGAAGTTCTGTGGCCATGTAAGATTCCTCATGATGTCTCTTGGATCTGAGGCATTCCTGCTTTTCTGCTATTCTATTCTATTCTATTCTATAGCTGTGGCATGATATTCTATTCTATAGCTGTGGCATGATATTCTATTCTATAGCTGTGGCATGATATTCTATTCTATAGCTGGGGCATGGTATTCTATTCTATAGCTGGGGCATGGTATTCTATTGTAATTCTTTCCTGATAGTTTAGTTCTACTTTGGACCTCAGACCTCAGTATTTTATTGTAGTTCTTGTTTGGTCAGACTGAGACTTCAGTATTCTACAGTAGTTCTACTGCCTAACATTAACGTTCATTTACAGTCATCCACAGTAATCTGCAGGCATCTGCAGTCATCCACAATCATCCGGAGTAATCTATAGTCATCCACAGTCATCCACAGTCATCTACAGTCATCCACAGTCATCCAGTCATCTACAGTCATCCACAGTCATCCACAATCATCCATAGTCATCCACAATCATCCATAGTCATCCAGTCATCTACAGTCGTGTAGTCATCCACAATCATCCATAGTCATCCAGTCATCTACAGTCGTCCACAGTCATCCACAATCGTCCATAGTCATCCAGTCATCTAGTCATCCACAATCGTCCATAGTCATCCAGTCATCTACAGTCGTCTAGTCATCCACAATCATCCATAGTCATCCAGTCATCTACAGTCATCTAGTCGTCCATAGTCATCCAGTCATCTACAGTCATCTAGTCATCCACAATCATCCATAGTCATCTACAGTCATCCACAGTCATCCACAATCATCCATAGTCATCCAGTCATCTACAGTCATCCACAGTCATCCACAGTCATCCACAATCATCCATAGTCATCCAGTCATCTACAGTCGTCCAGTCATCCACAATCATCCATAGTCATCCAGTCATCTACAGTCGTCTAGTCATCCACAATCATCCATAGTCATCCAGTCATCTACAGTCGTCTAGTTATCCACAGTCGTCCATAGTCATCCAGTCATCCACAATCATCCATAGTCATCCAGTCATCTACAGTCGTGTAGTCATCCACAGTCGTCCGTAGTCATCCAGTCATCTACAGTCGTGTAGTCATCCCCAGTCGTCCGTAGTCATCCCACGGGCCGTCCTTGGCACTTACATGGCATTGCTGGCTGTAGTTGCTGACAGGGCGGTTGTTGATACCACGCCACATTTGGCACACTTCAGAGTTAATCCTGTATGGGGCTCGCTCATCTGTCTGTAGGACGACCACAGCAATAACAACATTAGCACCACCTTCACAGCTTCTCTCTAAACCCCCGGCCTGTTAGGCATGGCAGAGGGAGCCAGGGAGGGGGTGGGGGGGGGGTTTAAGGCACTCTCACCCCGTCCTGTTAGGCATGGCAGAGGGAGCCAGGGTGGGGGTGGGGGGGGGGTTTAAGGGACTCTCACCCCGTCCTGTTAGGCATGGCGGAGGGAGCCAGGGAGGGGGTGGGGGGGGGTTTAAGGGACTCTCACCCCGTCCTGTTAGGCATGGCAGAGGGAGCCAGGGAGGGGGTGGGTGGGGGGTGTTTTTAAGGGATTCTCATCCTGGACTGATTCTGCCACGTCGCTCTCCAGGGGGATCTGACCTCATTATGTTTGTACTGATAATTTCCTCTGAACAGCCAGAAAAAGGAGATCTCATTTCCATATATTGAGGGAAAAAATATACATCTACTCAGGTGTGTGTGTGTGTGTGTGTGTGTGTGTGAGTGAGAGAGAGAGAGAGAGAGAGATAGAGAGAGAGAGGTGTGTGTGTTTGTGCATTTGTATGAGAGAGAGTAAGTGTGTGTGTGTGTGTTTGTGTGTGTGTGTGTGAAAGAGAGAGAGAGAGAGGTGTGTGTGTGTGTGTGTGTGTGTGCATTTGTATGAGAGAGAGTAGTTGTGTGTGTGTGTGTGTGTGTGTGTGTGTGTGTGTGTGTGTGTGTGTGTGTGTGCAGTCACGACTAGAGGTATGGGTAGTACGGAGTAAGGAAGTAGGGCACTGTGAATGTGAACAGTGTCACCTTGTGAGAGTCCCAGAACCAGACTTCAGTAACACTGTGGGCATGCAGGTCCTCACAACACCTGATCCTGTCACTGTGGTCAGGTTATGGTTGTGACTGTGGGGGTGGGTTAGGGTTGTGATTGGGGTTATGGTTGTGACTGTGGGGGTGGGTTAGGGTTGTGATTGGGGTTATGGTTGTGACTGTGGGGGTGGGTTAGGGTTGTGATTGGTTAGGTTTGGGGTGGTTGTCTTACCCGGCACGATGCTTCAGCTTTTTGTCCAGTATTCCGTCTCTTGACACCAGTTTGTTGAACACCAGGATTCCGATCACCATGTTCACCTGGCAGCAGCGGAGGAAGGAGTGCAAGGGACAGCGGGAACGTCAAAGACGCCAGAGATGCGATTCATTTACATTCTGGATCTACTGCTGCACTGGTAGGCCTTTTCCACCAAGAGGGAACCGGTTCGGTGCCGGTTCGCGAACCTAGTTTTGAATGGTTCCGAGCATTTCGACTAAAAAGAAATGAGTTCGGGAACCCGAAAGCTGGTTCCGAACCGGCACCACAAAATAGTAGGTTTTTCAGTGCGAACCGTGACGACGTCATGGGCGTGGGCCGGCGTACAACGGTTCGGCTCAAAACTGGTCGAAACGCGGGCCCGTTCTCTGGACAGAACCAAGGTTCCAGGGATTTTGAAACCAACCGGTTCACGAACCAGAGTTCTTTTGGTGGAAAAGGGCTATGGGAGACAAAAGTGAGAAAATTCCATAGATGTTCCATAAACTCTGACATACTGTCCTGAGACGCATATTTGTGTCTAACGCCTCCTTTTTATGTTCCTACGAGGTCGAGGCAACCTACAGTAATGTACACAGCGACCGCTCCGTGTTCAGTTGTGGCACACCTGCCTGGGTAGACTGTAATCACAGCCGTCTCTGAGTGAGGAGGCTAGTTGATTGACCTCATCCGTTCTCAGGTGTTCCTCTCCTCTTCTCAGTTTGGCGTTGACCCTGGGGTCTGAGTAGTTTGTTCATCACTGTGGCATTTCCTAGTGCATCAGGGCTGTCTCCCTCCTCTCCTCTCTCTCCCTCCTCTCCTCTCTTATCCTGCTCTCATCTCTCTCTCTCTCCCTCCTCTCCCATCCTGCACTCTTCTCTCTCTCCCTCCTCTCCTCTCTCATCCTGCTCTCTTCTCTCTCTCTCCCTCCTCTCCTCTCTCTCCCTCCTCATCTCTCTCTCCCTCCTCATCTCTCTCTCCCTCCTATCCTCTCTCATCCTGCTCTCTACTCTCTCTCCCCCTCCTCTACTCTCTCCTCTTGCTCTCTCCTCCTGTTCGACTTGTTCCTCGCGTGTCTCTCTCCTGCCCTGCTCTCCACGTTCCCTTCCTCTCCCCTACAGTAGCAATAGTAATCCTCTTTAGTGAGGGTGAGGGGTTTTGTGTGACCCGCGGGTCCCACGTTTATGAATGACCTTGAACTGCCGCGGGCCGCCCCGCACCACCGCGCATATTTTCACCCCCCCCCCCCCCCCACAGCCCGCAACCCGCTGCCATTAAATACACGTTAAATCCAAATAGCCTACACATTAAATCTTAAATGCGCACCTACGTTTATAAGACCCTGGGCTAGGGCACGGAATCCATCGCCAGCCAGATAAACGGCCTCAGATCTTGACAGCACAATTCAACACGGGCGTCGGTGACTTCAGACTTTACTTGAGCTGGAATCTTTGTATTGTTTAAGAACGCAGCCGTACCACACTGCGACGAATCCTTCTCTTAACATTAGCTTCTCCGCATTTGTATCTTGTCGTGTTGGACGTACCAGACTGGTGGCTGTGTAGCCCCGATGTGACCCCAGAGATAGGCTGTCACTCCTCTAATCTGGGGTCACGTATATAAGGATATACAAAAGGGTGACCGGACTATTCCGGGCAGCGGACGCTCACCATGCATTCCTGTAGATGTCTTTTGTCTTGTCGGTTCGTTTATAGGTGAAATAACCACTGTTATAGCCTATTTTTCACTCATTTATGGGTTTTCTCCTTCTTCTTCTTCTACGCTCTAGCGGAAATAGCGCGTGCTCTGTGCGATACGTCACAAAGCGCTTTACAATGGCCTATCATTCACCCATTCACACAGACATTCACACACCTATGGCGGTAGCTGCCATGCAAGGTGCTAACCTGCTCATTGGGAGCAATTTGGGGTTAGGCGTCTTGCTCAAGGACACTTCGACATGTGGACAGTCAGAGCTGGGATTCGAACCACTGACCCTTCGATCATTGAACGACCACTCTACCGCCCCATATATACAATGTTTACCCGCCCCGACCCGCCCCGCCAATAACGTCAATATTTCTTGACCCGCCCCATCCCGCCCAGCGAGTTAACCACGGGACCTGCGCATCACTAATCCTCTTCTCTCTCCTCTCTCCCGCCCTCCTCTCTTCTCTCTCCTCCCTCCCTTCTCTCTCCTTTCCTCTCTTTCTCTCCTTTCCTCCCTTCTCTCTCCTTTCCTCTCTTTCCTTTCCTCCCTTCTCTCTCCTCTCCTCTCTTTCTCTCCTTTCCTCCCTTCTCTCTCCTTCCCTCTCTTTCTCTCCTCACACATCCTCTCTCCCTGTTCTGTTATCTCTTGCTCTCTCGGGTTGGATCGGTACCATTTTTAATTTGAGTGATCCTGGGTGAAACAACAGAATCTTACCAGAACCACGGCCGCGGCCGGCCCAACGAAGGCATAGAGGAGACCCCCTTCCAGAGACAGCCAGCAGCTGCAAAGAGAGAGAGATGAAGTGGAGATATGAGCCAAAACACTCTCATCTGAAATTAACTCCCAGCATCAAATTAATGATGCAGAGCAGCATACAGTGGCGTTATCCACATGTGCCAGGGGAGTATCACCATATGCTGCTGTTCAGACAGTCTAAAACATTGTTTATGCATCCGCGGTACCCAGCAGAGACACAATTCAGGAGGATTTAGGGGCTTGGATGAAATATTTAAAGATGCCTGGCAGGTGCTTCTGAAATGTCGCAGGGTTCCAAGCCAGTCCGGGTTCACGCCCCCCCTGTTTTAGCTGATTTGACAGAAGCCTAACAGAAGTTAAAGACTTGGCTGTCAGCCTAGAAGACTGTTTTAAGACCGAAAACAAATTCAACAGTCCTTCCTCTGGATGCAGTTCACGTACCCGTGTTCCAGGGTGATATTACGGAGATTACGCTCCTGTGACTGAGCAGGGCTGCCCGAGAGTGATTTTCAAGCGCCCACGCGTATTGGTGTGATGCTATTATGCTAATTCACAAAATTAGAAATCAGAGGATGGACTGAACAGAAGGATTAGCATAGCATTAGCATCCTGGTACGTTTATGCAGGCTAGTGAACAGTGCTGACAGTGGGTCTGTTGGTAGGATAAAAGAGAGGGAACTTACTACTGGGGTGTCCCATAGCCTTTAGCTTTGGTGAATCCCATAGAGATGGCCACCACTAAGGCCGGTAATCCTGTAATAAAGAAGGGAACGGTGATTAGTTATTTAGTGATGGTTGTTTGTCGATGGGAATTACAGCTGGGTTCCAGTTCCACATGGAGCTGATGGGAGGTAGGTTTCTCCTCACATCCTGGTAAAGGTTGACATGCCGTATACAGACAGATATGCGTACAGGTCAATGGTATGTGCTATGGTCAGGGGCGGACTGGCCATCGGGAGCACCGGGAATTTTCCCGGTGGCCTGGCGCGCCAACTGGCCTGGCCCGCGGTGAATGGCCTACCCCCCGTCAACAAGTCGCGCAGCATCCCCCCCACCCCCGTCAACAAAACAAAACTAAAGGTGTTCCATCTCACCGCGTCGGCTCGGCTCGTGGACTGACTGGGGCTACATTTCCCGGCAGGAAATATTCACCCAGTCCGGCCCTGGCTATGGTTTCGCAATCTTTTAACAACAGGGACAGATTGATTCTCTCCATGTTTAGTAACTATGACGACTGCAGTAGTCACGGCCACACACTTAGGGCCTGTTCTTGCTGGTGATCTGGCTGCAGCTCCAGCTCCACCATACGGGCACAGAGCTGCAAACAAAATGGCAGTTATGCAATAAGGAGCCTGGGAAGAGGCATGCTAGATTTCTCCCTGTGTTGATGGGGGCTTCCCTACCCCCCCCCGCCCGCCCCGCCCCGAAACCACCTTGCTATGGATTGGTGTTATGGATTGTGGCGTACTGTCCTACTGTAGCTGAGCTGTGCCTGGAATATTAATGCCCCCCCTCTCCGTAGCAGGGGGCAGACAGGATTCAGAGATGTACGCGTCCCTCTGTAGGTACGAGGCGTGGGACCCTGTGGTGATCCTGTGGCTCTCCGCGGCGCTCCAGAGGTGCGGGGCTCCTAATGTACTCGGCCCTCGTATTAATCACCGCGCGGCTCGCTAGCTCGTACGCCCACACACACGCACGCTCGCTGCAGAGCTATCCCTGTGGGAGAGAACATCTTCCATTTCTCCTTCTCCCCCCGAGAGAGACGCTGCCATCATGCCTTCTTCTGCGCGTTTCATCTGGGGCCAGCAGCCTGTGATCGCTACGTATATCTGCATTCAAATAGCCTGGCGTGAACGCATTCGCCCCCGTCTCTCAGGGGTTATAGGTCACCGGTAGTTACATTGTACAGCGTGATGTTCCCTACAATGAAAACAGCTCCAGATCAGAGAGCAAGGCTGCATCTTTCTCCTCTTTCAGAGAAGTGAATTATCTTCCGAGAGCGATGGTCTCATAAGAGCAGGGCTGAGTCGTACTCCAGCGCCACCAGCAAACAATCGCGTCTGCCACCGAACACAGGATCCTATAAAACACATTCGTCTCATTGGTTCACCGAGCCACCAGCTCGCCTTTTCTGCTTCGTGACTGTTGTGAGGGAATGTGTGATGCCGAGGTGCTGTTCTACGGCGGACTAAAGCACTCCTGCCCGATATGGATGCTGGAATGTTGTTTAGTGGGCTACCGCGCACTGCTAATCCTCCCTAACCCAAAACTGTGAATTGCTACTATTAAGAGAGGTAGATCCCTTGATCAGTACAGTACGAACACACAGTTAACCTTTGAGGAATCTGAATCTTATTAACTGTATCTTATTTAGCTCTGATTAATATATTTATAGTGCTTCGCTGAATGCGTTGTTCATGTTTGCCAACATCCATTGTCTCCTCAAATTTTTCTGTTTCTTTTTTTTCTCCGGCCAGCAGTTGAGCTGCGATGACGAAGCGAGCCTTGTTTGTTGCTAGGTAACAAGGAGAACGAGTATGGGCTCTTTGGTAACGGATAAAGAGATTTCTGAAGAGCCTGTGAGTAAGAGATACTTGGAATAGGATTGGACCGGACTAGGATAAGACTAGCACCTATCAATGCTTTGTGCTGGACCAATGTGATCTATTATTATTATAGTAGCATCAAGATTCTGTTTTGCAGATAAGACGTGTTTGTGTTTCCTGATTTGGTTTGGTGGTAGGTGAAACGGTTTACGGGTTTATAAAACAGTCATAAAACGAGAGCTGCATGTGCGATATTCATGAGAATTAATTAGTTTGCTGTGTCGATGTTCAATTGGACAAGCGTAGCTAAGTAAGAGCCTTAGCTCATATCTACTGTAATTCATCAGCACGTGGGGGTAAACATCACAAGAGCGGCTTTTAATTAAGCAAAGCGCTGCTGTAAAAGACAGAGGGGGAGCCGAACAGGCCGGGCAGGAGGAGAACAACGCTGGCTCTGTGTTTAACTGCTGAACGTGTCCCTGTGTAGAGCTGTGTAGCTCTGTTACACCTAGAGCCACCAGACAGATGGTGGAGCTTCGGCTCCCAGCGGACAGGGAGGCCAGTTACTCGCGCGCACGCGCCCCTCGCCATCGCCCAAGGCCAGGCCTCTTTACAGATCTCTCAGAGGGCTGGGAGGGAACGCTGCAACACAACCTGTCTGCAGAGGACTACGCCACAGCACAGACGGGGGGGGGGGGGGGGGGGGGGGCACAGAGAGACAGTGAGGGGGGGGACGACAGAGAGACAGCGAGGGGGGAGGGGGGGGACAGAGAAGGGGGAGGGGGGGAGACAGAGAGACAGCGAGGGGGGGTGGGGGGGGCAGAGAGACAGTGAGGGGGGGGGAGACAGAGAGACAATGAGGGGGGGGGAGACAGAGAGACAATGAGGGGGGGGGAGACAGAGAGACAGTGAGGGGGGGGTGCAGAGAGACAGCGAGGGGGGGGGGGGGCAGAGAGACAGCGAGGGGGGGGGGGGGCAGAGAGACAGTGAGAGAGACTGAGGCCACTAGAGAATGAGGTGAGGGAGCCAACAGGGAAAAGAAAGAGAGAGAGAGTGCAGGAGGGCAGACAGAGAGAACGAGAAAGGGGAGGGGCAGGGAGAGATAGAGAGAACGAGAAAGGGGAGGGGCAGGGAGAGATAGAGAGGCAGGCCCAGATGGCAGGACGGAGGGATGGATAGAGAGAGAGAGAGAGAGAGAGAGCAGGGTACAGAGCGACAGGCAGAGAGACAGAGACAGGCCACTTACCCAGGCAGGCCCAGGCAGAGATGGAGAGAGAGAGAGAGAGAAGGAGATAGCAGGGTAAATCAGACGGATGGAGGGATGGAGAGATCATCGGGACAACTCACCCCAGCCCAGGCAGAGGAAGCGCTTGCGTATGAGGCGCGTGCGGACCTTCCCGGTCACCGCCATGTAGGACTGCCACGCCTCCGTCAGCACCCAGCAGAACGACGCCAGGAAGAAGAAGTGGAGGAACGCCGTGGTCATGGTGCACACGCCCTGGAGGAGATGAGAGGGAGGAGGAGGAGGGTGAGGGGAGGGAGCGTATGGAGCATGAACAGGGGACATTGAAGAGGAGGATGGGAAAACGGCGAGAAGAAAAAAGAGGAGGAAGAGAGAGGAGATACTCGGTTGCAGACACAAGCATTATAACAGCGAGGACTCTACATCTCCATGTTCACGTAGCATTAGAACAAGTGTTCTCTGCAGTACATCTCCATGTTCACGTAGCATTAGAACAAGTGTTCTCTGCAGTACATCTCCATGTTCAGACTCAGGTTCTGGATGAATAGAACTGTCTGACTTTGACACGGAAGTCAACGTGTGAGGGAGAGAAAAAACACATGAGCTCACGACATTAAACAGACCACTCTCACTTCCTCTCTGTTCCAATCCCAGAATGCCCCCCTGCTAGATATCACACAGAACACACTCAGTGTCGTGTAGAACAGAAGAGAATCCTATAATGTGCTGCATTAGAAGGTTCCCCCATCACGCCCTTAGCCCTGCAGCCATCACGGCAGCAGATCTGCTAGTTAGAGCTAGGCTGCCATTAGCTAATGGTGCCTGGACCGCTCTGCTTTGCTCTCAGGAAAACAGCATCACTCTGCATTAGTCACATGATTGCAGCAACAGGAGCGGAAATGCTAATGAGGCTAGCCAGGCTAGCGCGGCTGGCTGACACACCGAGGCTAGCTAATACAGCATGAGGCTGGCTAATACAGCAAAAGCTGGCTACTGTATGAGGCTAGGGCTAATAAAGGGGATACTAGTGATGCTATCAAGGTTAGCTTAGAATGGCAAGTGAGATGCCAGTACTGTGACGCTGACATAACTAGGAGATGGGGGAAGCCATGGCATGGCATTCCTCTGCACTGGCCTCATCAGTATGCTGGAGATCAACTTGCTGGCCGCCATATAGCCTAAGCCAAGGTCAAGCATTTCAGCTCCGCGCATGCATACATGCAGGAGGCGGAGGGGGGTGGGAGGGGGTGGGAGGGGTTGGGGGACAACAGCACCTTCCGCTGATACAGAGATACCACAGAAGTGAGAGTATACGGGGGGCGGATTCCTTCCTCTCAAGCGTGTCCGTCATCCTCCATCTCCCCACGCAGTATCCCCCAATTTGAATGTGAACAAGAGGATTAGCCGGGCCGTACAGGCTCGTCAGGGAGAGCTGACGTTTACAGCGGGCGGGAGAGACCGCTTAGCTGTCGGTTCAGGTCTTTCTGATTATTTACCGTTCGGAGCCGTGGTTCTGAGAGGAGAGACCACACAGCCAATCAGCTCATCCCAGGGATTCTGGACCATGCTGGGTAGTCCTACATCCAACATGTCCGCTGACAGAGAGAAGCCTGTTCAAGCCTTCCATCGTTGTGAATGGTGTTACCGGGTTATATTATACCAGGTTGTATTATATATATGTTTCTAAGCATGTCTGTGTTTTCCTTAAGGTCCACTTCCTCTCTACATATGTGTTGTCTGTTATGGATTTTCCCACGTTGTTAGCTAATCCACCTTTACACATTTGTAGGACCCTAGGACCCCCTCGAAAACGAGATGGTACATCTCAAGGGATACATCTCCAGACACCAAGTTTGGACTTTATAAAGACTCTTCGCTATCCTCTGCAGCTGATCACTGTCAAAGGCAGATCATATTATGACATCGGAGCACTTCCCAATAACATGAAACGTTCACATAAAACTTTTCTAACCGCCAGATGAATGGGTTTAGTTTATCTTATTGACTTGCTAATGCTGCAGTGCTCTGCAGTGCTGAAGGAAAATGGATGCTTCAAAGCACAGAAAGCTCCCAAGACTGCAGCCATCTGCTCCGCTGGTAATTACTGAGGTTCTGTTGTCCTCCCACGCACAGAGGAAAATACATACTGTAGTGAATAAGGCTTACAACAGGCTACATTAGCCACAAATAAAGAACATTTTCTTCCATCCATTGTATCGTTATCAATGTGTGCTTTCAAAGCATTGCGAGCATTGATCAAATTGACTTTTTGATTGAAAAACACAGCTGTCGGGGAGAACGCAGGTAACTGTCACCTGATGTCTTCACACATGTACCGAATGCATACAAGCCAATTAGGACAGAGTGGAATATGATGAAACGCAAGCTAATTCCTCAGTGCTGCGTTTCTCTGACGTCCACTCTGTGATCTCTACGTGAAGAGAAGAGACTGATGATGAGGATCTAACCGTGGCAGATGAGAGAACCATCTGGGCTGCAAAACAGAACCCTGAATCCAAACACAACAGAACCCCTAATCCAAACAGAACGGAACCCCTAATCCAAACAGAATAGAACCCTGAATCCAAACAGAACAGAACCCTGTATCAAAACAGAACAGAATCCTGAATCCAAACAGAACGGAACCCCTAATCCAAACAGAACAGAACCCCTAATCCAAACAGAACAGAACCCTGTATCCAAACAGAACAGAACCCTGAATCCAAACAGAACAGAACCCCTAATCCAAACAGAACAGAACCCTGTATCCAAACAGAACAGAACCCTGAATCCAAACAGAACAGAACCCTGAATCCAAACAGAACAGAACCCTGAATCCAAACAGAACGGAACCCTGTATCCAAACAGAATAGAACCCTCAATCCAAACTGAAAAGAACCCCTAATCCAAACAGAATAGAACCCTGAATCCAAACAGAACAGAACCCTGAATCCAAACAGAACAGAACCCTGAATCCAAACAGAACAGAACCCCTAATCCAAACAGAACAGAACCCTGAATCCAAACAGAACAGAACCCCTAATCCAAACAGAACAGAACCCTGAATCCAAACAGAACAGAACCCCTAATCCAAACAGAACGGAACCCCTAATCCAAACAGAACAAAACCCCTAATCCAAACAGAACAAAACCCTGTATCCAAACAGAACAGAACCCCTAATCCAAACAGAACTGAACCCTGAATACAACACAGAACTGAACCCTGAGTCCAATACAGAACAGAACCCTGAATCCAACTCAGAATCAGACTCACAGACTCAGACTCAGAATCACTGTCATCCGTCAAGTACATTCACATGTATCTGGGATGTGTGATGGTGGTACAGAGCTGTTTGTTCAATTCACAACCAGTGTTACATGGTGTCTCTGCTTGTCAGACACCATAGTTGAGTAATCTTACTGAGTAATCCTACTGATGGCTCCTGGAGCAGAGGAACATGCTGACTCAGTATAACTCTCAGGGCTCACACCCTTTTCTACAGATCATTTTCCAGGACTTTTCCAGGACATCCTTCATGCATGCGCAAAAAAGTGTGGCGGCTACCACTACATTGAATCAATACAAAAATATATAAGAATAGCCACTGCTTTTTTGGTGTGACTAATCTTATTTTACATTTGTTATTGAAAATACTCTTGTCCATAAACTGCCATCTGAATGTTCTCATAACTTACAGTAGCCCATTGAGATGGCAATGTTATCTGTCTTGGGGAGCTCTGATAGATCGCCTAGTAGCTCGTTCTCAGCCTAGTAGCTCATTCTCAGCCTAGTAGCTCATTCTCAGCTAAAGGAAAATAGGAGAATGTTGAAATAATTTTCCAGGACATTTTACTTCTCTCATTTTCCATGTGTTTTCCATGACTGGAAATTTTTCACCTGTTTTCCAGGTTTTCCAGGACGCGTGGGAACCCTGACTCCGTATCCATCTTCAGCATCTCATCCAATAGAACATCATTAGAACCTGGAGGGTTCTACTGCAGCATATCTAACCATGGAGCTGGAAACAGTCAGATTACCATGTTTCCTAGAAACAGGTCACCCCCCCCGCCCCCGCCACACACACACACACACACACGTTCTGTTTCATGCTCCAGTCATCTGTCTCTAATGCCCAGCAGTGGACCTTCACCATCAGACTCCCCATCACACCCCAAATGTGTGAATACTAGGAGATCACACTAGTGAGTTATCATAGACACACATAGACACGCACACATACACACACACACATACAAGAGTCCCACACACGCATATTCATGAACAAATTTCGTTCATCACTGTGATGAGAGAGAGATGGATAGGATCAATATGAAGGCAGGGTCTGTGTGTGTGTAGGTGTGTGTGTGTGAGTGTGTGCGTTTGTGTGTGTGTGATGTGCACAGCTTACATTTTTCATAGTCGAGTAATCAGTGGGTGGTATGAACGATTAATCCATTGATCGATTTTTGGCCGACATTCGAAATATTTGATTCCACCATTTTAAAAGAAGTGTTTATTTGAATAAAAAAAAAAAAAGTAAAGACCACAATTCCACTGATTTTGACGCTGTAATTCATCCCCCATTCCAGTCAATATAGAGCTACAGAACAGATGATGCACATAAGTTCAGTTCAATTTAAATGTTTTTTTGGACGTGTTTATTTGAATGAAAAAAAATGAATGACCACAATTTGACCAAAATCGACCAAAAATCAACTTTGACCGTCATGAACAATTAATCAATTAATCGGACCCACCCCTAGTGTGTGTGTGTGTGTGTGTGTGTTTTGCACGTGCACACTGAGACATGGTTGAAACCCAGAGTGCATGCTGCCCTTTAGAACGGCACATTGCCAGCTCCCTGTGTCAGTATCCATAGTAACGGAGGAAGTAAGGAAGGAGCCGTTGTCGTGCTGACGTATAAAAGCACGGGGGGGGGGGGTGGGGGGGGGGCAGGATGCCAGTTCAATAGTGACAGTTTGAAAATACAGGGTTCAATCAATGTTGGCCAAAGTGGGCATTAGAGCTACTGAACACAGCTGGTAGCCATGTGGGAAAGTGAGACTCTATCTCTGGTATTTTACTGGTCACACTTTACAATAAGGGTCACAAAAAACATGAGTTAACTGTTAACTAATGCTTATTTAGGGTTAGGTTAGGTTACTAATGTTAATTAATACCTTAGTTAAGGTTAGGGTTAGGTGAGTTAACCTTAGTTAACATAAATAACATTAGTAAATGGTTAATAGAGACATTAGTTAACTGTTACTTTATGCTTAATAATGCATTAACTAATGCTTATTAATGTACCCTTATTGTAAAGTGTTACCATTTTACTTGGATCACTCTGTAGGCCTACATTCGAGATCTCTGTATAGAGCATTCCCAACATGCCTTGCATCCTGTAGAATAGCTATACGCATTCTGTAGCCTAGCCTAGCTGTAGAATAGCTATACACATTCTGTAGCCTAGCCTAGCTGTAGAATAGCTATACGCATTCTGTAGCCTAGCCTAGCTGTAGAATAGCTATACACATTCTGTAGCCTAGCCTAGCTGACTTAAGAGAGCAGCGTCTTCTCAAACGCAGCTTCGTCAGAAAAGTGTTACCACACAAACATCCCATCCATTTTGAGCCGCTCTGATCTGACTTTGAATCTGCACACCTCCCAGAGAGGCTGTTTACCTCAGCCTGTCAGTTAGCGAGAACTAAACATCAAATATAACTGACTGTTTGCTTGGCTGACTTTGATTGCACCTTTAATCTCCTAGGGGAAGGTGTCTTTGAAAGCTGTAACAGTTTTATGTGTGCAGGTTGAGCATGTGTTCTGATAAACGCCAGGGAAGATTCCAGACAGAACAGGTTTGATTCAGAGGTAGAGGAGCAATAAACGTAACGGCCATATCTGGACATGCGAAGATCAGAGATGCACAGGGTTCGGACTGCCATGAAGCTCTCCACCTAACGGATGCAGCCGTACCAAACATGGCGTGCTCGCATGCACGTGCGCGCGCACAGAGCCATGAATTGCATTCATGGGCTGAGGTCTCCACTCTCTGAGCACCATTTCTAGTATTGGTTATAAAGTGAAAGGGGCTGAGCTGAGAGGATGAGCTTGAGCTGTCCTCATTGCATAAAACTGTCAGAGCTGGAGGAAGTGCAGCGCTGGAGGAGGAGAGGAGAGAGGAGAGGCGGAGTGCTGTCCTCACCTCATTGCATCTCAAGGAGGCTTGATAAGAACCCTGCTACTCCTCATGAATAACAAATAAACACTGCTGAAGGTGGGTGGGAACTAGCTAGCAGAGGAAGCAGCTACTGTAGCAGGAGCTAAGCAGAAGGAGATGCTAAAAGGAGCTAGCATTAGCTCGGCCTATAGGAGAAGGGGAGCTTAGACCCTCCTCTACGGCAGATGGTTTGATTCAATGACTGATAATCTAAATTAACCTGTACAGAGGTCCATTTTTCCTGGGAGTTGCCAGCAATAGAAAAAGCAAGGTTCACTTCCCCCCTGTCATGTTAATCCACTTCCAGTACCTGTGCAGACATCCCACTGACTGCTCTACCGTAACCCAGCCCACCAGCCGGTCAGTCTCAGACATTTTTAATATGCATTCATCATCATTTCTGTCAATTAGCCTAATAAACACAGTAGTTTCCCTCCCACTGGCAGGTAGGTCAAGCTGGTGCTGTGGTTTCTTTGTTCCCTTCCCTTGTTCTTCACCCAGAGCAGGGTGGGACACTGGCCCAACTTGAGGAAAGAGAAAGGTACTACAATGCCTACAAGGAGACAGTCTGAGATCTGGACCTGATTGGACTGGATGTTCCCAGCTCAAACAGAAATGAAACAAGAGTACTTTTGAAGGTTATTCTTTCAAAGCAGGTGAACAACTGCAGGCCTGGCTCTAAACACAGTTCCAGGCACAGAACCTTTCCAAAGAACTATGGTTTGGGGTTTGAGTGCTTTTCATGCATTTACTACAAAGATACAGGGCTGACTTCCAGCACGTCCAGAATAACAGCACTTCCAGTAAGAGCACATTTGTTGGTATATTTGCTCTGGTACATGCCAATCTCAAAAAGGGGTGAGTCTTTTAATATCTCCAGGCAGTCTGAGGGGGACACTCACCATGCATTAGTCACTGGAAAGCAATCTCCCAGGTTGTTAGACTTTGAATGGCTCAATGATTGATTCCTACTTGCTTGCTTGATATTTACCTGCCTCTTAAAGCCAAAAATTGAAATCAATGCAGCCATTGCTCGACTGCTTGAGAAACATCAAATCCCGGATGGGCTTAAACTTCCTCAACCTCAAAGAGAGCAAGACCAAGATAATCTTTTTTGGACAAGCCTTTCCTGTTGATATCCTGGGCCCTCTAAGCTCCAACATCCGCTCCTCCGTTAACTCGGAGTGACCTTCAAAAGCGCGTTTAAACTTGATAAACAGGTCAGCTCTATAGTTCAAATCAGCTTTTTCGCTACCCAGTATTGGCCTCACTCCACTGGCTCCCTGTCCTTAAGCTTTGGCTACAGTATTTGTTTGTAAAGCTCTAAATGGTCTGGCTCCTCTGTACCTGGCTGAACTCTTGCATCGCCACACCCCAGCCAGAGCCTTACACCGTGTCCTAACTGCTTGCGACGCGAGCAACAGAACGCGACATCGCATGCTTGCTGTCCTAACTGAAACCGTTAAATTTCCTGTTCTGTTACGTCATTTGTCTATATTCCCAACTGAAGACAGATAAAGAACGAACGCCTGTCAACGCGAGCGACAGGAGGAAAATAGGAACAGGGCGAGCGTCAAAAGGGCAGTTAAAACGTCACGCCGCTTCGCGCTGCGTCGCTCGCGTCCAGTTAGGACATAACAATAGAAAACAAAGCAATGGAACGCATTTTGTCGCTGACGCTCGCTCGCGTCGCGTGTAGTTAGGACACGGTGTTAAGGTTGGCTGACCAGCTGCTACTAGACATGCCTAATACCAGGCTAAAGACCACAGGTGACAGAGCCTTTGTGGTGGCTAACCCTAGGCTCTGGAACAACTTGCCCCTCCACATAAGATCCACCCAGAAGCTTGAGGTTTTAAATCTTTATTGAAGATAAAGATGGCCATCATTTCTACGTAGTTGAGCGTCATTCCCAGGCTAGTGTGTGTATTGTTGTCTTTGTGGGTATTTGTTGTGTTTGTTTATGGTTAACAAACAAGGCCGATCAAAAAAAGTGTCTGTTCCTTGGTGAAGCCTGGGTTTGCTGGCGTGGGCACCGGTGCTAGACTGGCTGCACATGGATCCATGTTCTCCGGGCAGTTTGTCTAAAACATACATAAAGGTAACCTGGTTAGCATGCACCACATTTAGCATTAATGCTATACTTATTTTGATTATTAGCATCTTACCTGCTTCATCCACTATGTTGACCATGGCTGTGCACCTCTCATCTATATACAAAACAGTGCGACTCCTGATTTCTGGTACCGGGACCGGGGAGTCTAGTGGTCCCCTGGGGGTCGGTGTACAGGCCCATGTTCAGGTCACCATAAACACACATTGTTAGCATTACAGTGCATTACAGCCGTGTTTGAGCTCACTCATGTATTTATTTAAGCTACCCGAATATTGGTGTAGAAAACCCTCCCAAACAACAAACAGCACCCAGCCCGCAAACAATGCCTCTTTGTACACGACCCCGGCCTACAATTCTACACCTTCAAAATAGGACCTAATTGTTTAACCCACAACTGGTTTTTGCAGTGTTTTAATCGAATCTAACCGAAATATACACCACTTTAGCCACTGTGTTATCAAATAGCTAGCTAGTTGGTGCAGCGTTAGCTAGTTTTGTTTGCCAAACCAGTAGATTACAACACATTATGCGGTATAAAGCACATACAACAGAGATGTCCTCAGATAACAGTTGGGAAATACTGTGTGTATGGCTGATTTAAAGAGACACAAATAAGACAAAAATTACTATTACTGAAGTTTCACTTACTTGTTACATAGGGAGCTGCCATCTTATTCATGACTTGCAGAGCTAAGAGTGGTACAAGTTCACAAGTCGAAAAAACAAGTTGTGAGGGGCGTTCCAGCTGTAAGTAGTAACGCGTGATTCACAAGTTAACATGCCGAATGGAACGCAGCATGTATCGCTGACACTTCCAAGTGGGCACTGAGAACTTGCAGCTTTCTTTTACTGCTCTTCAATCAATCAATCAATCAATCAATCAAAGCTTTATTTGTATAGCGCATTCCATACCCAGAGGCAACTAAATTGATGTTGTTCTTTAGAGTCGGAAATATTGATAATTATGAAGTGCATATATCTACTGTGGCGCTTGCATTGAGAGAGTCACTGAGTATAAATATCTTGGCTTGAGGCTCGATAAAAAATGTCATTGAAGTTTCATGTGGATAACCTAGCCTTTAAGCTGCGACGGAAAATTGGCTTCCTGTGCAGAAACAGATCTAGCTTTCCTTTGATTAGTAGGAAGAGGATTGTTGAAGCATTTTTCTTATCAGTTTTGGATTATGGTGATATCATTTATAGACATGTTGGGGCCTCAACTCTTAAACAACTGGACTCGGTCTATCACTCTGCCCTCGGATTTATTACTGGTGAGAGAGATGATATTCACCATTGTGTGATAAGGTAGGTTGGCCTTCTCTTGTTGAAAGGCACAGCTATCACTTAATTTTAAAGCTGTTAATTGTACACACTTGTAAAACAAACTGGCTATTACAATCTTAGTGATTATATTTCTATTTCAAACAAAACTCACTTGTAGGCCGACGATATAGCTAAATGCATCCTGCTGTGCATTGGTTATAATGTTATGGATTAAATGTCTATCACAACATCAGAAATGAAGAAACCACGGTCCTTTGAAATACTGTAAAATATTCCAGCCATTTGTAACCCTCATGCCATCTACGATTGAAGTTACAATCCTGCTGTCGATGCAGTTGCCCCCCAGTGACCGGGGTTCGCACCCTGGTCTCGCCAGATCTGAGCATGGCCAGATCTGAGTATGGCCAGATCTGAGTATGGCCAGATCTGAGTATGGCCAGATCTGAGTATGGCCAGATCTGAGTATGGCCAGATCTGAGTATGGCCAGATCTGAGTATGGCCAGATCTGAGTATGGCCAGATCTGAGTATGGCCAGATCTGAGTATGGCCCGATCCCAGAGGGAGAAGCCCATTGGGCAGCTGCTCCATGAGTGTGGTTAGTTTATCTCGGCTCAAAGATTCATCACGCTACCATGATCCCATCTGGTGTTGGAATCACAGTTATGGGCTCAAGAGAGTCAAGTAGTTTCTCTCTCCTTTGTATCGCCAACCAGTGGATTTGTGCGACAAATGTTCAAGAATAAGAATGGGGCAATTGGACAATATGTTGGGCGTAATTGACTACCAAATTCAGAGAAAAATGAAAAATACTTTTAAAAAACAAACAAAAAAGACAGGTGACAGTCTTCAATCAGAGAGAGTGGTGGCTACGCTAACGGTGGCTGTGTAGCAGCTAGCAGCAACAAACTGCTCTGGTGCTCTCTCACGTCGTGGCTCACGACTTTCTCTGTCCAACTCCTCTTTCTTATCTCCCTCTTCTTCTTCGGCCCCCTCGGAGACAGGGAGTCTGGGTCTGGATTTTTATTTTCTAACCGCACCCTTTTCTTCCGTCCATCGCAACGGGGCAAGATGAGCGAGTACTAGCTAGAAGTTAGCTCACATAACGTATCCTAAAGTTCACAAACACACACACCAGATACACGTAGTAGGGTACACGTGCGGTACGAGCACACAGCCAGGGATGGGATTGGGAACAGAATGGCTGGTTATTAACTGATTTACTAAAATGCTTGATGGGGCTTAACTGTGGCTAGGGGGCGATTTGTGACGGGGCTATACTCGAATGTCAGCTCGTGAGATCGGGATGGTCTCACAAGACTAGATTAGAGGCAGATTAGATGAAGACTACACCAAATTGACATTGAGACTAGCTTCCCATATCCAGTAGGCTCTATTCCCTGATAGTCAGTCATAATGGGGTGTAAATATAATGAGGTTAGAGCTCTGACTCCCAGCCCTGCTCCGTCTACAGACCAGCCCTCTCATCTGGTCTCTGTTTACTCGTCTCTCTCCTGCCATTAACCAAGCCAAACAACGACAGAGGACAGCGCAGGGAGAGAGAGAGAGCTGGAGAGAGATAAAGAGAGGGAGAGAGAGAGAACTGGAGAGAGATAAAGAGAGGGAGAGAGAGAGAGAGGCGCAGACAGGCAAAGGCGTCTCGTTGTCTCTCTGCTCCCAGAGGACACTTCTGGAACAAAGAGATGATTTCTATTAGACGATGAGCAAGGCTGGATCTATAAACAGAGAAGCCCAATTATGCAGCCCTGTGTACGCAGCCCTTGGCAGGGAGAAGGAGGCAGAGGGAGGTGAACATGGCGGCCATGCAAAGCTCCGTGGTCATACAGTACCCACACTGGGGGCATGTTGTACCCCCTCTAGCTAGGCTAACACTCGCACAGGGCTCAGGCCAACCCTACAGCAGAAAATATGACTCAAATAGCATTATGGGAACAAGAAAGAGACAGAAAGAGAGAGAGACAGAGAGAGAGAGAGAGAGAGAGATAATAATATAACTGTTGCCCTGGCAGCCCTAGCTACAGCACTATGGAGACATGATGGATGCAGCCCATTGCAGAATGGCTGAAAGCTAAGCTAACACTAGCTCTCTTTTTGGCACAGCTACTATTGGTTTCCCTCCAAAATACACTCTGACAGGAAGTGAGGCTTGAAACAGGAAGTCAGCCCAAGCCAAAGCCAACAAATGTATACGAGGTGCGACCAAAAAATCCCCGGATTGTATCAGCCACGCTCATGCCTCTATTTGAATTGAAAAAACAATGATATCCCTGTGTTGCCCCTATATCTCACAACTATTCTGGTATAATATTGTTTACCTCACTCAATCGGTGCTTCTGTGACAGGCTGTTTTGTAGAGTGTCGCAGGGGTAGCTTGTCACAGTTGTGGGACTTTTCTCTACCAACTCCCAAAACTCAACAATTTTATTACAATAAAGAAAGTACACTCTCAAAACATTTTGATTACAGAATCTGCAGAGAAATTACACATTTTCCCCCTCAAAGTAGTCCCCCCCCCCCCCCAGAGTTAATACACTTCTGCTTTCACTGTTGCCACCCATGGAAGCACTTGGCAAAGTAACAGCAAAGTAGAACAACTGTGACAAGCTACCCCTGCAGCACTCTACAAAACAGCCTGTCACAGAAGCACCGATTGAGTGAGGTGAACAATTATACCAGAATAGTGGTGAGATAAAGGGGCAACAAAGGGATATCATTGTTTTTTCTATTCAAATAGAGGCATGTGCGTGGCTGACACAATCCGGGACTTTTCAGTCACCCCTCGTACATCACGGCTGAAGTCATGAGAGAGCTTATCTTGGTCAAACTGTGATGGAAAATACTGGTTTATATCTGCAAAGTTGGGATATGCAGCAGAGAAGCGCTGTGTTGCGGTTTCCTCTGTGACTAACTTGGGGATAACACCACCAAAGATGTGAGATCTTTCTAAGTTCATCAAGATCATCTAAGATCATCTAAGCCCCTCTCAAAAAACAATGAAGCGATGTTCTTCACTTGGAGAGCCTCTGAAGATGCTCAGTTTCTCAGTGAGATCTGGGATATCTTCAGAAAACAGGCCTGGCGCTTCTAGGCTGTCCTTTAGAGAGGACGCCATACTAATGTCTATGTTAAGCTAAGACCCCATACACATTGACCATGGTGGTGAAGTGGGGCATCCCATAATGAGTGATGGCCCTTGATTAAAACTGACAGGCCTTCACAGCAGCTCAGCATTAGACCAGACCCCCAAGGGCCCCCATCATCCTCAGCATTGGACCGCAATGTGAGGTAGATCTGTGACGCAAGAAAGCCACTAGCAAACAACATGACTAACTCAAGCTTACATTACTTACAGTACATTAACTGTTTCAAGGAGATAATAAATGTTTCAAGCTACAATGCAAATCAAAACAGAATCATAATCCAAATAAGAACAGTAGTAAGCTAACCTAACCTACTATGCTAAAATGGAAACTGTTTGCTATGGGTGCTGGGGATATGCCTGTACTGTAGATGAAGCTGTGCAAGAATGGCAATGTGTCATTTTGCAAAGCTGCCAGCACACTGAGCATCTGTGAGCTTGAGCTTTAATACTAAAACACCATCAAACCACTGCCAAACCATTATCAAACCACTGCCAAACCTTTCTCCTAAATGCATCACTTGTCGTAATGAGGAAACAGGAACTGGAGAAAAAAAAAAACCCCGACAGCATTACGCCTTTTACTTCCACAAGATATCCCCGTGATGCATCGCATATCAAACGAGGAGTACATCTCTGATCACTGTAAATGGAGCCATTCGGGAAGGAACCAAAGTAAGTTCATTATCTGCTAACAGCCCCCTGCATCATGTCTGCCAGAGGGAGAAGGCTCTCCTGCTAGCACCACTTCCATACTCCTCCTACAGACTCTCTCCTGCTAGCACCACTTCCATACTCCTCTCCTCCTACAGACTCTCTCCTGCTAGCACCACTTCCATATTCCTCTCCTCCTACAGACGCTCTCCTGCTACCAGCACTTCCATACTCCTCTCCTCCTACAGACTCTCTCCTGCTACCAGCACTTCCATATTCCTCTCCTCCTACACTCTCTCCTGCTACCAGCACTTCCATACTCCTCTCCTCCTACACTCTCTCCTGCTAGCTCCACTTCCATATTCCTCTCCTCCTACAGACTCTCTCCTGCTAGCACCACTTCCATATTCCTCCTACAGACTCTCTCCTGCTAGCACCACTTCCATATTCCTCTCCTCCTACAGACTCTCTCCTGCTAGCTCCACTTCCATATTCCTCTCCTCCTACAGACTCTCTCCTGCTAGCACCACTTCCATATTCCTCCTACAGACTCTCTCCTGCTAGCACCACTTCCATATTCCTCTCCTCCTACAGACTCTCTCCTCCTACCACCACTTCCATACTCCTCTCCTCCTACAGACTCTCTCCTGCTAGCACCACTTCCATATTCCTCTCCTCCTACAGACTCTCTCCTCCTACCACCACTTCCATATTCCTCTCCTCCTACAGACTCTCTCCTGCTACCACCACTTCCATATTCCTCTCCTCCTACAGATTCTCCTGCTAGCACCACTTCCATATTCCTCTCCTCCTACAGACTCTCTCCTGCTACCTCCACTTCCATATTCCTCTCCTCCTACAGACTCTCTCCTGCTACCACCACTTCCATATTCCTCTCCTCCTACAGACTCTCCTGCTAGCACCACTTCCATATTCCTCTCCTCCTACAGACTCTCTCCTGCTAGCACCACTTCCATATTCCTCTCCTCCTACAGACTCTCTCCTGCTAGCACCACCTCCATACTCCTCCTACAGACTCTCTCCTGCTAGCACCACTTCCATATTCCATACTCCTCCTACAGACTCCCCTACGAGGGCTGGAAGCTGCCAGAACCACTGGGCCGGCTTGTTAATGTTCGCAGTGCCGTCCCTTCGATCCACGGCTATAAAACCAACATCAGTATTTCATTGTGATTTGATTGTGGCTTCTTTTCTGACCCGTTCTGAAGTTAATCTTCTTTATGGAACCCCTTCTTTACGGGGGGGGGTCTAGGGGG